>NC_140378.1:6450000-6895000 GCF_054491055.1 Hypomesus nipponensis | reverse complement strand
AAGGTACTTTGACACAGGTGTATGTTTACACTCATCTCCAGATATTTCATAGTGTATTTAATATTATGAAAGTAATTGTATAGAATATGGCACTGAAACTCTTGCTGGATATTGAGAAACTTTAAGTATTCCACACGGGCATTAAATATATCAGAATGTGTGTGTCGTTACGTGTGTGTCTATGTGTGTAAATGTTTGAAGTTGTGCTATAGGTGCATAATGCAAGTGGCTGTCCTTAGTGGAGGAACTCGGACAGCCTCTCCCAAAGGCTTTGATGCTAGGAAATTACCAGGAGAATGCAATTTTTAAAAGTACACTTAAAAATAGAGGCATGCCTTCCTTTTTCGGGGACAATGGAAGGACAACAACCGCAACAGTACACCCAGGCACACTTCCACACATACGCAAGAGAGGGAAAAGTAGCTCCCATTTCGGAAGATGATATTGTCACATGTCTGATGCAAGGACACACTTTCACATATGACCAATCACTATGCACACAGTATGTATACATAGAAACTGGGTTTCTATTGTCGACCACATCTGATTGGTTGCTATGTTCATCTACGTCAAATTGTGACAGGAGATTTGAACGTGTTTTAGCAGCAGTAAGAGTGTTTCCTTCCAAATGAACATTGATTCAAAAGAGGGGATGGTCCTGTACTTGCCTGGCAACCATGCAGACTGCTAATGAAGATGGGAAACAGCCTCCTGTGTGTTCCCAAAAACCCAGTGATTCACAGTGCTGCGGGCGAACCTGGCTTCTCCTATGTGTCTCACTCATCCACAGTCTATCCTCACTCCCTCTCCATCTTTCCCTATTTTGATCTGACTCTATCTTCTATACTTCTTCTCCTCTCTCCCATTCAGCACGCATCACACAATCCTTCTTTTCCTCTGGCACCCGTTCTTTTACTTTTCTCTCACGTTTGCTCTCAAAACTCTTTGTATATTTCCCCTTTTCATCCCCTCCCCCTCATAAATTTTCCTGTTCATCCTTTTTAGGCCCATCCCTCCATTCCTCCCCCCTTCCTTTGTCTTCCGGCCCTCCTAACTCCAAAGTGCTGAGGAGGAGGGCATTACCATGTGCCTGGGTGTTAATCTACCTCAGATTACCCACCTGATTACTCACTGTATCCATTAACATTTTAGACATATTTCCCGGGTGGGGTTCTGAGTGCATGGGTTTAGTGAATGAGTCAGCCGTATCACATATTAGACCTTTAATTGCCCTTTCACCATGATGAATGGCTCTTTAATTAGCCAGCAGTTATCATCACCGACCTCACCGTGGAGCTCGCTGTCACAGATGCCCTATCCGACTTTGCGGGCACATTTGTGGGTAGACCACTAATGGAGAAGGGTCTGGCTTGTAGTTCCTGAGTAAGTGGGTTTGTAATCTGAGTTGAATGTGGGGTGTAGCTACTTCAACTTGCATGAGATAGAGACTTCAGTAAAACATTCTCTCAGAAGAGGGATTCATATCCTGACCTGCAGCAGAGATTGCAGAGCAGATGCGCCCGATAGTCTTGAGCATTGTCCAACACATGAAATCCATGAAAACATAATGAAGGAGACCAATTGAACAGACTGCACACACACAAACACAGAAAAAGAGGAGGTACCAAAATGGTTCTGTTTCTAATACATCTCTCTCTTTTTCTCCCTCATCCACACCCTCCCATCCATCTCTCCTTCCCGCAGCCTCCCGCCCTCCTGTCATCCATTTCTGGCTCCCTCTCTCAAAGATTTCTTCCCTCTATCCATTTCATCTCTATTTCAGCCGCTCTCCAGCTCTCCGTTTCGTGTCACTTTTTGAATCCTGTAAAGACTCAAGACTTCCTCCCAGAGGGGATGTAGTAGGCGTGAGCACACAGTTGGAGATGTTGTTCCCGGATTGACACTGTCACCTATTAGACAATACACACATGCATACGAGAGAACACACACTGCGGTTGGGAGAGTGACAGCTGTCACAGACACTAAGAGTCACAAAGATAGCTTCTACCTCACGGCTTCACTCTAATGATGAACATTTCTACACACAAACACGCAGGAAACTGCGCATAGGGGCTGTGATCGACTGTGTGTGTGTGTGTTTGTGTGTTTGTGTGTGTGTGTGTGTCTTTGTGTGTGTGTCTGTGTGTGTGTGTGTGTTTGTTGAGGGAGAGGGCTTGGAAATGGATACATCCTGGAGGGCTGAATCATCAACCATTAGTGGTTGTGTTCATCTCTACAACAGCAGCCACATTGGAATATGTCTCAGGAGACCAGGTGATTATAATCATGATATGGAGATTATAATTGCAATTATAAGGTCATTAGTTTAGCTATTTAGGCTATTTTCTTGAATACCTAGAAAAGCCACACAATGAAATGTGTCACATAATGCACAAGGTTGTCCCTTAGAGGGATTGGTGACAGAGGGAAAGAAGGAAAGAAGTACCCTGTCTTCAGAGTTTAGCGTCAGCTGGGGCCCCGCATGCAGCAAAAAGTGAATGGGAGATAAAGATATGCAGGTATTCAGAGACAGCTTTACACTTTCGTTTACTGGCCTCATCCCTCCATCTCTCCCTGCAGCCAATAAGCTTTTATGAGGACCTAAAATGAGACGGATAAATAAGAAGAGAGTGCTTGCATTTTCGCTCAGAAAGACTAGGGGATAATAAGGTCTAAACTTTTTCATTAGTGCCCATTGAATGTTAAATACCCCCCTATAAAAATGTGTGTGTGGGTGCGACACTGTGGAGCTGGGGCTGGGAGGAGAGAGAGGGAGCAGGGAGGGTACTGGGAGCTTATTTCATTAGTGAAAATATAAGTCAGTGTTGAACACCATGATTCCAGGAGAGAGAGGGGGGGGTAACTGAGTGTGTGTTTGTGTGTGTGTGTGAGAAAGAGAGAGAGAGAGAGAGAGAGAGAGAGAGAGACAGAGAGAGAGAGAGAGAGAGAGAGAGAGAGAGAGAGAGAGAGAGACAGAGAGAGGGACAGAGAGAGGGACAGAGAGAGAGGGACAGAGAGAGGGACAGAGAGAGACAGAGAGGGGGGGGGCTGAATGTGTGTGTGTTTGAGAGAGAAAGAGACATATAGAGTGTGTGTGTGTGTGAGAGAGAGAGAGAGAGAGAGAGAGAGAGAGAGAGAGAGAGAGAGAGAGAGAGAGAGAGAGAGAGAGAGAGAGAGCTAACTGCTGACATACAAATGAGAACAGCTCCTTCCACCGGCAGCTTTTAGACTGCACTCATTTGCATTGAAGCAGCACACAATCTCTCATTCATTTGTCCCTCTACATAACCTTTCCATCCATACATTATTGACATCTTTCCAACAACCCCTTCCCTGGAAGTTTCTTTCAGCTTTATTTCCATGCCTGTTCATTGAGGCATTGAAGTGTTTTTGTCGTGTTCTCGGAGGAGTTCAGCATAAAATACTCCCACCTTTGGTATACAGTGCATGGAGTACTGTGTGTATGTGTGTTTGTGTGAGGGGCTGGTTAAGGGAAATCATGTAAAGGTGTGTATTCATATCCACCAATGAAATCACCAACTGAATCGTCTGTGTGTGTTTCTTACAGTTTCAAAGTGGACCTGATGACAGGATGATGTCATCCTGCAAGCACGTCATCCAGGCCCTCACTGCCCCTCCTCTTTAGTCTTCAAGTTCTTCCCTCCTTTAAATCACTGCATTTATACGTTTACACACACACGTACTCGCACACAAACACACACGTACACAAAGACTAGAATACAATTGGATTTGAATCTAGACGGCAGATATATAGAGCCCTGAAACAATGTGACAGAAGATTGAAGTCTTTCCACACTAAATGTGTGTATGTGTGCATACATGCGTGTCATACTCAAGTCCTACTTGTTCCTAACACTGGCACAGTCCAACATCAACACAAACACACACGCACACACAAAGAGAGAGACTCAGAAAGTGGAACAAATGCTTTTGAGCTGTGACAGTGGCAACTGTGATTTCTTTTCTCTTTCCTCTTCTTCCTGAAATGTGCGTGTAATACGTGTGTGTGTGTGTATGTATGTGTGTGTGTTTGTGTACGTACTCCCAGTCTACAGATAGATGTGCAGGAGAATGGTTGTGGTTCACACTGTCTCTGATTGTCGTGGATGTTTCATCCATGTGGCTGAGTTTTAGAGCTTTCCTCTGCTCCTCAGCCCCAGAGCTGCAGGCTCCTTCCTTCCTTATCTCTTCACCTCTGCCTTTCTCTTTCTATCGACCTCCCTCTCTCCAAGTTTCTCATGCTTTCCCTTTCTGCCATCCTATCCTGGAATGATTACGTGACTCAGGGTCCCTGTATTCCTGTCATCCTGCTCTCTCTTCCTCTACTACCTTTAGATTGGCCTCATAACAACCTTTCTGTTTCCAATCTATTTTAACTCCAAACTCCATCTCTTGATCTATCTTTCCGCTAGACTGGTCTATACCCTCTGTTGATGTTGGAATGGCCCTTGAAGCGTTGTCCCTGACTGGGTCTCTCATACTACACACCTTCCTCCCTTTCCATCCTTCTCTCCATCCCCCTCCTCCTCCTCCTCTTCGACCTGCCCTCTGTGTGCCTGGAAAGCCAGTTCTCAGAGGAGGCCTCGTGTCCCTCCATCACTCTGCCTCTCTCTCTTCCTCATGGATAATGCATGGCAAACAAACAGGCATGTCAAAGTCGTTCAGGCGCACCGCTGTCCCCTTCGTACCACCTACCAGGCGGGGTGGAGGGGGGCGGGGGGCGGGGTGCAGGGGGATGAGGCAGACGGCGGGTCCCTCACTGTCCCCAGCACTGTCCAGAACACACACACCTTGGTGGACACAAGGCCACTGGGGGCAAACATCGACCTTAGAGTTTGGACAGCTCTTCCCTCACACGGCACCCTGTGTTTGAATATAGGCCACGAAACGATGCTGTGGTCCACTTGGGCTCAAGTGTCACTAGAGGGTGCTAAAGAGGCTGTATGGTTTGATGAGGGTTGATGCGTAGGCTTGTCGGGTGTTCTGTAGGGGTTGGGGATGGATGTTTGTGCTTGCAGAGACATACGATTAGACTGTCGCACGTTCACCCTCAACATCAGCAAATGGGCACATACACTCACACACGGACACACACACACACACACACCATTCTAATTTTCCACTTGGCGAAGTCTGGAGAACAGAGCTGGAGCCACTCAGAAGGAAACAGCACTTATATCCTAGTGAATACAGTTTAGAGACTGAGCCACAGCACAGCATCATTAATCATTATACCATTTACCACCTCATTGTACACACATAAGCACACGCACACATCATGCACACACAAGTAATGATGTAGGACACAAAACCACCAAACGGTATGCCTGGAAAGATTGTAGACAGTCTGCAGCCTGAAGTGAGCTGATTCATCATATCCTTCAACAGATCAACAGTGTAATGGTACTGGTACATTTAAAAACACCAGGCAGACACAGACGTACACATCCCACATGTGCATGCACACACACACATACATAATCTGTGGCTCACTCTAAAAATAATCAGGATCAGAATCAGAAAGGGATTTATTTGCCATGAAAGTTTGCACAGACAAGGAATTTACTTTGGCAGGAAGGTGCATACAATAAACATATGAACCTAAAATGTAAATATGTGGACTATCTATACTGAGGGTACATAGGGTATATAAACCCTCTAAAGGTGGAAGTCAACACAGAGAAATGTATTTCAATCAAAAGCAACATCTTGTTGTTTTCTTTCGACTAATGATTGCACTTGACCTTGCTAACCTGAGCTAAGAAAAGGCTCCAATGAGTTCAGCAGTTTTGTATGTTGTTCAGACCTTCTGTCAGTAAAATGGCTTTCTGTTGAAGCAGTTACCAAGCACACTCTAGTGTGTGTTCATACACAACACCGTTTACTGAAGACAAGGATTATAAAAGACTATTAAAAGAGCTATATTAATTTTAGCACAGATACACTTACTGTTTGTTGTTTTTGTGGTGGTGAGCCAACCAAAGTGTAAGTGCTCTTTGTAATTGTATTAGATCACTAATGCATCTCAGACATGTTTTCATCTGAAATGACTCTTTGAACAGAGGTATAAATCATGTATCTACCCTTTCATTGCCCTCTCTCTGTCTCCTTAGATACGTCTCCTTCACAATTCTCTCTTATACAGGCTCACAAACACAGATGCACACACACGCAAACAAACACATTTAGCAATTTTGGACCAGTTCCTATTTCTAACACAGCAATGAAATATTTATTTTGATGTTTACATGATTCCGATTCTCTTTGAGTAGATGTCACAACATGTCTTTGAGAGCTCGCATTAATCTTTTAAGTTCTCACATAGGAGGGACCATCGTGCCAGGCACTGGCAGACAAGGTTTAGGGCCAATCCCAATACTACCCCTACCCCTAGCCCTTACTTTTGCGCGTTCACGTGAGAGGGGAAGGGGGAGTATTGGGGAGTATTGGGATTCAGCCTAAGGCCAAATTCCAATACTCCCCCTTACCCCTTCCTCTTACCCCTTCCCCTTAGTTTTGCGCGTTCCCGTGAGAGCTAGTGGTGTCCCAATACTCTTTTTGAGCTAGGGGTAGGGCTAAAACGAAGGGGTATACACCCCAACCAACTTGGTTGAACCAAGTAAGATCGGGAGCTTGCTTGAAACCTAGGGCTACGTGAATGCTGCGCAACCGCCTGCAACAATGGTGGCCAGATCATCCAGAGTCCAATAAATGTAATATTTTCGGCTTAATTAATTATCAAAAAAAATTATGACAGTCTTGTTTTGTGCTATACACAGTCCTGTACATATATATTTGCAACCATTTTCCTAATTGAAACGTTTCTAAAAATCGCTAGTTTGCTACGCTTACAGCTGACAGTGCTGATTTTCTCAACAGTCGAGACAGTCCCGCATTTCACTCATTAGCCTTGAATGGACTCCATGCATGTAGACAGTTTTAAGTAAACTCCATTAGCAGCGAATTTTGTTTGATTTCAGTGCATAACACTACTTGGAGATATCGATACGAGCTAGGTGACGTATCCGTAAATAAGTGGCGTCCAATTTCTTAGGGATATGTAGCCATTCACCCCTCAGTTTCGAGGGCCACTAAGGGCTAGGGTAAGGGGTAGGGGGTAAGGGGTAGTATTGGGATTGGCCCTTAGTTTAGATAACCTGCCTGCAATGTCTCCAAAGTGTGTGTGAGAGGAGAAAGAGAGAGAAATAGAGAGAAAGAGAGAGAAAGAGAGAGAAAGAGAGAGGGTTTTGACGCCAGACTTCAGTGCAGGTCCAACTTGCAGTATGTTTATATGTCCACCTAGTGGCGCTTCAATAATGTGAGTTCACTAGACTTGAGGCCTCCGTCCATTAGGTGGCAGTATACTACTATTATTCCAGTACCACAGGCAAACACAAGTGACGAAGTAAACGTGCAAACTTTGAATGACGGCGGCACTTCGAGGTCGTCTTTATTTTGAGTAGTGTTTCATTGTACCAATATGATTAAACTGTAACCCCTTTTATTTCAGTGTTTTTTCATGCATTAATCTGTCTTGTATAGTATGTAGCTAGGTAGCTACTCTGCTGTGTTTTGTCCTTGCTACGCACCGTGTTGAGCCAGTAATTATACAGCAAGGCTACTGCCGCAACTTCAACTTGGTTCAGGTTTGCCCCTGAAATTAGTAAATCATAAACCGTAATCGAGGGAGGGAACTTGTATTATTTTTAAAAATGTTACAGAAGTGTGAATGTATGTATCATTATATTGAAAGCTAGCTTTAACTAGGCACCTTTTTAGTAATGTTTCTAAAATCTTGCTACACTCGTTTTCTCAGGTCCAGAAGTGAGTGTTGTATAAGTACGTTATGGCCGAGGATGGAGAAGGTAGCAGCCAGCGCCTTCGGAACTTGAAGAGCCGTCTTATCGAGATTTTGAGCGCCGATCCTGATCATGTGTTGCAGCACGCAGACTCGCTCGGCCTACTTACAGATCAACAGTACAAACAAGTCAAAGCCGTAACAGACCCCAGTGCAAACATTCGAGACCTACTGGATAATGTTATCCAGAAAGGGGATGCGCCTTCAAAAATATTTCTCCAACTGTTGAAGGGCAATGCTATGCAAGAAACATTTCCCATGTTGGATTGCCTGTGTAAACTGCCAGAGACCCACAATCAATCTACAGGTGAAGTGACATGCTTTTGATGTCCAGCATCATGGGAATCCCCCCCACCCCCTTACATATTGTAAACTTAATAACAGCTGTTTTTGTGTTGGGGACAGCTGAAAAACAAAGGAAACGAGAGGCTGCTGCATCAGAGGATGTTATACCAGCCAAACAGGCATCCAAGGGTGGTAAGTGACCTTCAGGAGACTCAGTCAAAACACAACAATGCTTAACTGCAGTAACCAACCCATCTGTCCCATTGTGGCAGGTCCGAGTCTGGTAGAGGAGAAGCAGCTGATGAAGCTGGCTCGTAACATTGGGACTTCCTGGAAAGAGATTGGAAGGCTGGCCCTGGACATCAGCACTGTGAAGCTGGAGCAGATCGAGGAGGACCACCCCAACAGCCACAGAGAGCGTGTGTTCGCCATGCTGCTGTGCTGGCGAACGAGCCAGAGGCAGGAGGCCACGGCAGCCCGGCTCCATGCTCTGCTCTGCCAGGACGACTGGGCTCTGCCACCAGACAGTATCGACTTCCTCCTGGAGCCCAGATGAGCCCCTCACAGGCTGCATCCATCATGGCTGCCTCTGCTGGTTTCCCTGCAGTGTTAGCCTGACTGGTTATGTCATAGTGGGAACTTTGATATTGACTTTATATTCCGTAGGCCTATCTTTGTACTCTGGTTTGATGTGTCCGATCATGTTCTAAAGCTTAGTGAGATCGTGGATCCCCATAAGCTGACATCTAAATAACAGCAGGTCCTCACGGGTTTACACAATACAGGACCATAAACAATTCCAGATCTTCCAAGGGACAGTTGTCACTTTATTATCCAAAGATAAGTCAACTCCAATTATGGTTTCTATCCTTCTGAAGTGCTTTTCTATCCTACTGAGATAATTTTATGATTACTATGTGATGCATTAATGGAAATCGATTGTAATTGATTGTTGACTTTTTTCTGCAGTATGCTGTGTAGCCTGTATGTGCCTATTTCCTGTTAGTCAACAAATTATGTATAATTGTGAAAGATGAGGAATGCATAGTGGTGCGTTTATTTAATTTTTTACTAGAATTGTATACTTTGTATTTTACCTTATAGTGGCTTCTAAAAATTCCAGGAATAAAATAGTTTCAAAACGATTACTCTTTCATCAACAGTGGGAATGTTTTTCAATTCAAATTCTGTCCCATTCAGAACTTTTATTGTCCACTAGGTGACACTATCACGCCCACTCTCGCATCGAAGAACGTTTCCTTGCAGGAGTCTTGAACATTCGAAATAGACCGCATGCACTAAACGACAGCCTAACGTTAACTAAGTGCACAGTTGACTTTAAGGTTAATTAAGTAGTTAAGACTGCATTAGTTGGAACACGAAGGATACAAAATATGATTGATGATGGTAGCCTAGCCTACATTATCGTAACTTAAATCATTGTAACATGAAAATTGGGTCATCTTGTCTACCACGATGGCAGTAGGCTGTTACAGGCTGTAAATCACCACATACTTGATAAGCCAGTAGATAGCAGGAAAATCATTTGTGAACCCGCGATACTGTTAGCAACAGCTTTCCAGGAAAAGTTAACTGTAGGGGAGGTCATGTAAGACTACTGTAAATTTCCATTGAGGTGAAAGTTAACCTGTTCACTGAATGGAAATTTCCTTTGGATGTTTTTGCACAGTTGCAGGTTGAATAATTGCTCGTTGTACAGATGCAAGTTTACACAGAGATTATTCGACAACAGTGTTATCAGTCTCTATTAGGCTACATTTCTTGAAAAGGGAGTAAAATTGCCATATTGTAGGCCAAGACGACGGTCCGCTAACTTGTCATCCATCCAGATTGAAGCGCTGTCGCACCCGTAGCCTAATTTCAATTAGGCTATGAGTAGGAAATTGATATGGCATAGACTTCACAAGGGGCGGTTTAAAATGTAAAGTTTGCTTATAAAAACTACTTTGCTACTTTAAAAAAATACAGTGGCCATGGAAATAAATAATGATTTGAGGGAATTGGGCGTTTAACACGTCGGACACCAATTAGGGTAGTTTTTTTTTTTCTTGGTTAAGAAAATACTAGCTAAGTGAACTGGATAAGGACCTCCCATTAAAGCTACATCATGACGTGACATGGTAAAGGGTGAAGACACGACCCAACTTCAGTGAGATCTTGATCAGGAGGAGACAGCCATTCGATACTCAGATGAAACCCCAAGGTGAGTAAGATATCCAACTGCATACGATAGGCAAATCATTGTATTTGACATGATGGCAAAAGAGCAAAAGCATCACACAGGATTTGACCATTTTCTGTATAATATATCTCTTGATTTGAGCTTTCCCCCCCAATTGTTGTACTATCGATCCCTTCCCCCATTTGCAGGAAACGAAATGGCCAACGGTTTAACTCCAAACAATGGCTTGGATCTGAACGATCCCTCCCAATACCACACCGATGGCCAGCTCTTTTTGACTGAGGCTTTTAAAATCATCATGACAGAAGTGCTACGCAAGGGTACAGATGTGAACGAGAAGGTCTGCCTTTATTGCATATGTTTTGTCCAGAAACAAGTTTCTGCTGAGTTCGTTTAAAAAGTTATTAATAACTAAGTGTAGAAGGACAAGAATAAAAAGATGGCCATAACCTGCATATACACATCTACTTATGTCCCTACCATCAGAGGCAGATGCTGATTGATAAGACTAAGGTTAATGCACAGCACTTTTTGTAAGAGCCTACAAGTGGTAATTTGGAGCAAAATAGTAGGCATGATACAATTGTCTTTCAAATTGGTGTGACTGTGTTTGGGTTTGTTTAGGATTTTCTAAATGCAAAACATCCACATCCTTAAAATTGTCACCAATGTGTATGCTTAAAACTGGCATCCAATAAGATGTTGTTTTATCAATATCATGCAACATCCGCATTAAAAATGGATAATGTCAGAACCGTGTGTGGTTCAACCGCAGGTGTGTGAGTGGCGTGACCCAGAGGAGCTGTCAGCGCTGCTGGACCTGGAGCTGAGGGACAAGGGCGAGGAGCAGCCGCAGCTGCTGCAGAGGGTCCAGGACGTGGCCAAGTACAGCGTCAAGACCAGTGAGTAAGGCCTCTCCACAGAGGAAACACCTAGTGGTGTACGAAATGAATTCATGGATACATAGTGTGGTTTGACAGGGATGAGAGTTGACCCGACTGAATCTCTCCTATGCTGAAGGCATCACACGGATTATGTTGGGGCAGTTGTCGATGATGATAATGGTATGATTTCCTCATGTTCTGTCTCTTCAGGTCACCCTCGGTTCTTAAACCAGCAGTTTGCCGGGGTGGACTACCATTCACTGACAGGACGCTTCCTCACTGAGGCTCTCAACACAAGCCAGTAGGGGCATTGAAGATACACACCTCCTTCACACTTAAATATAGCATCTGATTATCTGTCACCATAATTGCAAGTGATTAACAACAATGTCAGTGTGATGATTTCTCCTGCCTCCAAAACCCACATTTTAAGATGATTTCCACATTGGTCTAATGTCAGAACATTTAGATCTCCTTGCTGGAGGTTGGTGTTTCAGATCCCACCATCTGACAGATGAAGGACCTGTGCTTGCTGTCCACCCTCCTGCAGGTATACGTACGAGGCGGCGCCGGTATTTGTTCTGATGGAGAACGAGGTGCTGAGGAAGATGCGTGCGTTGGTAGGGTGGGCCGAGGGGGACGGCATTTTCTGCCCGGGAGGCTCTATCTCCAATATGTACGCTCTCAGCTTGGCACGCTACAAGGCCTTTCCGCAGGTCAAAGGTCAAGGGCTCTCGGCCCTTCCACGATTAGCTGTGTTTGCATCCAAAGAGGTGAGGGGGGAAAGCCTTTAACTGCCTGTAATGTATTTAACTCCTTCATGCTTTGAGTAAGGTTCCACCACATACCCCAGCAGATCCACAGAAATATAAACTGAACATCCATTGTCATAATTTTCTTGTTTAAAAATATGTTAGGCCACGATACAAATGTTAAAGATGCCTTCCTATATACTCTAGAGCCACTACTCTGTGCAGAAAGGAGCTTCATTCCTGGGCATTGGGATGGACAACGTCTTCCTGGTGAAGGCTGACAGCAGGTAATTTGGGTTAACTTGGATTAACCTCACATAGAAGTTGTGTGCTCTCAATTGGTCATTTATTGTTGGTTGACTTTACAAAAGTCTCTCTTATCTATCTGGGTGTCTTTTATTGTCCTCTCTGTCATTTGCAGGGGTTGCATGATTCCAGACGATCTGGACGAGAAAATAGCACTGGCCAAATCACAGGCAAGTTGGCTCCTTCTGTATTCAACACATGCACACCTTAACGTGGTCTTGTGTGTGTGTGTGTGTGTGTGTGTGTGTACATGTAATGTGTAAGTGTGCCTGTGCATTGTGTACTGTACTGCATTGTGCCAAGATTCCTACTGATAATGTAAATGGGGTTCACATGGCTTTATAAGGTCTCTTACACCAGCCTCGTCCCTCTGCCAGGGTGCTGTTCCTCTCCTCGTCCACGCCACGTCAGGAACCACCGTGCTGGGCTCCTTCGATGATCTCAACCGCATGGCTGATGTCTGTCAGAAACACAAGATATGGATGCATGTAGATGTAAGTGCTTCAGATAGTGCTTCAGTACATGAATACATTGGTTTGAAGAAACACTGTTGTGCTATCACCGTTGTCATATCATGATGTTACGGCTGTTGCAAAATACCACTATGGCCCATTGACTAACTAACAAGGCAGTGTGGAATTCTGTGATGCAGGCAGCATGGGGAGCAAGTGTGCTGTTCTCCAAGCAACATAGGCATCTCATGAATGGAGTCAACAGGTAGGTGTCATGTTTGTGCTAAAAAAGGGTGTGTTCTCAGTAAGGGGAAGGAGTTGAAAGTGCGGTATGGTATTGTGCCTGCGATGTGTTGGATGTCTTAGCTTGTCCTGAACGTGGCTGGGCATGCCAACTTGTCTTCAACCCACGAGTTGCAACGAATACTAAGTAGTAATGTTCTTCTGTGATCAGAGCCGATTCAGTGACTTGGAATCCACACAAGATGCTTCTGACAGGCTTGCAGTGCTCTGTAATTCTTCTCAAGGATACCACGGTTAGCCAACACAGCCTTGTCAGGCTCAAGTCTTAATATCAAAAGACATCGATGAGCTCCGACTCCAATACATTTCAACATTGTGTCCTTTACACAATCATTTCTATGCGTAAAGTTGTCAGCAACACCTTTTTAAAACCTAATTTTTCTCTCCTCGTGTCCCAGGGCCTGTTGAATAAGAGCCATTCTGCCAGTGCCACATACCTCTTCCAGCAGGATAAGTTCTATGACATGAGTCTGGACACAGGGGACAAGTCCATCCAGTGTGGCCGCAAAGTGGACTGTCTGAAGCTGTGGCTGATGTGGAAGGCTTTGGGTTCTGAGGGCTTTGCGGCCCGTATCGATAAGGCATTTGCCCTCGCAAGGTTCGGTACACTATCCAAAAAACTTGCATTACCAATAATTATAATTTAATTTTATATAATTGACTTTCAAGACATAAATGCTGGCAACAATCGTGCTTGATATCTGTAATGAAAGATCAAAACTGATGATTTTGATGATTTCCATCATAAAAGGATTATAAAGATTGTGCCCAATCTTTTCCTGCAGATATGTAACAGAGGAGTTGGTAAAAAGGGATGGGTTTCAACTTCTGGAGAAGGTAAGTCAATAATTAATCATCCACATGCACATACTGTACACGTGTTACAGAGATGATCTGGAGATTTTACTTGAGAAGAGCATAGGTCACCCCTTGGTATCCTCCAGTTGCCTTTTTGGGATTTTCCACTCTGCTTCAATATGTACCCATTTGTTAGCGTAGCATGAGACCTCTTTAATTTTATTGACCTCCACCTCTCTTATCTCCTTGAACAGCCGCAGTATGTGAACGTGTGCTTTTGGTTCATACCACCCAGTCTAAGGGGAAAGAAATCGGATGCAGACTACCAAGAAAGACTGGCAAAGGTTGGTGTCAAAATGCAACATCGCTGTGGAGATCAGCGTGCGACAGAACGAACACTTAATCACCCACTGTTCTTGATTTGATTCCTGTTTGTGGTTTTCAGGTGGCTCCTGTGGTGAAGGAGCGCATGGTGAAGAAGGGGAGCATGATGGTGGGGTACCAGCCACAAGGAGACAACGTCAACTTTTTCCGCTTGGTGGTCATTTCTCCTTACGTGTCCCGACAAGACATGGACTTTTTCCTGGATGAAATAGAGAGGCTGGGGAAGGATCTGTAACAGATTGTCACTGAATGTTAGAGGCCATTACAGGTCATTAACCAATATGTAAGGAATGCATTGTATTCCATAATGCATTTCTCATGCATGGTTCAATTGATTTATAGTATATTTCTTATCATGTTTGTATTATCACGGTGGTAGTGGATGTCAGTAGAAATAATTGTTACATCTAACTGAAGGAAAAGGTTAGGGAAGAAGTATTATGAAAGATTCACCTAATTTGTTTCTTCATACCTACATATACAACCATGCAGACCCGCTTCAAATAAATACTTTACTTGATAGTAGTGTATATGAATGTATTATTGTTCAGTGCATAACCAATGTCATTCCATAAATACATACATACCAAATATTATGGTTGTGATCGTGTTCTGTTTATTTAGGTGTAAGTTCAAACATTAAGTATGGCATTGTGGAGTCACCAGGATAAGAGATACATGTGATTGGAGAGGTTGAACTTCCCGCCGGAAAAGAATCCTTACCAACATGGCGGATTATATGTGCCATTATAGCCTGTAGGTGACTACCCTCTCCCCGGGGAACACTTCCGGTAGCGTTTCCTGTGTTTGTAAACTGAGAAAAATTGGAAGTGCGACAAGAAATATTATTCTGCGAAACTTGGAAAGACGAAAGGTAAACGACTTGCGTGATTGCGTACATAGGAACAATCTTTTGTGTTTCAGTATATATAGGTAAAGTATTTTGAAGAAATAAAGCCAATGATACTTATTGCAATTTGTAGTCGGCGCTCAACCCGCACGCCCTGCCTCGCTGTTGTTGTGTTGTCTGGGGCGGGGGGTGGGGGTGCAAGGATAGTTTTGCTCCAAAGCCTAGTACCAGCTAGGAAGCTAACGCCAGTGAGATTAACTTGTGTGCTGGCCCATTATCCACATGCGTTACACGTTCCGTTCACAAAATAGTTAGTTTAATCCTATACCTGATTCCCGTCGTTGGCATGATCTAAGTGTGTTAGATATTCGGCCTCAAACTCATTGATTGAAAGCCTAACTGCTAGCTAGTTAGCTTGTTAGCCTGCCATTAATAAGTCAGTTTTCATCTCAAGCTTGTAAATGTATTTTATGTTATCTTTATAGGCTGCAACGTTCTTTTATTGAGTTTATTTGAATCCTTTATGGTGAATATAAGGAGCCAGCTTAAAGGGAAAATGATGTAAACTAGGTAACAGAAAGATGTAAGATACCTTGGTTTGCCTGTAACAGTTTTTGTAGTGTTTATTGCTTGCTCGTGTCTATTTTGTCTATCGAGTTTTAACTTTAAATGTTTAAACCTGCATTTCAGACCATACTTAACATTTATACCGTTTTTTGCTACCCTCTCATTATTCCTGTTTTTTTCTTTGACACTCCAGCTTAACCAGGTTTGTCACTATTATTCAGTTCACCTCAGGAAGAGGTGGCATGCACCAAACCATTGGGTTTCCAAGCCTTCTATTTGACCATGACAAACAGACTTGACAATATGACTAAATTCACTGACATTGATTTTAATTTGATTGGCATCTTGATACCTAACAAACGAGTCAAAGAAGCAGACCAATCAATCTTGGCTTCACGTCCCTCCTCTATTTTCAGGCTTTGGGCCCTGATGATTTGGGTGGGTGTGGTCTCTTCCAGTACCTTTCATCCTGAGTGAAGTCCCCCCTCTGTTCCCCCAAAACACACCCATTCAACGATGACACACCATCCCAACAACACAGTACGAGACCATATGAAATGGGTCAGTGGATTTCCTCTCATTTCCAGAATCACCTTCATTGTTTGTGTTTATTTTTAGTCTCTATGCCTTACTTTCAGACTCCGTAAGCCTACATGCAGTGCGGGTAGACTTACGTTTTCCTTTATGCTCACTTGTTTTGTTCTAGAGTGTTTTTTTTTTTGTTGGTCCCCTCCTACCCAGAACATTGGCAGCTCCCTAACATGTCCGTTTGTGTTGTCAGGCTGGGCTGCTGGGCTGTGAGGCGGTGCTGTCCAGCATGGCACTGATGCAGGCCAACAACATGACAGGCCAGAAGAAGATGATGTCACCACTGGGCCAGGGACACAGCCAGGCCCAGAGAAGCAGCCAGGAGAGCCACCAGTCCCACCACAGCCAGTCCCACTCCCATCCCCACCACCACCACAGTCACCAGGGCCATGGCGGGCACCACGGGCACCAGGCGCACCACAGCCACATGGTCCTGCCCTCAGGGGTGAGCTGCCCGCCCCTGGTGAGCGACAGCACACTGCCGTCCAAACAGCACACCACAAGGGCTTTCTTTATTCTTCTACTCAATGTTGTGTTGTCTCAATGCTGTTCGTTTGCTTTGCATATCATGCAACCTCCCGGTACACGGTCTCGTGCCTGGGTCTGGACTGAAATACACAGCAGGCGTGGTTCCTCCTGCTCTGTCCTAGACATCCTAGACCAATCCCAGGCATCACCTGTGTCCAGGAAGTTAGCCCCTCAGTTGACCTGTTCCATCCTTGTTTTTGCTTGAGCATGTTTTGTTCCTCCCCCAGTTAATCCGCAAGGATGGAGAGTTCCACTCGTCCCGGCTGCTGGAGGAAAAGGACATGCGGGCAAGCCAGAATATGCAACCCAAGAAGAAGCACCGGAAATCAGGGACGCCCAACAAAGTGAGAGAGAAAGTAGAGGTAAGTGTTTCCCACGCACCACAATGTCACACAGTCAGTCGCACCACATGCCACAGTCATCACCGACCAACTTCCTGTATATAGACACAGCTGGATTCTGGACTTCTGAAGAGATAGAAATATTAATTCACCATTGGAATTATCTCAAACTAGGCCTCACCGTGTCCGGGCACACCCCCCTGTGTGTCCCAGCAGGTGGAGATGGACATCGATGGAGACAACTCCCTCAAGGTGCAGAAGAACTTCATCTGCGAGCACTGCTACGGTGCATTCCGAAGTAGCTACCACCTCAAGCGGCACATGCTCACCCACACAGGTGATGGGATTATGTAAAAGCTATGGTTGTCGAATGTTCTGTGCCCAGATACCAGGACAAAAAAAATACCCTAAACTCGCAGTAACAAACGTACGTCTGACACACATTGCTACTTTCAGGTGAGAAGCCGTTTGGGTGTGACGTGTGCGACATGCGGTTTATCCAGCGCTATCACCTGGACCGGCACAAGAGGGTCCACAGTGGAGAGAAGCCCTACCAGTGTGACCGCTGCCAACAAGTAGGACAACATGCACACCTATGTGTGACCTATGTTCCATTCCTCCCCTGTTCTCTGGTTCCATGTATTGCGTTTTTCTCTCTCTCCCTTCTTTCATCCAGAACTTCTCGAGGACGGACCGCCTTCTGAGGCACAGGCGCCTGTGTTCGGTGGGAGGCGTGGCCAAGGAGGAGGGCCAAGCGTGCTGCGAGGGACGCTCGTACTCCCAGGACCCTCCCTCTCACACGGCCACGTGGAGCCCCCTACAGCCCCCCAGCAACCGCCTGACCGTCTGACTGCTACCCCCCTCCCTCCCTCCCTCCCAGGCCTCCCCGTCCTCCCTTTAGAGAAAACCCCACACTCACACAAGACGGCAGCCTCACTTGGCTGGTCGCTCAGTGCTGCCACGTGCTGGAGCACTCCAGTACTGCAGCATCGGCCAGCCACGAGCCAGCTAAGACGTGACAAACCAAACATTTTAATTTGTTCTCTCACCAGCTCATATCCTGAGATTGGGATAGTGAATTATTTTGTACTCGTTTTATTATTGTTTTTTGTAATTGTTCCATAACGTCTTGAATCTGGTACTGACAGAACACGGATGTCAGAGAGGACGGTGGGCTAAAAGTAGGCTGTCTGTGTTCTTACCAAGGCAATAACTGATTAACAGACACAAGAAGCCTCATCCCCAGAGAGGTGTTGTGGACCACCTGTAAGTGAGCATCCTCATTGTGAGGTGGGTAGTGTGTGGTGGGATCCACAGGCCCCCTTCCAGTTGGCTTTTCCCATCTATTCACCATTGGGCAATACTGAACAGTAACCTGGAACGAGAACTCTGGTGTCTGCCACTTCCTATGGACAGGAACGTGTGAATGGCAATCTGAGAACACCTGAATCTTTGTGGCCTTCGCCAGCGCCCATCCACCATCAAGTTGGTTTTAATGAGACTCTACTGATAGCATTCTAGTTAGTTTTCCTACTTGTTTTAGTGAATGGTTTGACAATACTAGTTCACTCGTCAGTGAACATATATAGTGACTAGCCGATCCTGCCTTGATGTAGTAATGATCATTCGAGAATGGGGTCATTTGTTCTGTCATTTGTCTACACATCCATCCAGCCCTCCTTTTGTGTTTGCTTAAAGAATGTTAAAGATTAACTTAACTTTCTACACAAGATAAGACACTGGTCGGTTAAAAAAAGTTGTTAAACACTGGTCAGTGCCGATGTTTACCTCTAAAACCTCTCCTTGTTGTCGTTTCAGATAACAGACTTTGTCTTTTCAATTAATTTACAGTTTTGCTCCCAGAAGATATTTGTATTTTATAGTATTATGTTAATTGTTTTATTTTGTAATGTTTTTTTTCTTCTTTTTTGAGTTCTAATTGTGTGTCAGCCTGTATGGAAACCCTTGGTCTTGTCCCCCTCACCCTATCACTCAGTGTTACAGTATTCTGATAAGCTGGTCCAATGTCACCTATCTGTCATGTTTCTGTCATCCCATAGCGGGAGGACCAACCTGTCAGCATGGACCCATTCTGAGTCTGGTCTCTTAACTGGACCACGCCATATTCTGTCTGTTACTTTATTCCTGGCATCTTCAGTGAAGATGACTATGTTGACCTAGTGGGAAAGGAAACCCAGGGATTCTTTCAAACCCAGTTGTGAAAGTTCTCTGTAAACACTGGAATGACAAAGCCCAAACCTAGAGGACACTTGTCAGTTTCAACAGATGTTCTCTGTGTAGACGGGACTGGTTTGGTAGACCAGGCGTATTACAGTCAGACTCCTAGTTGCAGTATATCAAAGCAGTTTTGGACCTTTCCGTGAGACTTCATACAGTTTCCCTAGCGCCGATTTGAAGTTAATATATATATATTTTAAAGTGTATTAGGAGTAGAGGCAGTGCTGCCACTAGTGCCCGTCTAGTAGCAGTCATGATTAGTTATTTTTTTATAATTTGTTTTTTGCATGCTTTTGTGATCCCCCAAGATAACTGAACTAAGGGATTTTATATTCATTTTGTTTTTGGTTAAGAGAGTAAGAATGTTTTTTGATAAAGATAACATTTGTTTTTGGAAAAGAAGATCTTTGTTATAACCGTGTTTCTAGTCCTATCACAGGTAAAGTCCATTTTGACCCAGTAAGGCATAATGTAGTTAATGGAAAGTTAGGGCCTCAAGCTTGAATAAAGATGTTTCTCTTTTTAAGTTGGTGTGTTGCTCTAATTCATATGATCCGTCCATTGTTGTATTGATACTTGTCATTGGGATTCAGTCAGATAAATCTTCTGGATATTTCCCACATCGTCATTTTACTAATCTTACCAGCAGATGGCACAAGGTCACATAAATCTGTTGAATGGCATCTGGATTCAGAACATTTATACTAAATCAAAAGGTTAGTATCAATTTCAAGTTAGTTTTTTCTTATTTAAATCTTTGATGTGTTATTCTTAACGACTGATAGTGTTGTGTATCTTAAGTTATGTTTGTTTCTTAAACGACAATCATCATTCCAAGTTTGTTAATTACATCCCATCCACCACAAGAGGGAGCTCTATTCTTTGTTGCTCAACAACAGATTTTACCTTTTTTCCTGGAACTGTCCAGCCCTGCCTTCCAGGAATCATGAATTTTTATTTTCAGAGTACATACATACTGATGGATTGCTTAAAATTGATTGAAAATACATTGAATTATATAACCTCCAACATTATACAGAATAATGTGAAATAAAAATGTGTGTGTGACAGAGAATATGCCCAACCCTTTGAGAACCTTCCCCTTCTTATTGACCTGCCCTTTAATTGAAGCTTTGGAGCAGGAAGGATGAGATCAGCTTGAAGGCTGCTTGGAGTGTGTGCTTTGGCCCATGGGAGATATTGGCTCCTTCTCTGGTACCTGATTTACTGCTCAGGTCCACAGCACTTAACACAGGGCCTTCTTAAGAGAGAGAGAAAAGAAAAGATGGGAAGACACCACTTCATCATCGCAGAGAATGCTGAACTTACACAGTTTTGAATTAAGCCTTAAGAGAATAGACTGGAGTCGTTCCATTCAGTAGAGGTGATTATAAAAGGTGAGTCTAGTCACTACAAAAGTCTACAGATTATTCAATAGAGTAGGCTAAATCTTCAATACCTATCTGTATCTGCACGTTTTGTTTATGTAAACTCATTTTTTAGACAGTTCCTGTTGAACTTCGTCTCTGATAATCAACTCAAGGCAAAACAAAGTACGTAACCTACATTTCAGTTGGCTACAAACACTTTTCAACTTCACGCAATTTAGGCAATCTGTCTTGTCAAATGTATTTTTTCCCCATGGTGTTGGTTGCCGTTCTGTTCCTATTGTCAGATAGCTCTCATGAAACCCTTCAACAATAGAGCCCTTCTCTTTATTCCCGAGGTGTGGACCGTCTCTTTATTTCGTGTTTGATTAATAAAGGAATCAGGTGCGATCGGCTTGCCACCATCTATCACATGTTTGACAAGGCACCTCTCCGTGTTAATTAGCGGTGATATTTAAGTGAGCAGAGGTTTGCCACGGCCGTCAGCATGGCAGCGCTAGCTCGTCATTAAAATTTCAATTCCTCTGTCCTCACTTTTCATCTCCCCAGACACCCCTACACCCCACCCTTGGCAAGTATGACTGCAGACTGACTCCAAGTGATGAGAGAGAAATATTAATAGAGGAGTTGTCTTCCAACATAAGGTTTCAGTCCTGAGCCATGGGCCTAGTGGTGAATCAATAGTTAATACATTCACTTGTATAATTTTTTTTGTCAAATAGCATTAAAAAAAACGTTTTACCTTCAACTAATATGACAGATTACATGGTTTGTTAACTTCAATCTTGAAAGGCATATTGTTATTATTTGCTTTATAGATATTTGTTTGATTTTGAAATACTTTGGCTACAATGTTAATGTTTGCATTGATGCTTAAAAAAGCAGACCATCAACAACTAGAGAACTGTAGCCTATTGTAAAATGTGATGATTGTCAATGAATCAACTGAGTTGTATACTTAGGAAAATTTGACAGCTACAGCCATTTGTCAAAATGTTTTACATTTAGCTAATTTCTAACAGTAAGAGCAGTACCACAAGGATTATGCAATACAATAAGGAAAATGTTTTAGTAAGAAATGTAACTTGTTCTTATGTAATTGCACACAGTCTCAGGGAAAACTGACAGTTCTCTCCTGGGACCTGCAGGAAATTGAGTCTTGATTAAATGGCAGCCATCTTACTTGTTTGTCTCGCTGACTGACAGACAAAATGGCTTCCAAAGGAAAAAAGCAACAGGCAGGTTTGTTTCATTCAAAAAATGATGACTAGCAGCCCCTTACTATTCCATATCAAACTGCTTTATGACATCTTCAACCCAATTACCTCTGAGCAAGATAAATTGGCACAAGAAAATAATTCCCAATCCTTGTAGCCTCATCCCAAGTCGTCAAATCAGGGACAATCACAAGTGAGTCTGATACGTAATATGGGAACAATTTTAGGATGGCCTACTTCAATGTTTGTTGAAAAAAAGAAAATAATATATTTATAACCTTGCATTAGTGCATCCACTCAAACGCTATCCACTCAAAATGCTCTAAACGAGCATTATTGTTTAGTATTTCTCTTGTTTGTCTCTGTTACTGGGGAGACTGCACAGGGAGCGCTGCAGGGGCCCCTAGCAGCTGTCTCACCATGCTCCTAGGTTTGAGTGCTCTTTAACTCTCCATTCACACCCATGCTAGCTGGGAGGGGGTGGGACTAGAGGAGGGGGCCCAGCTTAGTTGAGCAGCACCTCATTGTTAAGATTTATCTGGCTTGAGAGTCATCCACATTCCCCTTGACAGAATGGACACCCCGGCGCCCTGCCGACGGTGTAAAAATCACTTTCCAACTGAGGCGCATTTAGCCTCGACAGATACATTAACATGCCGTCGCCCCACACCACCCCATTAATCTGCAGCTTGTTGGGACGCGTTCGGCCGAGGCAAGGTGGACTCCCCAAGGAACATGCAGCCAGCCAGCCTGTCGAGGCCTGGGTCCCTCTGAGAGGGCCACCACAGCACTGCACTCCAGAGGCTGTTTACCCAGTCCACTCACAGGTCCAACCTTCTCAGACCAGGCCCTTATTTAGAACTAGGAATTGAAATATGTCCTAGTCCACATTCTGTGAACTCACAACTGAATGATGAGAATGTGGACAGGGAATGTGGGAATTTAGACCACCGGGAAGATCTGATTTGGGCCAAAGGTTTGAAAATCCATGAGGACCATGAGTTTGTTGCCACAAAGTCATGGACCCATGTACTAGCCATTGGCTTGACGGAAGAACTACAGGCATTTTTTGTAATACCAAAATGGAGGGGGAGTTTCTAAACATACCCCAACTGTAGCCTATAGACGCATTCTGTCTTTTGACTGACTGGCTAGCTGCATAACCTATCAATAAAGCTGTTCCTGAAATCAATATCCTTGATCAAAGAGTAGTGAGTGAACAGAGTAATGGAGATATCAAACTATAAGTAAGTGTATTTTATACTCTGATCTTCTCATAGACAGCACAGTGACAGTGAGTATGCAAGTTATCTCTGAGGTAGAATGTTCACACGCCCTTCTCTCACGGAGTTACCCAATCACAAGGAACGATCCACTCCAGGGCTTCCCTCTCCATTTTCCAGCAATTTTCCACCCGAGCAGACCGCCATACGGGAGGAGTTACAGGGTGTGGACGGATCGGATACTGGAGGAGGGGATGACGCATGAATCCTTGGGGGCTTTGATAGACTGGGCCGACCTTGATTTTCACCCTTGGAGATTCTCCCAGGTCATGGCCGTTCCCGCGGCACATTCTTGTTCCTTTCTGATCTCTGGGGATAAACTGTCAGACGGATGAAGAGATAGGCCCTTGTAGATGGATGATGTGTGTGGCTCCATGATCCGATCCTACAGTGCACAGCAGTGGGTAGATAGTCAAAGTGACTTTGACAGTTTGCTTCTGTTGATTAGCTATGCAATAAATTGATTTACCTTCCATCGTTTAAGGTCCTTTGACCTATTATAAGTCATCTGCAGCCTCACTGATCCTATGATGTATGTGGGAGTGAAGGTGTGGCAGGATGGGAAAAGAAAGGATGGGAGAGTTGGATGGGTGAGGAGGAGTTCAATGATAGTGTCCACTCATCCTTGACAGAGTGTAGACCATAGCCGCCCTAAACTACTCATTTTAACTGTGGTAGAGACGGATAGAGAGGGATGCAGAGGTTCTGATAAAGCGATTTGCTGGACAACTTTATGAAAGGTGAGACTTCATGTGTGATGGGATTTAAAGATCAAGAAATACCCCCAACCTTGAAGACAATCTCAACATTATCATACAATAGGGTAGTCCAGCAATATATAGGATACTGTAGGTATCATATTATGTTGAATCGTGTATTCCTGAGAAACACACTATATTGTAATTTGTATTCTTTGTAATGATTTAGCTCTTTTCCCTAACCCTCCAGCAGGTCTATCCTCTTCTTGTGACGTCAGAAGTGTTACACACCAGCGCCATCTCCCTTCAGGCAGAAGATTTTTACGATTGCAACCTGACACCATTTCTGTGTCCTATAAGCGACAGAGCCGTAACTCACTTCAAAGGCAGCAGGCATCAAATCACAGCGCAGCCATAAATTAGCCTGTCAAGTCTTGGCCAATGAGAGCAAAGCACTAAATCTCTGCTGTCACGCTGGCGGCCAATGAACAGAGGACAGCGGTAAATCTGCCAAGGCTTCGTCTGTTAACGGCGCTGCAGTGTGGTGTGGTTGGGGAATCCGTAGGGAGGGTGGGGGAGAAAGTGTGTGAGAGAGAGAAAGAATAAATGACAGAGGGGGAGGAGGGGAGAGGATAGAAGGCTCAGAGGTACGCTGCAGAATAAAGTGCTCATTTTCTCTCTCTCCCTCTGTCTTTTGTTAGGTGGAAAACCCACAACTGAGCACAGCTTAGTAAAATAGCAGAGCTCAGACTGGGCAGGTGAAGGAATTTGGGGAATAAAACAAGACCAAACATGGCCACAAAAGAGGAGAAACACATGTCCAGCAATGGACGTTTCGGGGTAGAATAACACCAGAAACAAACAGCTGGAACCCTTAACTGCCACCGCAAATGTCTGCTGTGGACTGTCTACAGTGAGGTTGAGTTATAGCCATTCTTAAGGCCTATCAGCTTGTCTGCTATCTAAAGTTTGACCGCTGCATTGCACTAACCCTGTAACTTCAGGTTTTCAGGAAATGGCACATTCGGTGCTCAGCCACTGTTGCAGAGACTGGAAGTAGACACGAGGCAGGCTGTTGGAGGCCCCCGATAAGTTCTACTAGATCCTGCAGGCAAGCAAGATGAGGAGCAGTGTAAGAGGCCACTGCAGTATGGAGGAAACCAGGCCTGGGGGAGGGTTCTCTTGGCTTCTAAATCAAAAGGAGGAGGGTGGAGGGGAGAGGCAGCTCCACCCACACAGAACATTACAGGCTGGTGTTGACTGCATCAGGATTATGTTCATGTCTCACAGAGCCTAGCTATTTCTTCAAAGTATAGGGATGTTCTGTATAGCTACCTATTTATTTTACAATCAGTACAATTCAGCAATGAAGTTGCACCATGGCCATACTTTCTGAATGCATTGAAATGGTGCAATAGGTGGGAAACGTCATCCCCGTTCTTCCTGATGATGTTTTCATGAACTCAGCCTAAGTTCAATATTGTGGCACAGAAATAGATGAATAGCTGTGCAGTTCTCTGAAATGTTATTATTCAAATGAAAAAAAGAAACACGTTCTCACATCGAACTATACCAAAATGGCAGCCAATAAACAAGTCACTATCTTTTTCCAATCATAAATTAACACCAGATAAAATATGAGCAAAAAAGGATTTATGGTCACCTTATTTCATACTTACTACAAATACAATGGTTTCGTATTTTTCTGGTGAGAAACAAAAATAGCACGTTGAATTTACGACACAGGGTGAACAGAAATGCTATGGAGGTGGTGTTGTTTTTGGCTGACTTGTTCAGCGAGCAGCAATGATTCTCTACTCTATAGGAATCCATAAACAGGCCCCTGTGAGGGCAAGCTTGGTCGTAAAGCAGGTCACACTGCGGTGGAACTGTTGATGAGAGAAGCGAGAGGAGGGTCCACCCGTGAGTCGGACTCACATAAGCGGAATCTGAATCTTTTCTCCCAAATAAAAGCGCGCCTTTATCATCACTCCAAATTGACACGTTCTATCTGCTTCGAAAGACATCCTCTGATACGTTCATATTTTCCTGCCAAAACACTGAACTACACAAGGCAAGCCAGACAACAAAGAATACACAGTGTCAATGGGTGATGTATGTTATGGTCTGACATAATTCACTAATTAGGTGACGATCGAGTGAAATATAATTGTGTCAGTTCATTTGAATGTTTGCGCAGTGGTAAACCTCTTTACTGCCACTGCCTCTGGTGCCAGTGTTGTCTCTCACTGAGGAATACCATTTAGAGAGAACTGGAGCACACACACTCCCGATGACATAAAGACTCTGTAAGCTTGCAGATGATGATAATTTATTGACACTAACTCACACACTCCCGACACGCAAACTCTCCCTCGTCCTCTCTGGCACACAGCACGCACACACATGCAGTCAGACACTCACTTTCTGCATCGATCAATTATAGGGCTCGAGCCCACACGTCTCTGACAATTTTACAGCATGTTATGTACAGCATGTCAAGTCGCTGCATTTCAAACTATTATACTCATTCCTGTATAATTAATATAAATTACCCCTCCGGATTTTTACGACAAGCAACTGTAATTAGTGGATGAAGGCAGGTCGTTGGCTGCCCCAAGGTGTCGCTGGGCTATCTGAATGAGAAGCTGGGGAGGGGGGTGGACACGCTTGGCAACTTGGGTGGGTTTCATTTCATCCCTCTCTCTTCCCTGCTGTGGCCTCATCCAATCATGCTTGTAGTAGCCGAGCGCTGCTAACCTCATCCTCTTTAACCTTCACCCCCTCCCCCTTCCCTCTTCCCTTGATAGGACCCACTGGGATATAAAGGCCAGATTGTTGTTTTGCATTATTGTAAAATGCGATTCACATTTAATTTGGGATCAGTAGAGTGCTTCCTAGTTGAACACACACAACCACACTTGTTGTTTTGTGGAAGAAGCCTACCTATTCTGATTCTGATTCTGATTCTCTCCCTCTCCCTCTGAAGTCATATAGGCTAGCTAGCAGCGACAATGTTTAGCTACAGCATGAAAGGGTCTGACTGGCAGCAAGCCAGGACATAGGTCCACAGGTCAAAACCAATAAATGTTTCATTAACTTGTATTCCTCTATCGCTCCCTTTCTTTCTCTCTACTAGCAGACAGCAACGAAGAAGCCTGTGTGTCACTGTGGTCTCCCCACAGTTAAACAGTGATTGTCACTTAACAGACTTGCATGTAGTAGTTCTGGAGCTTGTGGACAATTAAAACAAGTTCAATCAAGCACAAAGACCTACAAGGAGACAGGAGTCCTTTAGCAAGATGAATCACCTTTCAGACAGAAGGGCACTTCTAAATTGGTCAAATTAATTAACATTTGAGGTTCGCTCAAGGATGGCAGGGTTTCACTTAATGTAGTTACAACTTGCAGGGATGGGGCGATGTTTCAAACTCTCCCTCCCCATCCCCCACTGTGCCGTGTTTATCGGCAACGACTGGAACTCCCCCGACTGCTCCAGGGTGTGCGGAGCCCAATGTCTTAACTCTCCTCCTTTATCTCCTTCTCCGTCTTCCTTTGATATGTGAGCCAAATCATGATGACATATCAAATACATCAGAGAGGAGAGGGAGCGGCCAAAATCAAGAGTGCTGTTTCACATCCATTGTTTTTCTTCATAGAGATATCGGGCCCTCTGCCTTCTGGCCCTCGTCCCATCTCTTCCTGTCCTGGACTGGTCACATCTCGGATAGCCTGAGACAGAGTAAGAGCGCCTGGGGGAAATACCCTACTGAAAAACTCTTATTTAAATAATTGCATCATACGCCCCCGCCCTCCCCCCCCGCCCCTTCCTTGAGGTCATACATGACAGGATAGGTGAAAGCTTGTTCGCATCTGCTTCCCTGCTCCACCAATCCTGGAATATGAAGGAGAGGATGGATGAGTTTTACGATTACTCCGTCAGTGCTGTAGTCTTTAAAAAGCAACCATCTGGATTGCAACCGGTACCTTCCATGGGTCATCTTGGGAATCTGCCCGTGTGCAAGTTTACAGGTAGATGAAGAGCAGACCCCAGTGACAAAAACTATAGATTGACATTGAAGTGTTACCTAGACAGGAGTTTTGGACTCATGATGTACTGCCTATCTTCCCATCCATCGTCTCTGGAGGGCATTGTTCATTTGCATTGAAATAAGGGTATGTATATATCAACAGAGCTTCAGGAAATCAAGATTCATGTTGCTTCTCAACAGGGCATTGATGGTACGTGTGGGAACCTGACTGTGTGGAATCGTGATTACAGTTATAACATATAGGTGACCTGACACCATTTTATTTATGATTTGGCATGCATGTGCATCTCCTATTTTTGTGTGTGTGTAAGGTTATGTCCCTGTGACTACACCTCAAAACTGTGCTGTGATTCATTGACCAGCAGAGGGAGCCCTATTCACAAATGTGCACCACAATCCACAAGTTTACCACAACCCATAAATGCGCACTGAGATGTGTTTATGTGTAAAACCATCTGAACATCTGTAGTCACAAAGGCAGGTCTTTCAATTAGCTGTTTCAGTTATAACCTATACGTTATAACTGTAATCACGATTCCACACAGTCATGTTCCCACACGTACCATCAATGCCCTGTTGAGAAGCAACATAAATCTTGATTTCCTGAAGCTCTGTTGATATATACATACCCTTATTTCAATTACATTTTACCGAATGTAATTGAAGATTCGGTTCAAACCATTCAATTTAAATTTATGAGTGATCTGGAGATGCAATTTACTTGGATACACAAAGATTCTGAATTGAATTTATTCAAAGTATTTGATGACATCAGTATAACACACTGCATCTGACAGACAGATTTCCATTAGAACTTTCACATCACCTAGAAATGTCTGTCTTGGCCTTTCATTAAGGAGACAGAACTTGATGAACTGTACAGTACTTTGAAGAAAAAAAACCCTGCCTAATATGATCATATGTCTGCACTAACTGGTACATGGAATGTTAACACAGGTGATGGTCACAAAGTTTTTATGGATGAGGGAAAAACTCCCAAGCTATTTCAACCCACAACCCATGCGGTGGTAGGAATGTGTATCATCCAGTATCTAACAACTCTCACACTATTGACTTACATGGTAGGCTATAGACCTTTTGCTTCTGATCTACATATGAGACGTGATTGGATAAGCCACTGCACGTATCATAGTATTGATTGGAGGACAGGTAGGCAACGTGGAGGCAGAGTGGGAATGGAACTACGTCAATGTAGTGGTGCATGTTGCCCAATCGGTCCTATCGAAGCAGAGACCATTTGATCTGTTCTTTGGCAGACTGCAGCACCTGTGAATAAAAATATGTGATTGTGAGAAACAGGCTAAAAACATACTAAGCCAACACTGTATGAATTATTTAACACAATACAAAAACGACAACAATGACATTCAAATCAAATGGCACACGTGCAAGAGAACAATGGCTAGATCAAGGATGTAAAGTGAGTCCAAATCCAGCCAAAGAAATTACGATATGGTTCGACAAAAGTTTTACACACTACGAGATGAGTAATGCCAGTAAAGGGAAATATGCAGGAATGAATTCATCATCTTAATTTGTTGAACGAGAGGCCAACCATAACCATAAAGCATGAAGAAGGGGAACAGCAGTTAATCACCGCCATAGAAGGGATGGCGGCAGCCTGTCACAGGCCTCTTAAATGAGAACATTAATCAGGGGGAGCGCACACCCTCACACGCACACACAGTAACGGAATCACCGCTGGCAACTGACGACTAATAATTGGTAATCATATGCAGTTGGTGATCATATTAGAGTTGCAGAGTGGTTTGCTCATCTCTATGCCAGAAGCAAGGTGATATTAAAAAACGTTTTTCACACATATCTCACAAGTAAATACATGGGGCATCAATGCTGAACAATGCTGGTGTTTTTCCTACCTGTGTGACAGTCTGCTCTGTTAAAGGCACGTCATCGCCCTATAAGAGAGAAGACACAGACATGTTTAGATTTTAGAATATTTTTTTTTTTCAATAACTGGAAGTGAGGACAGGAGAAGAGCCTTTTACCCTCAGCGCCACTCGGTGGACCACCTGCTGTGGGTCGCTTTCCAAGATCACCCTGCAGGGGGAGCCAAAGATACAAAGACTGATGACTACTGTAAAATGTGACAGCAAGAAACCAGACTAAACCACAAATGACATATATATATATATATATATATATATATATATATATATATATATATATATATATATACATATATACTTTTTTTTAAAATTATTATTATTTATTTATTTCAAGCTCACCCCCCATCCACAATCTCATCCACTGCCAGGAAGAGACCTTCCATATTCTCAAGCAATGCTCTCCTCTCCACATTCTTCCTGCAAATGGACAGAACAGACAGGATATCATTCACATACAACGTCCACATGTACTGAACACACACAACTTGATGCCCTGTTATATTGAGCTCTCACCTCAGCATTTGGCTCAATGAGTCAAACAAACAATTTAGAACGGCCATTAACATCAACTGGGAAAGTAAAAAAGAAATAACACAAAGTTTAGATTTGAGCATAGCCGATGGCAATAAAGTTGGCAACATTTTGTGAGGACATAGTTTACCTCATTTTCATGGGAACTTCCAATAACATAGAAGAAGAGGTCTATGTTGCTTTTGTAGACCACTGTGAGACCCTCAAGTAATGCTATCTCACCTAAGGGCAATCAAAAACAACACAATGATGTATAATTGCAGAGGCAGGGTTGACATCTGGTGATTCCTTATGTATGAGCGTCTTACTGTCCGTTCGATGTGTCTTGTTAAAGATGTTCTTCTCAAAGGCTTTCTGTTCTTTCACTGTGGGATATGTCTCATCGTAATACTAACGAGAATGAGAAATGCAGGTTAGAGTACATTTAGATTACTTTAGTCTCGTACTATCAATTTATAATGTGCGTGTTATGTGATTTAATATGGTCTAAACAAAGTATTTTGTCTTTGAATTCCGTCACTCACACACACAGCTAGAAGAGCTAAGCAAGTTCACATTTACATATAGTCATTTAGCAGACGCTCTTATCCAGAGCGGCTTACAGTAAGTACAGGAACATTCCCCCGAGGCTAGTAGGGTGAAGTTGCTCTGGATAAGAGCGTCTGCTAAATGACTGAATGTAAATGTAAGTGCCCAAGGACACAAGGTCATTTTGCACGGCCGGAAATCGAACCAACAACCTTCTGATTAATAGCCCGACTCCCTAACCGCTCAGCCATCTGACCCCCAGTTCAGTACAGTACAGCATATCAAGGACTTAATCTAACTCATCATACCTTTGCATATAGTCTATCTCCATCATTGTCCAGAATGAGCACGGCTTTGACTGTGTACAATGAAGGCTCCTGTCGAAACAATGAAATACCATGCTGACACTTTAGAACCACTCAGTCTGGTTTGTTTTGCTAGCTAGGTCAAGACGGTTAGCTATGTGAAAGGAAACACGTTTAAACAGGTCAATAAATGTGTCCAAACAATTTAATCTGGCTGTTAGCTAACTGATGTTGTTGGCAGATTAGCTGTGTCGACAATAAAACGTATTTTGTATCTACTACTACAAGTCAGTCTCGCTAACACTAGCTAGCTAGCTAACGTTAGCTGGCTAGCTAGCACAACTTGTTGTTAGCAAGCTACTGTACAGTAGCAAATTAATTTAGCTACAATTTCCGCAGTCAGGTCTCATCTTAATCTAGCCTGACTTTATATTTCAATACTATTATAAATACCTAGAAAAGTACAAATGTAAATATGCATATATCCGAATTATTACCAGTATTGGGGAATCCATCGTCTTCCTTGTCACGTACAGCTAGCTACCGTGTTTAGCTAAAGACTACAATAACTCTATGCTACAATTCAATAAGTGCTAGTTGAGCTAGCTAGCTAGCTGGATGATGACGTCAGTCACTGACTGTCATCGACCAGCTCACATCCTCTGCCAGGGTTCGGATGCACACACAGGCTTCAATCTGAAGTCAAGTTAAAGTTTCGTAATTGGATTTGAGGTATCGTCATTATATGCATATTTATATAGATGGTAATTAAATAATTTGTGTGCATAAGGAGACTATAAAACAAAAAAATCAAGGTCATTATAACTGTTGTAACCTCTGCCATTTGAGTTGATTGTGCGGCTTGTATTTACTGTCACTGTCCTCTCCTCCAACCAATCTCCACCACATCTTCTGGGAAGCATCAATCTACAAGCTGAGGCCAATGGGGTTTCCCTTCGCTATTCAACTCCATATAAATAACCAGAATGCATCTTATTATTATACCATATTATTTTGGTGAACATTAATCATAATTAAAATCAAAGAAGAGTAGGCCTACAGAAAGGGACTGTGTTGATAGACATATAGCGAATTTGTCCTAAACAGAATGAATGGTTTATGGGACATGGAAGCTATAGGCCAATGATTTAAACTGTGAGCAACAGAAATGTGGGTAACCATCACATTTTGCAATGTGGCACTGTATGCTCACAATGTAGTCTAACCACTATGATGTTGTAATTACCCTTGAAGTCGAAGGAAACCATCTTAGCTGTTGTAGACCTAGTGGGGAAAAGCATGTTTCTCATTGGCCAATAGATTTTATTTAATTTTTTGACTGTAGGCTAGTAGATTTAACATAATTTAAAATCTTGAAATCAATCACAACTCAAAATGTTCATTCAGCCTCCTCATAAAGTAGGCTAACATACCTTAGTTTGGTCACATTGACGTGGTGTATTATTTCACTCAACCTTGACTTGCTGAACTTTCATATATTCAGAAGATCATGAATAGATAAATGTATATAATCAAATAGTGATTAGACATAAAATAATAATAACAATATGAATAAATAAAAAATAGCTTTATGTTCAAATTGAGAAAAATAATGAAAAAGAGTGCTGTATGTCCTGTAGGTGTGTACAAGTTGCATAAGCACATATGGATCTTGGGGTTGGTGGGGGAAGTGAACTCGGGGTGGAGAGGCAGAGGGAAGGGAAGGGAGGATGCTGGGTGGCGGAAGCACTGCGGAGGTCTGATAAAAGCAGCTGTGGGTGCTTATGCAGGGACCTGCTAACTGTTGTGGTTACTGGCAGGAGCTGGGGAGAGGAGAGAAACCCATGCTATCACAATGTCCTTCCATCCTCCCTGTCTTGCATCACTGTACACTGCTGCGCACAAAAACACACACACACACACACACTCTTGGCTTAAGAGCAGGCTTTATCCATTCGTATAGGCAGACACCACAAATGTACAGTACTAGTCAAACGTTTGGACAATAGACGATGATTTAATGGATTGCTGAATGTCTGTTGTACTATTCACACTTTGTCCTCCCACGCTATGAAACTGCCTGCCTCTTCCCAGCAACGCCAAAAACATTCCCTTCAAGAGACCACAATCAAGGCAAAAAATACTCTCTTTAGTGGTCAGAGATATACAGTCCTTCTTAAGGAGTGTGTTTTAAGATGGTTGTTCGAGCATGACCTAAAATTTCCCATCTTTAATGAGTAAACGGTGATCAGAATCAACTGCCATGTGAGAGAAGGAGAGCAACAACCAAACATATCAATTACAAGAGGAAAAAAACATTTTGTCACTTGACTCAACTTAGACTGATCTGAGCACAGGTGTTGTAGCCCAGTGTGTTCTTATGATCAACACAGCACATGAGGCGGGTAAGTCAGATATTCCTTTGTAAGTCTCCGTATGGCACAGAAGGACTTTTAATAGAAACTCAAAGGGTTGGTTACCAGACCATGAAGTCACCAGCTACGACAGCTATACCGTTGTTGACAGTGGCAGTCTAACAATAGCAGAAGGTCATGTGCAGAGATGTTAAAAACATGAGGCTGAGCGAGAGTGCTTCTCTGAGGAGACACTTTAAAAGTCTGAAAGAAGCATGTAAGAGACCAAATAACATCAAGCACGCATGTCTAGAAAGTGAGTGCTCAGCTGGGAACCTCGACCCAGTTGCAAACCGCTGTGGTCGCTGTAATCACAGCCCAGCTAGTTGGCCTGCAGCTCCAGTGGTTGGGTAAGGGGGCTGGGTGCTAGGAACTTGGGAGCATTGGGAAGTCCCTTCTTTTATGATTCCTGGTAGACATCCACCTCCGTCAGCCACCTACATTTTCCATGTTAGAACAATGACATGAAAACCATGCTCTGTGGCGTGGAGGGCGATGATGTCTGATGACCTCTTCCTGGGTTATCCTTTGATAGAAGCAGCATAGATTTAGCTTGATGCATGTTTCATTTGATGTTCTTAGCACATCCTTGTTTGTCACCAGATTCTTGTTTTCACGCAGACGTTTGAGAAACATATTCAGATATATAGATCTGAAATGCTGCCCGTAAAAGTAATCTGAAATAAATCCTTCAAACAACTTGATGAATTGCCTTTACCTCCAAATTACAATAATTCTCTAGAGTCTTCACTATGGTTTGTCTCTACCACTGTAAAAAAAGATACAACTAACAAATCCTAACAAATATGGCATACAAGGAGGTAACAATGTGAGATGTCTTTATGTAATTTACCCTTCTTAAATGCAGAGAGGAAGGGGGATTTTGTGGTTCAGGATTGTAATGGTCACTTGCTATGTAAGACACGCTCCCCTCCATTCTCCCCCCTGCTCCTCTCTCTCCCTTGGTGGTTGCTCTGCCAGATATAGGAACAATGTGGCCTTTCTTACCTGCTGGAGGTGTACATTCCATCCCTCACTAAACCAAGTCTTCATCCCGACTCCAGCCCACCCCCGCCTGCACAGGGCCCTCACTGCAATGCCAGCTTCAGCTCCAGGTGCTCCCAGTCACACTCTTCATATGTGTGCTAGTCAGCACAATGTGTAGAGGCACAGGCACAGAACTTAAGGTTGTGTGTTTGACGTGGTAGGGGTAGCGGGGTCTTTTGGCTGGCTTTGATCAATAATTATTTGGGCATTTTGCCTGAATGCTGATTTAAAATTGTCAAAGTATTACCTTTTTTAACATTTGTAAACATGTGTGAACACTAGCCGGGATATATTCTGGGGTTTGCCAGACCACTGGCTTGTGGTTTGTATGTGGAAAAAAAGGGAAATTTTGGGGTTGGGATACGAGAGGGCAAAAAAAGTGTGGTGTTGTGTGGGTGCTTTACAGGAACGCTGCTCTCATCACAGACCCATCCCATTTATGCCGGTGACTGACTGTGTAGTGGGGCAGAGAGTGACAGACACAGAGAGAGATCGAGAGAGAGAGTGAAAGCACATGCAGTCCTTTAGATGGTTGGTTTTAAAAAGCAGACAAATGTACTGTCCAGACCAAAGAGCTTGAAGACTCCTGTTAGTCTGTTAGCTCCATCACTACAAGGATTATGTTCCACATCTGAGGACCTTTTTGTCTCCGAACACCTGTTGAAGAAACAGAGAAATGTTCTTCAGGTATGTTTCTTCAAGCCCTGCATTGCCTACACAGCTTTCCATAAGCTGCTTTTTTCTTTACGAGATCATGCACAAACATTGCTTCTTTCAGATCTTGAATATATATAAGTTTTTCTGGACATCATATCATGTAAAGTAGTTTAACCATTATATTGTCAAACTGTGTTTCTTTAGAAAGACACATATAATGTCTTTATTGTGTTGAAGTCAAAGTATATTGAATAGTTTTAAAACAGTTTGTTGTCGTCAAGGTTTCCATTATCAATCCATGCTACTCAAATTGACCCCTGCAATAACAAAAAGGTTATCTAATAAATAACACGCTGTCCCATAGTCTTAAGTGATTTTGAAAAATGCCAGTTCTTGGATTACTTGTACATGGTACATTTGGAACTTGTACACTTTACCACCCAGTCGTTCATTAACGCTATTCTTAATGCTTGGCCTACAACATTTATCACGTTAAGACAAGGCAAACTTACAACCCAATGATGTGGTTTACCATTAGACATCCATGTCTCCTTGTGTATGACAGGAAACAGCTTTATCATAACAGTGGTGAGGGCAGGATATGAGGGGATGTCACAACAAGCCCATGTTGGTTACAATAGGCAAGGAAACCGGTTCATGATGCATAATATCATACGATAAATACCAACTGAATTGATAGGATAAATAACACCCCAGGGTCATGGATCATAAATCAACAATTATTGTTTTGGAATGGTTGTGATTGCATTGATGATATTCCTTCCCGTAAGCAAATGAATGCTTGACACTCAACAGCTCAAACCCCTGGTCATAATCTTATGTTTAGATTACTGTAATACTGTAAGTATACGCATCATGTGGGAATATTGGCCTTTATAATGCACCAGGAGATTCAGGTGTGACAGGTACCTCCAGGATATCCACATGACTACATGTGTGTTGATACATGTACATGTGTGTTGAACACACACACAGTACTTCTAGGACTGTAGCCAGGACTTTCACTTGCAGAGGAGGAGGGGGGGCTGCTGTCTTCCACCAGATTGTCTTATCAGGGCCTGGCATGGTGGCTCCCAGCCTAGCTGATAGGAGGAATTAACCAGACCAACGGCATGGCGGGCTTCAAATGTACCAAGAGTCCATCTATGAAAATCCCCCAAACAACTCATTCACTGTCAGCGGGCTGGCACTTCGGAGGGTGATGAAGCAGAATCTAGCCTCTGTAGTAGTTATGTTTATAGTATAGGTATAGTCAAATATGATTGTTCTTTCCTGGATGTTTACAAGTGGTTGACATATTGTTAAGTAAGGGTATGTCATGTACTTTGAATTGCTGATATCTCTATCTCTCATCCCCAGGAGGGTTCGCTGCAACGAGAGTCTGTCCTGAATGTGTTCGACAGCCAACTATCTGCTCCCTTTGAGGAGAAACTGTGAGGTCGGTCTACGCCACAGATGGAGAAATATACTAACACTACTAACACTAGTAACACTGTAGTGGCAGATATTGTACATGGTCTAACACTGATGTAATACGTTATTTTTTTATTGAAAGCAAATTCTAGATCTAGGTTTGATCTCCATGAAAGCACCTCTGCTGATTGTATTTAATTCTATCTGTATGTGAAACAATGTAATTGCATCTTTTTATATATGTACTTACAACCTGCCCAAACAAATCCCAAAGGTGACCAGTCCAGCCCTGTCTCCTCCGCCATCAGGTACTGGCTGCCCCGGGGAGGCTGTGCGGGGGAACGTCCATGCTAACCAGCGCCCCTGGAGCCAGATCACATGGAGGTCCCCAGGACACAGACATGGACTTGGCCTGGCAGGAACTGATGGCCATCACAGAGCTGCAGGTGAGCTTAGTGACTCCAGTGTCTCTACAACACTGATTTGACAGGATACAGGATAACATTTGCTGAAAGTGTTCATACAGCATTTATGAATCATAATGGTCACCTCAATTTGTTGACATCCACTGGAAAACTTCACCTCACATACAAAACACCAATGCACAAACCAGAACATTTCTTGACGTTTTGAACCTAAGAAGTCCCTAGTCCATGAACACAGAATCCAACAGATACACCTCAAACTCAGTGCATACCTTCCTGAGCCGATCCCGCACCTAGACCGCTCCAGACCAACACACACTCAGGTGAGGCTGATAACAATGGGCCAATTGAGTGATGGCAGGATAAAGACACAGGGAGAAAGAGGGCCAAATGCTGTATGTTGCGAGCAGTCCCCTGCACAGCACAATGACCATCTGTTTCCACATGAAACCTGATCGCAACTGGAGGGACCTTCAGAAGCTATGGGTGGCACAGCAATGTGTGTGTGTGTGTGTGTGTGGAGGAGGAGGAGGGGGGGTATAATCCACTTTGCAATGTGATGTCTTGATGTGATGCATTATAGTGATATAGATGTGATATCAGCACAGCATACCAAGGCAATAATGCTCCTCAATATGCCATAGCGCGAGTCTATAGCGCTGCTATATTATTATTACAACCAAAGCGACTGTTCAGCCTAACGCAGAATTGATTACTCATTGATTATTTCATTATAGCAGGCCCTTTTTTATGACTGCACTTGCCTTCCAAATCATATAAGGCCATTCCAAATCCAAGATTGAATTACATCTTTCAAATAAAATAGTACTGTATCTACTTTCCTGTTGCAGGAGTTCCAGATTCCTGGTGAGGGTCCTTATGAGGCTGTCCAGTACCACCCAATGGAGACAATAGTGCCTCTGGGATCGTTTGAGGTTGGTCAGACGCCCCAGCCCCTCTCCTCTGGCTGTGACCTCAACTCTGTGGCCACCGCTTTCCAAGGATCCTACTCTGATGTGATGCCAGCCTGCCAGCGTCTAGGCACCGATGCTGAGAGACAGTATGTGCCTTCTGGTTCTCAGCTCAACGCCAGGCTACTGCCCCCTCCTTCCAATCTCCTGCAGCCTCCACTGACCATGTGCCTGCTGGACCATGTGAACCTGCCATGTGTTGGCGAGGGGCATGGGAAAGACAGTGCTGGCCTCACACAGGGTATTAGTTGCCAGATGCCTGGGAGTCTTCTACATGGACAGACTGAACATACACAGGCAGGTGATGATCTGGAATCAGACTCTGGTCTTTCCCTGGGCTCCAGTCCTCCTCTGGCCTCTCCAGAAAACGCCATGACTGGTGTAGCTGCATACCAGGGCACAAACATTGCCTTAAACTTCAATGATGGGGAGATGGAGAGCATGGGTGAGGGGAGTAGGAGAGGAGGTGTTTTGTACCCAATCGACTATCAGCCCCCCAATGAGTCTCACCATTACCATGGCGCCCTGTCTTCCTTCTTCTCATCACAGCCAGGTTCAACCCCCCCCCACACTCACCTTCACCTACAGCCCTGTGGGCCTTCAAAACAGCAGCAAACTCTCTCTAGTGCCTTATCTGACTTGTATTCCAACACATCTGGTGTCGCCAGCAGAGGGAGCTCCTATCAGCCTCTGTATGTGAAGCCCAGGGGGAACTCTGTTTCCACAGCTGCTGTTCACCTGAGCAGAGATGAGCGTCGCGCTCTGGCCTTGAAGATCCCTTTCCCTCTGGAGAAGATCATCAACCTACCGGTGGACGACTTTAACGAACTCCTTACACAGTATACCCTGGCAGACTCTCAGCTGGCACTGGTCCGTGACATCAGACGGCGTGGAAAGAACAAAGTGGCAGCTCAGAACTGCAGGAAGAGGAAGCTGGAGAACATTGTCCAGCTGGAGGGGGAGCTGGGCCAGCTACAGGCTCAGAGAGACCACCTGGCACGGGAGAGGCTGGAGTTCCAGAGGAGCCTGTCCATGGTGCGATGTCGGCTCACGGACTTGTACACTGAGGTTTTCGCTCAGCTTAGAGACGAGGATGGACACCCCTACTCTATTGAAGACTACACTTTGCAGCAGAGCCCCGATGGCAATATATATCTAGTGCTGCGCAACTCAATACTGGATGGAGAATGATACACATTGCTTTTTTTCTCACTGACATTTGAAGTCATTACTTTGTCATGACAGTATAATACAGACCTGTGTCTGAAAAAATTAAATGTTCAAAACTAGACTTGGGAATGACAGTTACAGAAATTGTTTAAACTGTTCAGTATGCATTTGAAATACCATATTGGTGCCCAATTTTACATGTACATCTGCAAATATGTCAGGTCACTATACAGCTACTCCACAATTTATCTAGCCTGGGAACCAGACCAAGCTGCAAGCTCACATTTTATTGCTCTGGCCATCCTCCCATTCAAACAAATTTACCTACGGCATGGAAAGTAGCAGGCACCAGTATTTCTAATATGGAGCAGGTCTGATGGGCTTTGTTGCATCTATCCAGTTGCAACCAGACATGTTGATAACAACCCTTTTTATATTATAAATGTAATGAGATTATACCTTATTAAATTGTCGGAGGCAAACAAAGTGCTTGGTGATGCAATCAGGTTCAAGACTAGTATGTATTTGCAACATTGTCTATACAGTTTCCTTTGCAGTAATAAAAGTTATGACGATATTTCGTATACAAAATAATTTATTGATAAAAAGTTTAAAATGTATGCACAGCAGACAAATATAAAAATTGTGTAACATCTCCCCTCGCTCACCCTGCAAAAGAAAACACATTTCAGGAAAAATGTATTGTGACTAACACATATTGAAAGATGACTTGCTGAAAGACTACAAACTTGACAGGTTATACCTCATTAAACGGTCACAGGGGCAAACAGAACGTGCTTGGTTGTGCACTCCACAGGTCAGATATATGGCTCCTGAAAGGCAGAAAGGAAGACGTAAGAACGACAGAACTTCATGAAAAGCGACGTCAGAAAGATAAGTCAGGAGTTGTGTTTATACCAGCATGCATTACAAATTTAAACGACGTAATGAAAAAGTTCAGGCCCATTCTTTTTTTTTTTTTTTTTACATAGTGGGGCATTGGTGTCAAAATCTGACATGGTCATTACAACTGCTACTTATGACTAAACAAGTGCTTACTCTACCAACTACAGAACATGATATTTAACAGAACTAACAGTAGGTGAAAATTCTGGTCTTACCTACAGAGAGCATTTTAGCCCTTTGGTAGCTGCTGCTTGCTAGTCTCACATGCCTTCTGTACTCACTCTCCCCTGCTTGTCTGCTCCTGGACGTGGACTTTGCTACGTCTCTCCCTCAGCTGGCTTCCATGGCTAGCCTCAAGACTTTGCATGTAAGCTAGCCTCCTCCGGATGAGCTTGCCCAAACCACTCAGGTGTGCTTCAGTCTCAGTGCTGGGGCTCACTGACGAACACTACCTCTCCAGTGCGAGACCAGACATCAGGAGTACTCCCATGCTATGGAACCACTCACTGTTCTCCCCCACTCACTTGACTTCTCTGGGATGCTCGAAAAATCATTCTCTGTAGTCTAGAGTTGGTCCGATGATTTTACTACACAGTTCTAGCCAGATGGAAGTCTCCCATTCATCACATTGCTTCTTCATACCAAGAACAGATGGTTCTGACAAAACAATTGACATCCCTCAATAACGAGAGAATTTGTACAACACACCTCCAGAGTACCCTCCCTCTCCCAAACCCCTAAAAGATGCTAACACGACTGAACAGTGTTTTAAAAAAAACTGAAAGGTGGTTTATTTCATCTTGATTGGGTTGCAGTTACACAAAAATAAAAACCAGACGCAAAGGAAAGAAATCGACATAAAACCTCATGGAATGCTTGCTTTCCAGAAACATAAAAATATAAAATCCCGGGTGACGACAAAACATTTTTTTTACGAATCCCCCGCCATGATTCTCTATTGTACATCTCTTCTTTGTAGCAGCTGTAACCTGCCACAACTGTTTGGCTGAGCAGATCTATGGGGTAAACCTGCAGCTGCCCTGTCACTTCTCTCGCTCTCCTCTCCTAAGTACTCAGTCCTGTTGAACAATACGGAACAACATAGTTACAACTGTGAACTGACTTTTTGGAATGTGACCTACATTTAAATCCAGAGTGAGCATTCTTTTAAATGATATAAAAAGTATCACTCGGGTCGACATCAAATCTACATGACTTGCATAACAAGTGTGGTGTGCCCTGCTGGTAGGCTTACACTGGTATCTACTCAAGACCACACTGGGTTTACATTGAGCTCACACTTAATGTTTTGGTGCTCACCATTCTCCCATTATCTAGAATCGTCTTCCGCCGGATCCACCGCCATATCCACCGCCGCCGCCGCCACTTGAGCCACCTCCATATCCACCTGATGGGAAACAACAGCCCGGTTAGCGGGAAGGCGTTCTAGATAGTTCCAAAAGGAACCATTCGGGAGTTTCTGGTTGGGTCCCAGTACAAGGCCATGCAGTACACACCTCCATATGGGCCTGAGGTCCTTCCACCACCACCGCCGCCGCCACCACCACCACTGCCAAAGTTGTTGCCCTTCATGGGACCATAGTTGGACGCCTGGTTGTTGTAGTTTCCAAAGTCGTTGTAGTTGCTGCCGCCGCCGCCACCTCCGAAGTTTCCTGTAATTTAAGTGGTGAAATGTTAACCTACAGAAGAGATGACCAACACAGTCAGGTTCACGCTCAACTCCAAGTCTACTCACCACCACCAAAATTGCCGTTCCCGTTGTTGTAGCTGTCGTAGCCGTTTCCTCCTCCTCCTCCGTAGCCTCCGCCGCCCTGGTTGCCGTAGCCCTGTCCTCCTCCGTAGCCACGGTTACCACCACCGTAACCGCCAGGGCCTCCTCCATAGCCACCTGGGAAAGTAAAAGGGTCATACAACCACAGCCAGACCAACACTCGACACAGAGCTCTATGGCCACACCAGATCCTAAGTCTTACCATCTCCACCTCCATAACCATTGTTGTAACCATCTCCACCTCCATATCCACCCCCTCTTCCGCCTGAAACAGAACCCGAGTCAGCGTCACCTAAAGTATATTGAAACAATCACCAGAGGTTAAGCACACAGGTTCAAACAAGGTAGGAATAAAGACAAGTGGTGCTGGACCACATACCACGGCCACCGAAGTATCCGTCTCGGCCAAAATCATTACCTCCATAGCCCCCACCTCGGCCGTAATTACCGGAGCCTCCACGGCCTGTAAAAAAAACAAGCCGTTGACTGCTGTGGTCTTGGCGTGATGGGGGGGGGCCTCCTCAGAAAAGCACTAGTGGTTATTAAACTCACCTCTCATTCCACCCATGGGCGATCCTTGCATTTCCTGTCTCGACAGCGCCTTCCTCACTTCGCAGTTGTGGCCGTTGACAGTGTGGTATTTCTGGACTGGGGGACAAAAATGACATCATTACAGAGTGAAGGCTTAATGGAAATCAAAATAAAAGACGATTAAACGCACTGCCAATCCACTTACTGACGATCCTGTCTACTGCGTCATGGTCGTCGAAAGTTACAAAACCAAATCCCCTCTTTTTGCCACTGTTGCGGTCGGTCATGATGTCTATGACTTCAATCTTCCCATACTGCTCAAAGTAATCACGAAGGTGGGACTCTTCAGTGTCTTCCTTGATGCCACCGACAAAGATCTTCTTCACTGTGACGTGAGCACCAGGCCGGCTCGAGTCCTAAATAACAATGACCATTAGATTAGCTCTTGACTTAGATACCCATTCATGATTGATGAGCAGGTAAATCAAAGGGGTCAATGGGAGAATCTTACCTCTCGAGAAACTGCCCTCTTTGGCTCCACAAGCCTGCCATCAACTTTGTGAGGACGAGCTTCCATTGCAGCATCAACTTCTGTCACAGAGGAGTAAGTGACAAAACCAAATCCTCTCGAGCGCTTGTTTGCTGGATCCCTCATAACCTGAAGATTATTTGATAATATAAAACTGTTTGAAATAGCTTACATTTAACAAATTCGATTGTCTCTGAATTGAACAGACCATTAAACATTTGTTTTTATATGAACAACTAAAAACTCACCACACAGTCTGTAAGTGAGCCCCATTGTTCAAAGTGAGCTCGCAGGCTTTCGTCGGTGGTCTCAAAGCTCAAGCCTCCGATGAACAGCTTGCGGAGCTGCTCGGGTTCGCGTGAAGCCTGTTAAATATACACATTTCGTTTAGGCGCTGGGCATACGCCTGTTTCACAAAAAGTATTTAAACGGATTTCATGATAATGCAAACTACGGGGTGACCAGTCTTATGAACAACAATGCCCACGATGCAGGCGGAGCGAATCGTCAGCGCCGCCATTCAGATGGCAAAGTTAACGTATCAACAAACTTAACTCGATCATGTTCCCATTCAGTCCATATGTTTTATAAAACATATACAACTTATAACGCTAACATTGCATAGCGTCGAATATTTACAAACGTTGGTACCTTTAAACAACTACATTCTGAGATAACTAAAACCGCACGAACAAAGCAGGCCACGAGGCCTACCTTGTTTTAAGATGGCGGCCTATCTAGGGCTAGCTAGAAAGCAAAATAGCAGAATACGATATTTGGTTAACTTACAGTACATGTTTACATTGCATTTACCAATATCCCTGCAGTTATCTACGGTGTGACACATTTTACCACAACTGAGGCACACATTACAAATCTCACCTCTTTCGACATTCTGCTGATGGAAATTTCTCGATTCCGTGTGACTTGTTCGAGGGGAGCAGATCTGCGACAGCCGAGTAGAAATGTAATGGAGTCGAATAAATAGAAAAGGATACGCCTCTTTCGTGCAACCATTGGTTCGCATTCCCGCTCGCTCTGGTGAAGGCTCACTTCAATTCGATTGGATAAACTACTGTCAATCAGTAGACATGTCCAATAATGCTACAATAGCAATTGCTAGGCGTACACTATAGATATTACGTAACTGTAAAAAGCTTGCCAGGTAGAAAGCGCATGCTGGTTAATGTAGTTTATCTTCATGTCATGTACGGACCCGAAACACAAGACATAATCACAAGAACACAATAAACTGTCTCAAATAGACATTTTCCACTATTACGTTTGGAGTTTCTATGCAGGGCATGTGGTCATGAACCAAGTATCCTCACGTTATTATTCGATTCCTTCTACATTGGAGAAATTAATCATCAATCATGGCCAGCAATCCATACGTCTAGGAAATAGCTTCAGTAGACTTTGTTATGATTGGTAGATGAAGCATCCGTGGCTTCAATCTATATCTATATCTAATTTTAATATAATTATATTGTACATTTCATTCAGCCAAGAGTCACCAGCCAATCAAAAATCACATTTAAGTAAATCTGAAGTTATTTTTTTGTGTGTGTTTTTCACGAATCGCCATTGTGCGTTGCATTAGCGCGCGCTTTTTACGCAGAGCAGGCAAAAGAGCCAACCAGGTCAGTTTGAGAAGGAAAGGAAGGAAGCTTGATAAGAAGAAAGCAGTGCACGCCGGACAGAACCCATTCTTGCTCGCAAAAAAGACCGTGACTTCCTATTGTAGAGAATAGTGGCATTAAGGATAAGAGGTTTGGAATTAACAGTCTTCATAGAGTAAGTTCGCATTTGTATCTCTAAGCTATACCTCAAATATCTACTGCTAGATGCTACCATCGCCTGTGTAACGGCTAGCTAGCTAGCAAGCAAACTAGCAATATCATGCGCCATGTTAGCTTAGTCGGCTAACACTACTCATTAGCCTTACGAGCCAAGTAGCCCACATGCTACCTCGGCAATAGTACATCCATAGTTACCTAGCCATATATTTAATTATATTTGTATTCACCTTCTAATCCTCATAACTACTAACTAACATATCAAATCTAGCTGTCGCTTTCTATAATCTACTTTTTTCTTCAGGTATTTTCCAGTTTGATTCAATCAAGATAGCCATCTATAGTTCGCTAGCTAGCAAGCGATTTCTCTTGCTCTAGCGGTCTATTAGTATTAGCCATGGGAAAGAAGAGTCGTGAAGATGGTTCCTCGTCTTCAGAGGAAGAAGAGTATGTTGTTGAAAAGGTGCTGGACAGAAGGGTAACGAAGGGCCGAGTTGAATTTTTCCTCAAGTGGAAAGGCTACTCAGAGTAAGTTGATTTAAATTGCTAATAATCTTTGCAATTCATTGATTCCTAATGTTTACAGAGTCGTATAGGCAAGCTAACACCTCTTTTTACAATTATTGCGTGATTCTTTTCAGGAAGCACAATACATGGGAACCAGAGAAGAATCTCGGCTGTCCTGAGCTCATTGCGGAGTTCATGAAGACCTACAAGAAGAGCAGCAGCAGCAGTAGTAGTAGTAGTAGTAGTAGTGGTGGTGGTGCTGCTGCTACCCCCAGCAGTGGGGCAGCCAAGTCCAGTTCAGGCCCCTCTGGGCGCTCCAAAGACAGTAGCGGCAGCAAGAGGAGAAACTCAGACGAAGATGAGGAAGGCAGCAGTAAGCCCAAAAGAAAAAAAGAAGTAAGCAATTGAGGCCACTGATGAGATCACTACAGTTTGATCTTGCTTCTTCTGCTCCAAACGTATGCATGTACGGATGTAGGGTGGAACACCCTTGAATGTACCCACCAAGACGTGTTAAAGCATGTAATCTTATTTTTGGAGTAATGTGATCTGAAATTTGACTCTGTGAACACAAAAGACCTCTTGCACAGAAACTTGTGTCTATAGGACTTGTTTGCTGGTTGACACCTTGAGCCTTAAACAATGGCTTAATCTATTGACTAAGCTTCGCATTTGAATAAATGTTTAAAAGCAGCCTTATTTAAAAGTGAAAACTGCTCACCCCACCCACAGCAGCAGTATCATTTCAACATCTTCCCCGATACCTTTTGTTAGCATCACCCAAACATGTTGGGAGTAATATTTATCCATCTTTTACAGGATGAAATACTTGTTGCGCGTGGCTTTGAGAGAGGTCTTGAACCAGAGAAGATCATCGGTGCCACAGACTCGTGTGGAGACCTCATGTTCCTCATGAAATGGTGAGTTTACTTTCTGATCTCTGGCTGAAAAGGAACAGGATAAGACTGACATGGAGACTAGCCTGCAGACTGTGTTGTACATGTTGTTACACAGCACCAGGTCTGTCAACAGTGCTTTTGTCAATCCCATGATAAACAATACCTTTTCACCCCCCCCCCCCCCATCACTAATGTAAAAATGACCTTGTAACCTTGACCTCTAAGTTAACATGAAGTCATATAACGTCCCAGGACCAAGGCAGCTATAATGCTCCCCATAGCAATGTCCTCCTGCCTGTCTCCTGTTGTCCTCCTCCTGCCTGTCTCCTGTCCTCCTCCTGCCTGTCTCCTGTCCTCCTCCTGCTTGTCTCCTGTCCTCCTCCTGCTTGTCTCCTGTCCTCCTCCTGCTTGTCTCCTGTCGTCCTCCTCCTGCTTGTCTCCTGTCCTCCTCCTCCTGCTTGTCTCCTGTCCTCCTCCTCCTGCTTGTCTCCTGTCCTCCTCCTCCTGCTTGTCTCCTGTCCTCCTCCTCCTGCTTGTCTCCTGTCCTCCTCCTCCTGCCTGTCCTCCTCCTCCTGCCTGTCTTCTCCTCCTGCCTGTCTCCTCCTCCTGCCTGTCCGTCTCCTCCTCCTGCCTGTCCTCCTCCTCCTGCTTGTCTCCTGTCCTCCTCCTGCCTGTCTCCTGTCCTCCTCCTCCTGCCTGTCTCCTGTCCTCCTCCTGCTTGTCTCCTGTCCTCCTCCTCCTGCTTGTCTCCTGTCCTCCTCCTCCTGCCTGTCTCCTGTCCTCCTCCTCCTGCCTGTCTCCTGTCCTCCTCCTCCTGCTTGTCTCCTGTCCTCCTCCTCCTGCTTGTCTCCTGTCCTCCTCCTCCTGCTTGTCTCCTGTCCTCCTCCTCCTGCTTGTCTCCTGTCCTCCTCCTCCTGCTTGTCTCCTGTCCTCCTCCTCCTGCTTGTCTCCTGTCCTCCTCCTCCTGCTTGTCTCCTGTCCTCCTCCTCCTGCTTGTCTCCTGTCCTCCTCCTCCTGCCTGTCCTCCTCCTCCTGCCTGTCTTCTCCTCCTGCCTGTCTCCTCCTCCTGCCTGTCCTCCTCCTCCTGCCTGTCCTCCTCCTCCTGCTTGTCTCCTGTCCTCCTCCTCCTGCCTGTCTCCTGTCCTCCTCCTGCCTGTCTCCTGTCCTCCTCCTCCTGCCTGTCTCCTGTCCTCCTCCTCCTGCCTGTCTCCTGTCCTCCTCCTCCTGCCTGTCTCCTGTCCTCCTCCTCCTGCTTGTCTCCTGTCCTCCTCCTCCTGCCTGTCTCCTGTCCTCCTCCTCCTGCTTGTCTCCTGTCCTCCTCCTCCTGCCTGTCTCCTGTCCTCCTCCTCCTGCCTGTCTCCTGTCCTCCTCCTCCTGCCTGTCTCCTGTCCTCCTCCTCCTGCTTGTCTCCTGTCCTCCTCCTCCTGCCTGTCTCCTGTCCTCCTCCTCCTGCCTGTCTCCTGCCCTCCTCCTGCTTGTCTCCTGTCCTCCTCCTGCCTGTCTCCTGTCCTCCTCCTGCTTGTCTCCTGTCCTCCTCCTCCTGCTTGTCTCCTGTCCTCCTCCTCCTGCTTGTCTCCTGTCCTCCTCCTCCTGCTTGTCTCCTGTCCTCCTCCTCCTGCTTGTCTCCTGTCCTCCTCCTCCTGCTTGTCTCCTGTCCTCCTCCTCCTGCCTGTCTCCTGCCTGTCCTCCTCCTCCTGCCTGTCTCCTGCCTGTCCTCCTCCTCCTGCCTGTCTCCTGCCTGTCCTCCTCCTCCTGCCTGTCTCCTGCCTGTCCTCCTCCTCCTGCCTGTCTCCTGCCTGTCCTCCTCCTCCTGCCTGTCTCCTGCCTGTCCTCCTCCTCCTGCCTGTCTCCTGCCTGTGTCCTGTCCTCCTCCTCCTGCTTGTCTCCTGTCCTCCTCCTCATGCCTGTCTCCTGTCCTCCTCCTCATGCCTGTCTCCTGTCCTCCTCCTCATGCCTGTCTCCTGTCCTCCTCCTCATGCCTGTCTCCTGTCCTCCTCCTCATGCCTGTCTCCTGTGCTCCTCCTTATGCCTGTCTCCTGTCCTTATTGGAGTTATGGGCACCTGTGGCACTAAACAATTCCCTCTGGGAAAAACAAAAGATAAGTCTTACAGACACCAACAAAGTACACAGATGAAAGACAGTTATTATAGAACAATAATGCAAGTGTTCAATATGGTTATGACATGGCTTAAATAAGCTGTCTGAATTTGCTAAGCATAATTCTCATATAAAATGTTATATTTTAGGCCCTTAAAGAACCAACCAGCAGAGGGAACATGACAAGTGTAGAAATCACATAATTGTTTCTGTACATAGTCCTGCTTCAGAGTTCAATAAAAAAAAACGCAGAGAAAACACGATTTAACGTTATGAAAATAATAACAATTGAATTGGTAAAGAGCAGTTGGAAGTTCTGTAAATCCACATTAGTCTTTTGAGGCCCTCTTCAACCGAGGTCCTTGTTGAACATCTCAAGATGCCCACAGTTTGGAGCATGTTGGGTCTTGACCCTTCAATTGAGTCTGATTGGCAACTGCACAGAACTGATCCGGTTTTAACGCGTCCATCACCCACCTTCTCTCCTCGCAGGAAGGACTCTGACGAGGCAGACCTGGTGCTCGCCAAAGAGGCCAATCTCAAGTGCCCACAGATTGTCATAGCCTTCTATGAAGAGAGGCTCACCTGGCACGAGGACGGAGACAAGAAGGAGAAAGAGGCTGTGAGCGTGTGAGTGGGTGGCTGGGGCGCTGCATGGGCAGAGCAAGACCCTTTTCTGCCCCATGCTGCAGAGACTACCTGGAGAGAGATGTGCGCACACACACACACACACGCACACATACACCTGTTGGCTCATTGTTTCTACTGACCGTGTGACTCCCCCCAGAACAACTCTGGAATAAACGGCCCCGTGCCCCGTGTACAGACTAAGGACACAGAACAACCGTTCACGCCTTCCCCAACCCAGACACTGAAGCATCAGAGCTTAACTGAACAGCCCTCCATCTTGCGGACTCCGCTGTCTTCTCTCTCTCTCTTTGCTGTCGTTCGTTTTCTTTGATTCCCCTTGTGCCGTTTAAAATTGTGCTGATTTGTGTTGGTGAGATTATATTTGGGTCACTTGCTGAGTACAACTGTCCTAGAGGGACTTTGATGGTAGCCTTCACCAAATGCATTTGAGTAAAGGTGTGCGCCTCATAACAAACCATCTGGGTTTCTACAAAGGTTCCTTCAATGTCGTTTTTGATATTTTTAGTGATATTCATGTTCAAGGTCAATACTGTTTTTACCGTCAGTTTAAGGATTCCCTGCTTTTCTTTCTCTGTTGATGGACTTTTTTTTAATGAAGTGCTCACATTTGATGTTAAATTAAGTCAAGTCCAACCCCCATTTTTATCTACCTTTTTTAAAGCAGCTCACTTTTTAGCAGATTAAAATTGCTCTTTTGATTTCCATTTAACTTTTGTCAACTTCTCAAATGAATGTCTTGTAACAACAAGCACAAGCAAAGGTGATTTGACTGGCCCATGCCCATTTGCTGACGTGGATGGTGTTTATATTGAACCTAACTGCAATAATGGTAGAATGGGACCAGCCACCCAATGAGTTGAGTTAGACAATCATATCATAGATGTGAGTCTTCACAATGGACTATGACACCAGCTGAAGCATTTTGACTGAAAAGAACAGTGTGCCACCCTGTGGCTAAACTAAGCAAAGCATGTTGGTTCTCTGATGGAAGCTGGTGGTTGCTTCCATTTTAGACTCTCCTGGTCATTGATGGGGTTATTTTTGTGGTATTTCATTTCCGGTTATCCAATGAATCCAACCATTAGAGTATTTGTTGTACTACGTATTAGTGTGATGTTAACATCATTAAAGGGAGTTCAAAGAACATTCAGATATGTCCTGCGTTTGTACACATTTGCCCAACTCGAAGTGTTCTGTTAAAGCATGTAATTGGGTCAGACCTAACTGGTACCATTCTCAATGGCAATGACCAGTTATGATTATCCGTGTTCTGTTCTGTGTGAGCATCCTTTCTGTTGAATGCAGTTATTCATGTATTGCGCAACTCAGCTCAATTCATTGTGATAGAAACCCAGGGGCCAAAACTGCTAAGGCTCGTAACATTAAAATTCCTACCGAAACATGCATACGCAGATGTTTTGTAAACGTGCCTAGGCCTATGCTTAGTTTTGAGTCAGTGTGACATAATGAACCATGTGACCAGAGGGGGAGAGGGAGAGCGTACATAGCCTATTTTTGATGTTCCAACACACTTGATTCAACTGAATGGTTGTTAGCAGGCTTCTGGATAACTAGATAATGACCCATTCATTTGAATCAGGTGTGTTGGAGCAGGGAAACATCTAAAACATGCAGGACAGGGTGTACTTGAGGACCAGGGTTGAGAACCACTGCCCTAATCAGTTGGTCTGATGTATCTAAGATTATTTCAATATTAATAGCATAGGCCCACTTCTATATATTTTTCGTGTGTTAAAGTGTTCATTTCAATAGTTCCAATAGTTAATTACACCTAACATACGACTTCATTGAAATTGCGTTCATTTAAGGTAAACCAACCAAGGGAACCCACTCAACCACCCTGCTTCTCCGTCCATGCTTTGGGAGGATGAACTCCCCGTTCAGCCACGCCCTTCCCTGTCACTGCTGACTTCTGAAGATTCTTGTCTTATGTTGAGCTAATGGTACCGGATGCTGCACTTTACTTCTTGTGGTATTTGCAAATTGGACCCTTTTGTGTGTTGTAATTGATGATGTTGCACTGTGTCTTGTTAAACAGACTGCTCTTTGGCACCAAATGCGCTTCGAATCCTTGATTATCTGCGCCATCCATTTGTAGGATTGGCTACTTGCTTTTATCTAAAGCGTCTGCTATAACTGAAGATGTATCTAAATGTAATTTATTGAACCGTGCAGCAAGGGTGCTATATGTCCTACTACATTTCGATTGATACCGATGTTGGCAAGAATAGCGTTTATCCACTGGAGAGACAGCCAGTGGCCGTAACACTGGCCTGACGTGCGGCTTCTTTTTATATCGTCAACTTTGTATGCGCACACCCACATTTACTGTTGCCATATTTTTCTCTTGCTGCTTGTGACCAAACTGCTAACGCCACCAAACAAGCAATTATCCGATTCCCTATCGTAAATTAATATCTAAATTTCTTATTCTTTGTAATTGATCTTTTCGCGGGTTATTTTGTTACCTTTGCAATTTCTAACAACAATAATCACATTGTTTAGAACGGGGACATCGAGAAATGTATTCAAACCATATACTGTACAGTAGGCTTTATGATTCAAACATGGAAGGTCAAACGTGTCAACGAGTTGACAGGAACAAATTACAATCACAAGTCAATTGGAATCTATAAAAAAACGTGCGCACCAGTCAAGTAGCCTAGTGTAAAAACACTTTTGATAAAACTTGAGCCCTGGCCAGAGATTGATACATTTCACCCTAATTCAGTGGTCTCCAACCCTGGTCCTTGGGGCTGACTGCCCTGTATGTCTGAGATGTTTCCCTGCTCCAACACACTTGATTCAAATGAACGGTTATCGGGCTTCTGCTGAGCTTCATAACGATGTATTTGTTTAAATCAGGGTCGAAGACCATTGTCCTAGGTGATTGTTGCTGTGGTACAGCTGGAGATCATTGTTATATCCGTACTTGTAGATAAGAAATCTACTTCTACTCAACACTTAATTTCTCATAATGAGAATGTTTATAAAAGGAACAACTAAGTTGTCAAGTCACTGTTGTTGACATCCATATGTAAACCCATGGCAAATGTCAAATTAATACAATGCAGATTTATTTATTTAGGACGGAAATAACATTGTTAATTTAAGTTAAACATAAAAGTTATTTTACTTTTTTGCATATATAGGCCTATTGTATCTCATGTTCAAATATAAAAATAAAATGTTTTTTAATGTTCATTTTGAATTAGCTTTTTTTAAGGTATTGTCCACTCAAAATACTTACGGTGTATTAGTTACAATAAAAACGTTGTTAATGTTCAATAAATCAAAATACTTTCCGGGCAGAGCACAGATAGTATTTGTCCACCAGATGGTGCCACTTTGTACAAAACTACCTTAATGACTAGCCCTAGCTACTGGTCTTTGTACAGACATCAAATTCAAATACCCAATGCAAAGTAAAGACTAGTCTCAGATCATTCCATGATGTGTTGTAATTTGTGGGGAGTGATACCATGGGTAGTACCATCATTACTTCAAAATATTACATCAAAATGTAATATATTAATATAATGACATATAATGTAATAATATTTATAATGTAATATATACATTATTAATATTACATCAAAATATATGAATATGACATTAATGAGTCATATAGTCATTTTCCTATTTATACTCTGAGTTAACTCAATCAACAGTTTAGAGAATGTTGTTGCTGGTCCTGGTTCTACCATGCAGTTATGCATGCTGGCAAACTATGGAATATTCAGTAGGATATTTTAGTAATATTGAAGTTGATGGACAAGGGGAGTACAAACTGTGGTGCCTCTGTTCCATTCCTTTTTGCTCTCCCTCTTCCTCCGTCTTTTGTTTTATATCCTTCTCTTCTTAGTCTGTCTCCCTCCCTCACACACCAAACCGCCGCATAGCTACACAACCATGGCGGTGGAATTTTCCTGAAGAAAAAACCCTGCTACACTCCAAATGGAATGCAAAGGTCACTAGTAAATTTCCAGCCCCTGGGACCATTAAGCCCAACAGAGGGAGTGAAGCAGCAGGGTGTTTTATGGACCCTGGAGTTGTCTGCTGCTGACAGACCTGGGCTGGAGGGGGAGGAGGGTGGGGGGGGGGGCTGCAGTGGCAGCCAAGGGAGCCCTGTCTGTGATGAGCGGGGTAAACACATGGGCAGCAGCAGGGGTATCTTCAGAATACCGGGAGTGTGTTTGAATTGAGACAGAATGTACAGACACAGAGAGAAGAGGAATGTGTAGATGACTTCCAGAGGGCATAGTCGGTGTCTCGGCACATTCTGCCAAACGAGTGTCCAGGGGACAGCGGGAACAGCTGTGGTGAGGTTGGCTCGCCAGGGGAGCGATTGCCGCAGTGGGTCTGATCAACGGCGCATGACTTGTTGGTCAATACGCACACACACATGGTACACTCATGCGCACAAAAACACTTTGATGCACATCTACAGGGAATATATTCATGGATGTCTTCAGACATCTAAAAATGCCCCAGAGTGCTGTCAAACGAGCACCTTTTCTGGAACAGTCCATAGTCAGGAAGGCCTTAAAGCACCACATCTCCCCAGAAATCTGGGTGCTTTGTTTCACTGGGCCGATGTCAATGAAATGGCCTCCATTTTTCATTGTGTCCTATTGGTTGACAGGTCAGGTATGCACTACAGCCAGCCAGCTATCCTACTTTCCCACCCATGCTGGTCCTTGTTGCGACAAGACATACCGGCCAGCGGTGATGAGTCGCACACACTCGCCTATCTCTGCTGGAGCACTGATCCGTGCGAAGGTGATTGCGGCGTGATGCTCTAATTTGGGGGCGGTCATCATGTTTAATGTGCAGTAAAGCATTGGAAGACAAAGGCTCCTTCTTTTTTCATCCTAAGTGTTCTCCCTCTCCCCTTCCCCCTCCACCACCCACTGTCCACCCAGTACGAACACTACTGGCCCATCCCCCCTGCCTCACCCCCCCCTTTCCCTTCATCTTCTCGCCCCAGCCAAGACAGAGAGCGAGAGAGAGAGAAAGAGAGAATTATAGCTGCCATAAAAGGCAGGTAATGCATTGTTAACTAATTCTGTCTGCTCAGAGCTGATATATCCTCCTGCTCTAAATCTCCACGCTTCCAATAAAATGCAAATGCTAATGCTTGCCCTCCATGAGCCGGTATAATTCTTAGCAGGCTAGCCAGAGGTAAATGCTGGAATAGGGGGATGGGACGAGCAAGGCTGGAGTCCAGCGTGTGGAACTAGCCTGTCTAGAGAGGAAAGATAGGCTAACCCAGAAAGGAGAGGTTCAGCTCTGCTCTGGAACAAATCCCCCAACCCCGTCTTAAACAACGGCGTCTGCAACTGTCCTATTAAACCATGCTTTTTCTGACATGACCAGAGAGTCAACATGTTGACAGATTCTCTGATGTCAGAAGGTTCAGCTCTGTCTTGGGGAGGGAACATCCACAATCTTGGAAATCTGGATCCTATTTGAGTGTCTGCACATTTTTCTGTTGTCTTGAGAGGAATAGTCACAAACGCTGCTTGCACTTGAAATGCCTTGATATCCAACAAAAAACGTTTGCTTTTATTCTAGAATGGTCCACGTGCGCCGGAGAAATAAGATTTGATGTTTCCTAACCACCGATCTACAATGGATACAAGTCTATAAGCCTGTCAATGTAATGCATCATATTTTCATGTTAATGGTCGTGTCATACTTGCAGTAACCTTGAGCTTCAAAATATTGATCCATTTTGACGTTTTCAATTATCCTGCAGCATTTTCCTGCCATCTCCTAAGACCAAGTAATTTGCACTCCTTCATAACTCTAAGCCTGTCCTGTAATTAGACCATCAAGTAATTTATCAGAAAGGAGAGGGAGAGAGAGAAAAGATTGCGAGAGTTAAGTAATCCCTCCTAGATTGGTCAAAATACATTTATAAATATGCTACAGCATATACATTGTTTTCATTTGTGTTTTTGTTGTAATATAAAATAATGATTTGTATGTGCATTCCAACATGCATCACTAACATCATTTTATGTTTGGTCCCTCTTGTGGCCAAACTGAGAATCTGACAAGTACTGAAGAAATTCTTATTTGCCTTCCAAAGTAATAATTTTTCACATCACAAGAATAATGTTCTTTTAATAAGTTAAATACAAATTTATTTTAATCCTTCAAACTATTTAAAACCACCAGTGAATTTACCAGTGACTTTTGAATGCACTTTTCAGAGTTGTCTGACAGTAGTGAACTGTTCTCTGGTCCTCCCATGTCCGCTGGCCTTATTTACAGCTCAGCAGTTAAGTGGAGAACCAGTCCTGATTGATTTTAAAGAAGGATGGCTGTGCCATTAGTATTCCACTCCCTGCTGTAAAAACTAAACAGAGATAGCTACCGTGGATGGATATAGCCTGAACTTTACAGGAGTAGGAGTTACTCTATCAGCCCCACAGTAGGTGCCATAAGGACATTTACATTAGACAAGCCTAAGTTAGCACCATAATCAAATCTTCCAGATGCTTTTTTCCTGTGTGGGTGTGTGTATGTGTGTAGGCTTGCATGTAGTGTGTGTTGTGAGGAGAAGGGGTTCCATCTGTGTGTGTGTGTGCGTTTGTGAAATGTCTAAAACACAGTGAGCTGTTTCAGTGGATACTGCAATCTCAGCGATGTCTGACCTTAAAGCACCAGAAACGTACCATAGTGTTAATAAAGCCAGTGAGCTAGTGGCACGCCGAGCTCATCTCTACATCCAGGTGGAGAGCTGGCATAGGCCCCTGTATCGTACCTGCTGTGCTGTACAAGATATCCTCACATGTGAGGCCACAGCTGCCAGGGTAGTTAGATATACTGATTCTGCGGATAGCAAGGTCAGCCAATAGTACCCACCTGCTCCATCCTCCCCGACACACACACACACGCACACACACAGCCCCTCCGCCCTTAATCACCCAGCCCCCAGTTCTGGGACCAATCATAGCTGCCCAACATTCAGCCCACTCCGACCCCCGCATGTGTTCCTGAATTTATGACAGCGACTTATTGGCGCCATTTTACGTTAAAAGTCGGCTTGAGTTTCCCGGAGTTGCCATATGTGTGGCAAGTGTTAATCCACTCACATTCAGAGGAGACACGTACAGGACTTGGCTCCAAGCCGGCACCAAAGCCCCTGAAGTTCCTGCCCTCCACTGACCAAGGGTTTCTCCTGCCATGGCCGTGTGCAGCCCCGGCATAATACCTACCCATAAACCATCTAGTGTTACACCCTCAGTGAATGTGAGGTATTACACGCTTGAGGTCCAATATGCGAGGATGGTCATCGGGTGAGGAGAACCCAGCTGTTGGAGCCAGATTTGGCGGGCCGAGGAAGGGGGAAGAAAGGCACAATCTGCCACATCTGTCCGATGTAGAACTTGGCTCATCTGACGTTTCTATCACAGTGTGTCAACTTCAATATGGAAGAGACTGTGGCATTTCCCGAAAGATCAGAGTATGGAGAGCCTGTGAAATCCCCAGGATTTTCGATGGAGATATTTATTTCATCACCAAATGTTAATTGATCCACAAGGAGTTAGTTTTGGCAGAACTTGAAATGCGTGACTTTGTGTGGCTTTGACCTAAAATAGAGACAGACTGAAGTGTCGTCACATGTCCCACTTTTAAGAAAGCACCCCACAAAAGGCTCCAAGTTTGCCTTATTAGGCAAAACATGATCTGTTGTTGCTCTAGAACATTTGTGAAACTCTGTAGTCTCAACATACAATACTTTTTTAATGAAACACAATGCCTGGAAATGGGGTAATCAACATATATACAATACATCTATAAACATCTATCGTGATGGATCCAAAAGGCCCTGAAGCTTGGTGTCTCTTGCAGAAAGAGTGGTAGATCAAACATTGTTGCAACAAGTCTATGATTACACATTTGTGATGAGTTTGAGGAGGAGATACAGGCCTTTGCTTGCAGAATGGCTCAGACTAATGACCTCATCCACACACGCAGACTTCACGATGCAGTCTCCTTGATCTCCAAGGGATGGCTGGACAGCAATACACTCAGAGTGACTTGGCTGGAATATATCAAACGTGAGAGAATTTGGGAGAAATAGTAGTAGAAAACACATATGTTCTTTATCTTTCTTACCCCCCCCCCCCTTTCTCTCTCTCTGTGTCTGTCTGTCTGTCTGTCTGTCTGTCTCTCTCTCTCTCTCTCTCTCTCTCTCTCTCTCTCTCTCTCTCTCTCTCTCTCTCTCTCTCTCTCTCTCAGGCTGACACCTCCCACTCATAACCCCACCCTCTTCTGACGTCCACTCTCTCTCTCTCTTATCCCTCTCTTGCTATCAATCTCTCTCTCCCCCCTCTTTATCTGTGCCACCACCCCCTGTTCCACAGTGCAACAGTTTAAAATCTGTTAACGATGAACTGAAATACACGTTACACAACTAATATTGGGAGGTTTAATGGTGCGTTTTAGCACAGAGCGTTTTCTTAACGGCTCCAGGTTACGAGAGGAAGAGCGCAAGGGGAATGAAAGACGGCCTCATGTGTTTCCACTTTTGACCTCTCCTCTCTGGCATGTCTCCACCTGGTTTACTTTACTGTGTTGTTGTGGAATCACTGAGGGTCCGCAGGATGGCGGACAGATTTCAGCAACAAAAAAAAGAGAGTAGGACGTGAAAGGATCGGCACACAAACATATCTGTCACTCTCTGTTTTAGGGCTTTTCCATTCGCTTAAGAGATGATGCTACTTTCGTGTGTTCCGACACAGTAGGAGTACAGGCATGAGGTCATATGAGTTGTATGGATAAATGGGACTAATCGGACAAGCCAATGAGCTACAGAAGTGTACAGTGCATCGTGTACTCTTGGCAATCCAGGAAGTCATTACTGCAGCATCAGTCAGTACTGCATGTGCCGGCACACATCATAATACAACAGGTATTTTTGGCTTAGAAAACCAATCTCAACCATAGTTTGTTACTGTGCGTGCCTTACTTCAAAACGAAAGCCTTAAAAAGGCCGACTTTACTTCCAAACGATGTGAAAATGTATGTCAGATGTGTTGCCTTGGCGACGGGAAGGGCAATGGAGGGCCATCTCCGACCAAAGTACCTCATCTGTTTCCGATTGGTTGAGAGCGGGAGTAGCGGAGTGGAAGACGAGAGGGGGTAGACAGGAAATGACAGTGTGACCACCGGGTCCACTTACTGCCCCCGCAGCCTGTTCACCGGCGACCCACTGGGCCTTGGATATCCAACACCTGCTGCTTCTGGTTCCCCCACATAAATCCAGGTGCTCCTGAACAGGCCTCTCTTTCTCCTGCCTCCACAGGGGGGGGGGGCAGCAGGCTGGAGGAGTGGGGGAATGGAAGACTGAGGGCTCCAGGACTGAGGGACTGGAGCGCTGTGCGGCGGGGAGACTGCAGCTGGAGAACTTGGGTCTAAAAGACTGAAAAGCTAGTAGTCTGGAGCCCTAGAGGCATGGATGGGTGGGTGGATGGATGGATGGCCTGTATGTTAGAGAACTGGAAAGGGTCTGGGCAAGGGAGAACTGTTTAAATGTATCCTGTGAGAACCGGCAGCTACTGTATTTCCATCAATGATTATCCAACTCTCCACTCAGTAGCCCTTATTGTATACACCACTGAAATCAAGTCAAGTGGCTTTTAGTGTCTCTCCAATCATATACATGGTAAAGTACGCATTGAAACAAAACAACTTTCCTCCAGGATCCTGGTGCTACGTAAAACAACACAGGAATACACGAGACGACTGTATTTCTGACTTACATATAACTAAATACAAATAATTTCCCACATAAAGTGCATGTGCAACCGTGTGCAGCAGGACGAACAAGTAGTGCACAAAGAAACAAGTAGTGCAATAAGTGAACGTAAACATAACATACCATGACATAGTATTCATCACATAAGCTCATACCATATATAGACATAGCAGTTACTGAGGCAGCAGCCATGTAGAAGCGACAAGTGGTGTACCGGTGTGATTGTGTGTGTGTCTGTGTGTGTTTGTGTCAGTATTTAAATATTCAAATACTGATGCTGCCTGTTGTATTTCTGCTTTTGAGACGAGAGCGAGCTGATGCCTTGCCCCAAGTGCCTCACACTGCCCCCTGGCATCTATCATGGGAACCGCAGCCAATAAGATGATAAAACCTAGAAATCATTTTCTCAGTTCAGGCCGCACTCTTTTACACTGCCTCCAGCGCTCCCTGGTGATGGATTAATGTACTGTTGTTGTCATTTTATTGCCATTTTATTGCCCTGGTGCAATTTACCCTGCTTTATGTGCCAGGGCTGTCCAGCAGAGAGCTGCGCAAGCGCACTGGAAGCCAAAGGAAGACAAAGGAAGATACTCACACACACACACACAATCACACACACTAACACTATAACACACACACACTCACGCACACACACTCTCTCTCTCACATACACGCACACGCACACACACACACACACACACACTCTCACACACACACACTCTCTCTCACACACACACACACACACAGACACACACACACTCTCTCTCTCTCTCTCTCTCTCTCTCTCACACACACACACTCTCTCTCTCACACACACCAAAGACTGCACATGGCGCACAGGCATTTGCATGTGCTTACGGCTGCACACCCAGCAAAACATGATGAGTTCATTTGGCCCTCCAGTACTTAGATTTCTATCAGATGAAATCCTAATCTAGGCTAGCAGATGAGAACATTAGTACACACAAGGAACAGTTAGGAACTATATTAAATGTAATTATTGGCTTTCTGTCAAGGTGGATGATTTTTGAAGCTGGTTACTGTGTCCTGATTTTACCACTAGAGGTCAGTATCACTTGACTTGTCAGTACCAAGTCTAAGTATTCTTAAATGTTTTTTTCCTTATTAATTGAAATGCCCTCTAGCATTAAAATATACACATATATTTGGAAAAGTTTACAATTACTTAAATTACTTGAACATTTTCTGAAACTGTTTATGTTCTTGTGAGAACAGTATGCAGGATTGTTTTTCCACAGGGTTTGGTCTGCCCCCAAATACCAGAATGTTTCAGTTCCTCACATGCTCTTTAAAATCATCTGAAGAATGTACAGTCAGTTTAATGCCACAAGCAAAGCTATTCATCTCAGTCATAAATGCTTTGGCCCTATATCACAGGCACGCACACACACACACACACACACACACACACACACACACACACACACACACACACACACACACACACACACACGTGTGTGTGTTGCAGGTAGTGAACTTGGGTAGCTGTCATGACATGTACTAAGTGTAACAGGTTCTGCCAATCTACAGTGTGATCTTCAAAACACTCTGAGAAAAATGGGGTCAAAATAGGAAAAAAGTTCAACTCACCTGAGGACAACTTTCAAACTTTCACATATTATTAAAAAAAAATGCTTCGAACCTTTGATTGCCTTGTATTAGTCCTCCCTACAACAACACACATCACTTTACATTCACAATTGCATTCAAAAGCATGTCACATATTCAGTTCTCCCAGACTCTCATATAAATAAAACATGTCTATGTATTGTCAAACTGTGAGAAACGTTTCTATTTTTACCGAAGTAAATAATGAAAGACAATGAAACCCGCCATCATTTTCTTTTCATTTTAACCGTTTCATCTTCCAGCCACCAGAGGGAGCACAGATCCCGTAAAATACAACGACTGGTGACAGAAAAAACACACAAAACCAGGGTTTGAAAACCTCCACCACGGCCAGATCACATTTAAAACACAGCATTTAAGATTTAACATGACACACCATTTGAAATTGTATTGAACATGTGTGTGTGTGTGTTGCAACGAATCTTCGAACAGACCCTGTAACCCGAGTCTCTTATGTCCTGAGAGCCACAGATCCATCACTCTTAATGGAAGAGGATAAGTTTCAGCCAGAGAGACAGATACACAGAGAGATATATACAAAGAGAGAGAGAGATGAGAGGGAGAGAAGGGGAGGGGGTCTGGATTTATGGTGGAGGTAGAAGAGCAGCTCTGGGCTCAGTGTGTACCTTGATCTGATCTGAGAGGAGAAGTGGCTCGAGCCAGCCTGGGCCTGGCTGTGGTAGGGTACGCCCTAGGCCTTGGGAGCCCCCTCCCCCTCACACACACACACACACACACACACGCACACACACACAGACACACGCGCGCACACACACACACACAAGCACACCCAGCACCAGATACCCTGCTCAACCAACAAACCCCAACATCCCCCACCCTCCCACGGCTTTTGAAGTGCCCCTCTCCCAGTCCAACTCTGCTCTCGTCCAATTGCCTCTCCCCCTCTCCCTTCAGAGAGTGGTGAAATATAGAGTGGTTACATGTTAGTTTAAGAGATAGCACAGGTGTAAATTACACAGGCGTCTCTGGCCAACCTTATTTATGAGTAAGTGCTGTCAGGTGTTTAGGTGTCGGAGTGAGATGTGCAGCTTAAATCGTTTACTCCGCAGTCCATTCAGACTTTGCAGGGCCTGCATCTGTTCAAAGGGGGGTGTATACTTCCACGTGTGTTTAACTGTTGATCAGGCCCCTTTGCTTTTGGCAAAGTGGCGTGCCATGAGGGGGGAAATTATTATTAACTTGACGGCACGCATGTGTGCGGGTGTGTTCAGCAATGTGGTGTGCCATCCGGGTGGAGTTATTATTAACTCAATAGTCTGTGTGTGTGTGTGTGTGTGTGTGGGCCACCAAGGCAGCTGGGGAGACTTCCTTGTACCAGAGCCACCTGATCCTCAGGCCCTGACAAAAACGCTGCTGCACCAGGCCCAGAGGGGAGCTCCACCTGCGACGCTGCTCAGCAGACAAGGAGAGCAGCACAGCTGTGGAGCCTCAAACAGGCCCCAGCACATCGCCCTCAGGAACAATCCTCACTCGCAATAAAGCAGTGTGTTACAGAAGGAACGTGATAAGTGGACGTTACAGACAGTAACTGTATTTACTTTCTGCACTCATAAACCAAATACACGTAATTGACTTATACACCATTTGTCATTGTCTGTAGTCTCTCAGGACGCTCACAGCTTCGACATCATCCCTTCTGTAATATCAGTCCACGGGAAACCAAGGCCAGAATCCAACACCAGCTGTGTGTGACGGTCATGTCACACTCACTGTCTGCCCTTCATAGCTTTAACTAGTACATCAGGTATCATTTAACAACTACTTAGACTTGACAACGTATGACGGATCTCTCGAAAAGTGCCTTGGCCCCAAACAGGTTCCGTAGCCCCTGTATTTGTACCCATTGTTGTGTCGCAGGTTGTCAGTCGTTTGAGGAGTCTCTCTACCTCTCCCTTCTGCTGCATTGTCTGTCCTCGCCCGGCCCTCTGGCTGTCTAGGTGTCCCTGTCTCCCCACAATGAGGAGGGCTCCGTCGGTCGTTTGTTCCCCTAAGTGGGCGCAGTGTTGGGCCCTCAGAGAGGGGTGAGAAATGGAGAGGAGCTGGCAGAGGAGGTGTGGGGAGAGAGAGGGAGAGCGAGAGAGAGGGTGGAAAATGGAGATGGGTAAGGTGAGACAGGGTGAGAAGGTATACGGCTAAGGCGAATGGGGTGCGAGAGACATGGAGAAAGGGAGGGAGATCTAGTGTAGAGTGCAAATGGGAGGCGATGAGGAAGTGAAAGGAGGGAGAAGAATGAGAGGAGGGAGAGGAGGGTGAGGAGGGAGAAGAGGGAGAGGAGGGTGAGGAGGGAGAGGAGGGAGAGGAGGGTGAGGAGGGTGAGGAGGGAGAGGAGGGTAAGGAGGGTGAGGAGGGTGAGGAGGGAGAGGAGGGAGAGGATACTGTGCTGAAGGCAGGTACATCTGCACTCTCTCCAAACACATTCACTGAGATGTCTGGGGTCTCTTTATCCCAGCAGCCCTTACTGGCAGATTTATGACCTCCCTCTCTCCCTCGGTGTGTGCGGCTGTGTGTGTCCATGACATTTGTGTATGTCTGTATGTCTATCTATCGTGTTTGTTTACATCTGTGTTCGTTGTGTTCTTTTTTTGGTCTTTGAGAGAATGATCGAGGAGAAATCTTGAGAGCACGTTCGAGAAAGTTGCTTGCACACGGCCGCCATCTTGCATTCCATTTCTATCTTCCTCCCAGATCCCAGCTATATTTCATTCCTGCTCTACTTCATCCCTCCTCGCTCCGCTCCTTCAGTATCTCATCCTCTTGCTCTTTTTTGAGTGAGTTTGGCCCGCTCTCCCTGCTCTTAGTCCCAGCCTGAAAGCCCTCTCAGGGATACTGGTGTAAATCACAGTCCCTGTCTGGGGAGATTTCCTGGGGCCTGACAGACTCCACAAAGCCTGCAAGGAGAGGGGCAAATGTTGAAAGTGCACAAACGCGGGCGCGCTCACGTACGGTGCACAGGCCCCCGCAAAACAGACTAGAGACACGCGGGCGCGCAACCACAACAAAGACAGAAGGCCTGGGGCTTGTTTGGATACGCCTGTGAAAACAAACAGGAAATGCTCTGTTCTGTCTGGCCTGCAGTATGGGAAACCTGGTGTGTGTAAGAGTGTGTGTGGCTATGTGTGACTATGTAGGGGTCCTTAGAGCCCCCCCCCCTCCCCTCTCTCTAAGCTTTTGTTAAAGGTTGTCCAGACGAGCTTGTTCTTTCTCCACCCCTCCACCCATCTCCACAGCATGTCTTTCTTTCTTTCTTCCCTGACTTTATTGCACTTGATTCTAAACGCGTCCATTCCTGAGATGGCCACGATAGCAGCTGAAGCTAAATTGCCGCGTCATAAAGCAACAGCAATGCAGCTCTCAGGGTGGGACTTCTGCTAAGAAAGGGTGTGAGGTAACTCAGTCTGAAGGAAGAAAGACTAGAGGTTTCCATTTTTTGAAACAGTTTACTTAATTATAAAACCTTTTTTAACATAAAAAGAGTTCACGTTGTCTTGCCATTTTGGTCTGACCTATAACTCAATTGTACACAGCAAACTGTCAAGCAGGTAATCAAATGTGTGTGTTTCTTTTTAACTCCAATGAGATGAAAATCATGTGTGGTTCCATATCGTTGGCCAATGCTTATCTTGAACACTACTAATTACTCAGCAGTGACAGCATAGTTACAGTGATGTTTTTGATTTACAGCGGCGTCATATATTCTGTGGCTCTCTCTTCCTGTCAGATGACTGATGACAGATAAACGAGCTTGGAGCTATAATTGGCCTTCCTGTTGCTGTCCTCATCTGACAACAGCTGCACCTCCCCCTTGCCTCCTCCAGAGGGCGACGCCGTGGAGTGGACCTGGGTCTGCCAGCGAAGAGGGCACCAACCACGAGGAAGAGAGAGAGAGGCATGACGTGGACAAAGAAGGAACGAGAGCGGGAAAAAGAGAGCGCACAAGACGCCTTGTTCCTCCAGGGCTATTGCATCAGAACAGGTGGTTGTGGAAGGAGCCAGCTGACTGTTATTGCTCAAGCACTCTGACACAACCTCACACGCTGCCAAGCCCACCTCAAGAAAGATCCCATTATCAATACACCTCTGACCCAGCCAACACAATGAGATGGGGGCAAGTCCCACCCTGGCTACCCAGGCCAAGTCCTGTCTCTGCTCCCCCTCTGCCCTCCCCCTTCTATCAAAGACAGGCTGTTTTTGTTGTGATGAGAAAATGACTGTGGGAGAGAGGAATCTGGAGGGCTGGCAGGAGCGTGTCAAGGCCAGCAGGCTGCTGGCAGTGTCCCCAGTCGGATCATCTCTGAGGGGTGTGCCGCACACGCCCCTGCCCCCCAGCTACCTGCCTTACCCCCCTGACAGATGAACCCACTGACAGCAGGACGCAGCAAACCTGCAATTGTACGATGCCGTGATCCGTCAATGTCCTCTGTGCTTTTGGCTCTCACAAACCACATACATACACACGCTCACTCCCATGCACACACACACACACCTCAGTCTGCAGGCATTATTGGAATCAGCCCCAGATACGCCTCTTCATTCCACAGGAATACCGTGGATACCTGTCGCAGGTGTTGTTTGGGAGATGGTGGGAGTACCCCTCTTCTTTTCTCAGTGATGTTTATTCCTCCCTGTCTCTGAACGGCTGCTAACTGTAGGATTTGTCTCTCAGTGAGATTGTTGTTTCTTCCCACCAGTTCAGAACATAAGAAACTGTTATGTAGTTGATATTAGTTTTGGGTGACATTCAAGGAATGATCCCCCTTCTGATGGGCCTGCTCAACTAACTATCAACAAAAATTCAGATAATTACAAACATTATGATCCAAACCCAGCCTTAACACTAACCAATGGCTAAATTACTGTGTGTGTGTGAAGAGTGTCTACAGAGCAGCATTCTTCAGTGACAATCATTTGTTGCTGCAGTTCCTTATATCTACCACCAGGTGTCACCTCACTCGCAAAGAGGACACAGCTCCCTGGACTTTGTTTTACGCCTTTGTGGTGTGGATCACGGCAAAATTAAATGAAGAAAAGAGGACGTAAATGTGTTTGGTGGTGTGCAGAGCTTAATGAAGTAGGCATTGCCAGTCCATTAAGGACAAAGAAGCCGAGAAAAGGCTTAGAAAATGACACAAACAGGGATCCAAAAATATTAATGGCGGTCGTGGTGTGAGTGTTTGTGTGCGTATCAAGCACTCGGTGAAAAGCTGCACGCTCATTGACAGGAAGCAGATTTATCTGCCATGCAACTGGCTTTTTATGGTCAACTACTTCCTCACTGCCGAGCTACAGCGTGTAATGCCAGAGATTCTTTAAATGGCTTTGGTAATACGACATACAGGAATGAGATTTGATAGGAGCTTCAGTTCCATTCATCATATTTAAGGCCTAGAGTAATGACTCCGCGTCGGTCATGTCTTCTTACTGGTGTGTGCAAAATTGGGGGAGAGACAAATGGAGTTCCACACTTCTATACGTGAATCCTTCCACCGTTGAAGTCACTCTCACAAATGTTGATACTAAGCCTACCTGGTGTGAAGTCATGGTTTGTGTTAGACTAGTGCTAACCTAGTGCTAGCCTAGTGCTAACCTAGTGCTAGCCTAGTGTGGGTCTAGAATTGGTCAAGTATTTGCCTTGTGTTGGTCTGGTGTTAGCCTAGTGTTGGCCTAGTCTTAGCGACCCCCTTTACTGTAGACTCCTGTGGAAATTAGAAAACAATCAGCTGTCTTTACTTCCTTTGTGAGAACTAACGATTGGGGGGCTGCACATGGCGATAAAGGCCTGCTGCAAAATAATTAATTGTTTTAATCAATCAACTGTTCAATTTCATAGCCATCAAGCTCAACCCAGGTCCATGTGTGTATCCTCTCCCCTCGTCTGCAGGATGGGGCTGAAGAATGCTGCCATGTGATTTATGTGTCCCGCATGGGCTGCATACATACACAGATCCTACACATGCACACACACACACACACAGATTTGTTTAACTATCTTAGTGAGGACCAAAAATTCACTCCCATTCAAAATCATGTCATTCCTAATCTCTAGTCCTCATCTCTTAATTCTAACGCTAACTTCAACCCTCACCCAAGCCCCCCGTAAAACTACTAGAAATAGCACTTGGAGTTCAGGGGCCCAACAAAATGGCCCCACAAGGTCAAATAATTTTTGTTTACTATCGTTCTGATCCCCACAAGTATAGTAAAAGTAGACCACACACATCGGCCTATTTCTCTCTCCTCTCTCTCTCTCTCTCTCTCTCTCTCTCTCTCTCTCTCTCTCTCTCTCTCTCTCTCTCTCTCTCTCTCCCCCTCTCTCTCCTTTCTCTCTCGCTCTCTCTCTCCTCTCTCTCGTTCTCTCTCTCGTTCTCTCTCTCGTTCTCCCTCTCTCTCCTCTCTCTCTCGCTCTGTCTCTCTCTTTCTCTCTCTCTCTCTCTCTCTCTCTCTCTCTCTCTCACACACACACACACACACACACACCAGGAGTTGTTCACACATGCCTGGAGCCACAGGAGGCAAAGGGGAGCATCACGCGAGGATACAGAGTGTGAACCCAGAGGGAACTCTTCACCGTATGCTAAACATGCCTGTGACACACACAGCTAAACATAGGCGCTACACTAAGCAGAGACAGACACCAGGAGACTAATGGCTCTAACCTGCACGCAACTCATCTATATGTGCATGAACACACTCTTCCAAGTGAGCAAACGAACTGAGCACTGAGCACTGAGCATCACCCTCGGTGCATATTTCATCTAATTTGACACACAGACACACACCGGTCCACACACTATTGCACCCGTACACACGTATACGCACATGTGTACATACATACAGATAAACACCCGTGCGCACACACACACATCCATGCGGAGGCAAATGCAGGGGCTTGTTGTTAGCGTGTTGTTGCTGCACTGTGACTTGTGGGCCTGTCTGCAGGGCTGATCGATGGCCTCTTACTGCTTCCACAGGATTATCGGTCGAGTTCACCAGGAGGGGAAGGCAATTCATCAGAGCCCGGCGAGAGAAAGAGAGAGAGAGAGAGGGAGAGAGGGAAAGAGAGAGAGAGGGGGCTGGGAGGGGTAGTGCAAGGAAGAAAAAGAGAGAGGGAGAGAGAGGAATATGAGAGGCAGGGGGGGACATTAATAGGTAGAGGGGTGGAAGGAGTGGGAGAGGAACTGAAAGGAGGGAGAAAGGTGAAGGACGAGACGGGCTGAGAGAGAAAGGGAGAGAGAGAGAGAGAGAGTGAGAGAAGGGAAGGAGGCAGGGAGCAAGAGAAAGTGAAAGGAGAAGAGGCGGATGGGACACGAGTAGGGAGAGAAGATGGGAGAAAGAGAGAAATGGAATGGATAGGTCCCCGGGTAGATATTGATGTATGTAGCATTCCTGAGAAACGCAAAAAGAGATGAAGAGATAGAGAGGAAGAAGAGTGGGAAAGAGGGAACATCTACAGATAAGAAGATGGAGAGTGACAGACCAACCTGAACATGAACTCTCTCCACACAGGCAACATACCATCACACCAGCACCCCCCCTGAACCCCACAAGAGTGCTATTCCACAACTTGCACTGTTGGAGGTGCATTGGTGATACCGGCACATTTAAGTATTATTCCAGGAATTACCCTGTGTACCTACTGGATGAAAGTGTGTATAAATCAGCAGTTGTGTCCTTCCCAGAATGGGCATGCAGATATCACCCTGGTGCACCTGTGCAGTTTCCCAGCAGAGCCTTAGCTGCAGTTCTAAACAATAGATCCCCCAGGTGTATGTGTGTGTGTTCCCATTTCATGACGGATGCTTCAGCATGACCAAAGGCTTTAGGGGAGTGAAAATACCAAAAGAGGAAAATAATAGATATGCTTTAAATAGATGTGCTTTATATAGTTGACTAGGTGGAGGTTATGGATCCAGGCCAGTTTCAACACGCCTGCATTAGCATGGATGATGACTGACTAAAGACAGGGACACAGGGACACAGAGACAAGCAAGCTGGCAAGAAGAAGACAGACACACAGACGACATGACAATGTCTGACAAACAAAGACAGAGAGAGACAGAAAGACAGACAGACAGACAGATAAACAGGCAGGCAGACAGGCAGGTAGACAGGCAGACAATCAGAAAGACAGACAGAAAAACAGGCAGGTAGACAGGCAGACGATTAAAAAGACAGACAGATAAACAGGCAGGTAAACCGGCAGACCATCAGAAAGACAGATAGACAAGTAGACAGGCAGACAATCAAAAACACAGACATACAAATAAACAAGCAGGTAGACAGGCAGACAATCAGAAAGACAGACAGACAGATAAACAGGGAGGTAGACAGGCAGACAATCAGAAAGATTGACAAATAAGCAGGTAGGCAGAAAGACACAGACACGCAGTAAAACACTAATCACGTTGTTGAACACTAACAGTAGTGTAGTGCAACATTGATCCCCACAGGTCCCGACCGGGTCATTAGGGTGCAGACAGATGAAGGATCCAGACCATTCTCACTGTGAACGTACGGGTGTGTGTGTGAGAGTTCACGGCTGGATGTGCCTGTGTGTGTTTATGGCTGAGAACGTGTGGATATGACTCCACTGCAGCACCCTCCCTCCCTCCCTCCCTCCCTCCCTCCCTCCCTCCCTCCCTCCCTCCCTCCCTCCCTCCCTCCCTCCCTCCCTCCCTCCCTCCCTCCCTCCCTCCCTCCCTCCCTCCCTCCCTCCCTCCCTCCCTCCCTCCCTCCCTCCCTCCCTCCCTCCCTCCCTCCCTCTCACACCATTGATGGATGGACAGATCATGTATTTCCAATCTAGCAGGTCTCCTGATGCGGTTAGGGGGTTCGACTGGGCTTTGGGGGGGGGAGGGAGCAGGCGGGGAAGGGGTGAGGGAGAGGACACGACATCTGGAGAACACACATATGAAAAAGAATGTGTCGGTGAGGACTGCTGCGCCCGTGTGTAGAGTGTGTGTGTGTGTGAGAGAGAGAGAGCAAGAGAGAGCATGAGGTGCCTAAGCAAACACACACACCTCCCTCTAGGCTACTGTGTAGCTGTCCCTTTGACAGCACCATAACTGTCTGACTGCAGGATTCCCAAGAATCAGCTTCAGAATTTAGAAATTGATTAATTGAAATTTGGGTCACGGATGTTGTTGTAGCTGAGACCATTGACATCATTGCTTTGATGTGAAGCAGAGTTTACTCCACATAGCTACTGTACATAGCGATGTGAATGAAGATGGATGTTGAGGATGACTGTTGCCCTTTGCAGGGACTGACTAGTTTCAAAGTGTTGTTGGACAGATTTGCCACTAGGGGGTACTGTTAGCCTCACGGTGATCTAGCGAGAAACAGAGAGGAGCTCCTCTATTGCATTATACAGTAGGCTATTCAGTGGTTTATTGACAGCCTTATAAATAATTAATGGTTTCACAACCTCTACCGTGACCACTCCTTGGTTATCTTAAGTGATTCATTTGAAACCATATTTTACTGAGCTAAACACTAATTGCTTTACATTTTGTGGAGATGAAAATGCAAACTATAATTGATTGGTTTTCTTTCATCTCCAGACACCGAGGAGGCTCTTGAAAACAAAGGTATTCAAGGTGAAAAGTTGAGTTGTACCCTAAACGGTCTGACCTTCAGGAGGCAGACAGGTCAGGAGTCCACTGGCTTGACCTCCTTGACCTTCTCTGATAAGCAGGAGTAGAAAACCACTTTCACACACAAACCTTTACTTTATTCAACCGCTTCCGCTTAGATCCAAAGATAACCACATGGAAGAAAGGTTTATTGGTCAAGCAATGTGGCACAAACATATACTCTGAACCCCCCTTCCTCCACACCCAGACACACACACACACACAAACACAAATACTCACTAAAACAATCAATAAACAAAACACTGAAAGTGATAGAGAATCCGTCTTCCTGCTTCCTCCTCGAGACCCCCCCTCCCCCTCCCCCCCGCCACACACATCCTGTGATGTTATACATAAAACCATCCTCCTCAGAAGCGACTGAAGTAGAATCCCTCCATTTTGGTCTCCAGTAATAAAATAAAATAAATAACAAGCAGCCATTTTGTACTGAAGAAATCCCTTTCTTGATACTAATCAAATTAAGTCTCATCCTCTCATTTTCTCATTCTCTTCTCTTCGATCTGTGTGGTGCAACTCCTTCTTTTTTCATTCTCTCCCCTGTCATCCCTCACTGTCCCTTGGCAGCTCCCAGCCGTTGACCTACGACCCCCGAGACGGTTCACCAGAGGGTCAGGAGCCGGGTGGGGGAGGGTGGGTGGGGTGTGGTGAGCAGAGTGGGCTTGTGTGCTGTTGGGGGATGCCAGCTTCCTCCTCTTTCTCGGTCCTGTGGATACGGCTGCCGCTCCCATGGCAACTGGACTGGACAAGACAGAGCAGAGTAGAGTAGAGCAGAGCAGGACAGAGCAGGGTAGAGCAGATCAGGACAGGACAGAGCAGGATAGAGCAGATCAGGACAGGACAGAGCAGGGTAGTGCACAACACGGCAGCCAGAACAGGGTCAAAGAGAGCAAGGCGAGGTGGAGAACAACAGGGCAGGACAGGGCTGAGCATACTGGAGGAGAGCAGGACACAGCATAGCGTAAGAGACTGTGGAGAAGGCTGATGAGGTTTAACTTTGTAGATGTCACCCTTCACCCTCACCTCTCAGATGTGCTTTATCTTTCCTGAGAGTGTGGCTTCCTCTCTTCCTTTCCGCAGACCACACACCAGCTTATTACAGCACAGAGAACACATTATTTGGATCATAGCGTTTATGTAATCTTTGGTTTGGAGTCGTCCTTGATATGAATCAGTCTGGGTTTACACTTACTATCCCAGAAATAAGGCAGTAAATCATCTGAACTCTATCTTGGACAGAGGAAGCCTGTGCTGTAAAAACAACCATGACTTCTAAAGTTCTAAAAGATATTGTTTGATGGATGCTTCTTCTTCTTCTAATTGCATCGTTTAAATGTACAAGGCAATTGTGCGGAAGAGCCTTAGGATATGTAAAGCAACCTTTTGACACAAGTCAAACAAACTATGATATCTTTTACAATAGTTGTTTGGACAAGTATTTATAAAACCGATTTCAGAAATGTTGCGGGCGTCCAAAATGATGAATGATATAAAACTGATATGCAAGGGAATGAAAGAGAAACGCTGAAACATCTCAGGTCAAATAAAGGTGAGAAGGAGAGAGAAAGAAAGGGAGGGAGGGAGGGAGGGAGGGAGGGAGAGATGGAGAGAGGGGGAGGAAGAGAGGAGAAGGAAGGGATCTCGGTGCAGGTGTTGTAGCTGTGAACTAGCATGCTGGAATGTTGAGCCAGAGGGCTTCGAGCCCAAACCAGGTGGAGTCACACTTCTAAAAAGTGGTTAGAGAAGCTGCAGCTCTATTCATTTTACAACTCTCCCTCTCTCACTGTCTCCTTTTCTTTCTCTTTACGTCTCTCTTTCTCTCTCTGTTACTCTCTTTCTTTTGCTTTGTCATTATCTTCTTCTCTTCTTCTCTCTAGTTCTCTGTCTGTATATGTACTTCAAACATTTATGATCGATGGGCTTGATGGTGTCTCACAAAACCGCAGCCTGTCATGATGAAGGCTTTGATGTTGGATAAACTTGCTTTGATGATCTGAAAAGTAGATGAATTAGTGCAGTCATTTTAATGTCATGTGACAGCCCTCCTTAGACAAACACAAGCCTCTTTCACTGAGGATAGTTTCGTATTCAGTTTTTTTTTGTCTGGAGCGCTACTTTTAGAAACGTTGCCGGTCCACTTAGGCAAGAAAGCTTATCTCAAGTGTTTCAAGAGGGTCTTATCACCACTTCTGGTCTTTGTATGAAAGGTCTGAGCATGTCCCGTTAACCCCCACTCACTCAGGTACACATATACACACAAATATGTGGACACACACCATACCAAAACAAGCACCCACTCCCACACACTCTCACATCAAAATACGGACTTATCCTGTATTGCATGTTTGATGACTTGTTTCCATAACATGTAATTGCAGAAAGTCAACGAACTACTTTGTTTGACACATATTAAATCCTGCTTTGCCGATACCCGTAGACCTATATTTGTGTGTTTATGTAAACTCTACTTGAACTCAATGAGATGTGTTACTATTATTGGACAAACTCCAGCATGGCTGGCTCCAAACAGCTCCAATGTTCTAACAATAGGGTTGAACTGAGACCAAGACATCCCCATGCTGTTCCTATACTCCACCAATAGGTGGAGCTCCATACACAAAACACAGTTGAGGAAGGAAGTAATTGGTCATGTGCATAGGGGCAGAGGGATGAGGTAAGTGCCTCAATGTCATGTAGAGGTTGATCAAGTGTTTGGGATGAAAAAAATCATCAAGAAGTCCAGTTCAATTGACGGATTCTTCCAGACATGATACAGTGAACAAGCCAAAACAAGACTTCTTTGGAAACCAGCTGAAAATCTCAGTTTGGAATGTTAGTGTTCAGTTTCAAATGTCAATGCCACCTTTCAAACGTAAACACACACGTGTCCTACTCTGAAAGCCAAAGACAAACGGAACAATCCAAGCAGGCCTGATAAACAAACAGGCGCTTGTTGAGCTCAGCGAGATGAATCGCAGAATGATGCTGATTCCATTACTTAGCCGCACACTGCTTATCTTCTCACATCATTCGATCAGACTGATAAAGTAAATGACTTTGCTATAGAGGTGCACTGCTCTTCAAATGCATTATGACCCGACTCACCCTTTTTATCGATTGGGCCAGGAGTGTGTGATCAATGTGTGTTCTGTCTTCTGAGATGTGTGTGTAGTTTGGGGTTGTGACACTGTTTGATGGTGCCAGGGCTGGTGGAGATGTTAGGAGACGTGAACAACCCACAGGAATGCAGACCACCTTGATCCTCCTTGAACTTTGTGCATGCTAATGCTAAATGCTCTTGTTTTGGGTTCAAACAGTGTTGGGTGTGGAGGGTCTCTTGCGATAGTCATTTACATGTTTTTAATCAGAGGCGTTGGAAGGCATCGTGCATAAATGAGCAACACAGCTTATTTGCACACTGTCTCATGGGAGAGGGCATCACCAGCAGTCTGAAGTTGCAGCATGGCAGGACAGTTGGGAGGAGTTGCTGACTCGGTACATCAGTGTGAAAGGGTGCCCTTCAGATGGCGTCAACATCCTCCTATCAACTCACCGCTTTGGAAACACACACACACACACACACACACACCACTGTCATCCCTTACTCACACACACACACACTTCATCCATCCTCTCTTACACACTTCTCTCCCACAACACACACAGGCACACACACGCCACACACACACACACAATAACCCCCCCCCTACCGCCCCTTACACACTTACAACACACAACACATACATACACGCACTCACCTCAGAATTGGGTCCAAAGGTAGTTAGATCAGCAAAACAAATGAGTCAATGAGGTGGTGTTTCCAAGAAGGCATCCCTGGAGGGCCATCCGTCTCCATGGTGACTGGCAGTCTGTCGATGACACCAGGACAGTAATGCAGTGGCATTTGGAGGGCAGTCTCTGTGCACGCGCGTGTGTGTGCGTACGTGTCCATGTCTATGTATTTACTTTTGACAGACTGAGGTCAGTCTTGTCAGGGTGGGGGGCTCTAGGGAGAGGACAAATGATCAGACAGATACTGTAGCACCTGGCTGCTTATGTTGGACGCTTTTAGAAAATTGTTCGCAGGAACAATTATAGGGGTTTTCTGTTGCCTGTGAGAGTTCCTACTGCAAAACCCTGTCAGTTTTGAATTATCTTTTTAAGCTTTGTGCCATGCTTCTTAGCTACAAGCTAAAAACATCCAGATGTTGTATCAGTCACTAACAAAGATCCCCAAAGGATATGAAGAGTGTAAAACATTGGTTCTCTTGTTTGTTTGGATGGAGTTTCCGAAGATGTCAATTAAAGTGTTTATTCATCCAGTCTTTTCCACAATAACCATCATTACCATCTCAATCTGGAGTCCCACTAAGGACGTAAAGAGGCTAGCTAAAGGCTAAAGCTAAAGTCTAATGTAACTGGTAATGCTTTCTTTGCACCGAGAAAGTGGCCCTGAGGCCAGGCAATATGACCTGAGAGAGCAAGAGAGAGAGAGAGAGAGAGAGAGAGAGAGAGAGAGAGAGAGAGAGAGAGAGAGAGAGAGAGAGAGAGAGAGAGAGAGAGAGAGAGAGAAGGAAGCCAGACACCGTTAAGGCACTAGCAGGTCTGTCTGCAGGCTCGCGTCACAGAGACCCATTGTCGTTAATGCCTCTCATTGAGTTAGCTCAGTAATGAGAGGAGTGGATGGAGACTGCCAGGCAGACACAGGAATAGATATGCCCCCACAGAAGGTAAGGCCTGCTGTTTGATGGGGACTCGGTTCAGTATTGTCCTTCAGTGTCCCTTGTATTCGTGTGTGTGCACAGCATTTCTGTTAACACACGCAAGACACAGCTGTCAAACAACCACCGCACGTCATCCCTTGTTGTTCCTAACAACAACGTCCGGGTCAAACCTGTTACATTAACACATCGTGTTGGGGTCCCCGGGGCGCCGACGGACGGACGTCGAGCGGTGAGTAATCGCCCTGTGAGTACACGCGCGTTGGCCATTGATTTTTTTCTGCTCCCTACCCTGGCTCCCAGCTCCCCCAATTAACTTCCTTCCTGCTCTCCAGCCTGTTGCGAGCGAGTCCCCGTGCTGTCAGAGGGGAGTCTGGAGACTGGGGCCTCGCCGAGCTGTTTGTTTACTCAACTAATTGCTCCTGTTGTTTCCTTTCATTAGCCGGGGCTCAGACATATAGGAGGCTGTCTCGCCGTCAACTAAGTGCTCCTACACGTCAAGGCTTGTGCTGTGCAGAACTGTAAATATTAGTGATGAGCTGCCCTGTTCTGGCATATGGCTGTAGACTTGGAGGAATGGGCCAATATCTTGTATGGTTGCAAATATGTAAACTAGTTTTTTTTTTTTTTTTCTTACTAATGTTCTGAAGGCCTTCATGGAGTTGTTCAGGTTTTAGAGGTTCTGGTTGTTTCTGTGGTAAATGTGGACCAACCAGAATGTACACAGGGTTCTTGTTTACTAATGAATGGGCACAGGAGATCTGTTCCTTCTCAGTGGTACCTGACCCTTGGTCCAGACTCTTACTGGCCAGGGTGTGTGTGTGTGTGTGTGTGTGTGTGTGTGGTGTGTGTGAATTACACATCAGGGGGCTGGTGTGCACGCCGTGTGAAGTATTAGTGTGTGGTTGTATTGGTGTTTGTGTCTGCAGTGCCCCCTTCCTGCCCCCACCCCCCACCCCCCTCTCCCCTCCCCCACAGAAACCCGCAGCATCACAGCACACACATCCTCCTTAATGACTGCCATTCCTCTCCGTGCCACGTTATTAATTAGCTCAATGATCTTTGCCGATGGGAGCTGCACCACGGATTAGAGCCCCCAAGCACCCACACCCCTGGCCAGGGCTTCCTCTCTGCAAAGGTGTAGGGAGAGGTGGGGGCTATGCTACTGTGTTTGTGTGTTTGGGGGAGCGTGGTAGCATGCGTGTGTGTGTGTAGGTTTGTTTGTGAAAGGGGGGGGCGGGGAGCGGTCTGTGAATGGGGGGGATTGGAGACCCTTGGAATAAATCATGTGACCAGGAGAGAGGGGTGGGTGCCACCTGGCCCACCGCGGCGCCGCGAGTGTTCAGCTCCCCAGCGGACCACAAATCCACCGTGCTCAGCATGCTGCAAGATTCATGGACCGCCCGTGCCCAAACCGTGGTGTTGGCTGCTGTTATGTATTGAGCTAATGTGCATTATACATTGAACAATCCATCTCAAGAAAAGAGACTCCAGTTCTTGGTCTGCTCGGTCTTCCTCTCACTGGTTATAATTGCATAAGTACTTTTCCTTGTGTCTCCTTCAACCCCCCCTGCACGTACCACACACACCAACACCACCCCACACACACACACACACACACACACACCACCCCCTCCACCACCCCCTCCAAAAAGAACCTAACTGTTCATCAAGAGCTTCATCAGTGTGCCGTGCAAATTTACATTCATATTATTTGTCAGAACCGGGAGAAAGGGGGGATGAACAAAGGAAGAGGGGCTCTCCAGATGCCTCGCCGCTCCGCTGAGTAAATGAACATAAATGTCTCTGTCAGCCTGGAATGAAGAGCGAGTGAGCAGCGGCGCCTCCACAGGACGGCGGGAGGACACGTGGAGGAGACCTGCAGCCGCGTCGCTTCTGCCTCCTAAACGGATTACAAAGTGGTCCTCGCGCTTCCGTCTTTTCCGGTTGACCTCAAGCTAAGCCGGAACCGTGTTTGAGTGTGCGGTGAGCACCTCCATCGATGACACTCTGAAAATATTCCCCCCCGTGTCACCACAAACAGCCATTTCATTGTCTCTTCGCTCTCACGTTCCAACCCCGTCTCGCCTAAACTGGCCGACAATCGTCTGTTTCCCATTTTCAAAGGTTGACTTCTTCTCCATTCTCCATTCACACCTACCAGTCTTCCGTCAGTACCAGTACACACACATGGACCGTTGACAGGGAGTATGGTGTTACTGCCTGCTCAGAAGCTGTATCTGTGAGGAGAATGGTATGCATGCAGGGACAGATGGATGTGGCGGGCACGCTGGCAGCAGCACCAAGGGGACAGGGGGCTGGCGTGCTCTGTGTGATTATTGACTGCCTGACCCATCGATGACCCCGGCGGTGCGCGAGTAAAGGGCAGGGAGTTAACGCACGGCGGCGCTAGCCTGTCACGCCCGTCAATATCCTGATGGATGAGGCTGGCAGTTATTAAAGCAGAATTAGAACGGGGAGGGGTGGGGGGAGGCAGGAGGGGAGGAGGGAAGGAGGGGTGCGGGGGTGGGGGGGATTAATGATGGCGCAAATGGCAACGTGGGGTGGAGGGACCAGGGAGCCGGATGGCATGGCGGCATCAGTGTCATCAGTCTCTATTACCCTCTGGGGATGGGAGGGGTGGGGGAGGGGGTTCTGGGAGGGGAGGGAATGTGGTGGTGGAGGGGGGAGACAGGGAGCGGTCAGAGCCACGACCACGCCCACACCTCAGTGCCTCCTCATTCCGCTTGCTGGACACGCGCCGGCTCACACAACCACACACACACATACCAGCGCGCATACACACCTCTGCCCCCCCCCCCCCCTTCTCTCCCAACCCTCTCTTAGACTCCCCATCTCTCCAGGCTTCACTGCTCCACCCATTCACCTCCCTCCCCTCTCTCTTTATCTCTCTCTCACTCTCTTTCTTCTTTTTCTCATCCTCCATTTTCCCTCTCACAGAGGAGGTGGAGAGCCCCCACCACCATCAATCATGGTGAAGTCCTGGAGCACAGCGGCACACTCAGGGCAGCGAGCAGGAGAGGTTGGGGGGAGCGGAGATGTGGTGGGGGAGGGCACTCTGGGTTCACTGCACAGTCAAAGAGCAGGCAGAGACAGGGGGCTGGGTACGGGGGTAGGGGGTGGGCGAGCTCATGCCAGTGGGTGAAACCCCCTCGAGGCTCAGTCCCCCGGCCAGGGAGAAGGAACGTCAGCTGCATGCTGATGTGACTGGAACATTCCGCTATTGATATTCTCCCCCTGCACTACCTGCCAGCCTGCCATCGAGCCAAGCTCCTTTTTTCCTAATTAGTGCTTTATTTATTGATACCCCCAGTTAATGTCTCTCCTAATTTCGCTGTGGTTCTGTCTCCATTACCCGGGGAGATTCATTTGCCGCAGTGTGGCGGAGTAGCGCCTGAGCGAGCGTGCAGGAGGGCGCCTCCTGGAAGAGACTCTTCCCAAATACTGCGACTGGCCCCCGTGCTCCATGCCCACCCCACCCCCACCCTCCTAAACTTACGCCCACTCCCTCTGTTGACTACCCCAGGACAGAGTGAAATCGATGGTTTGAAATCTGCATTGCCATTTCGTACTTTTGACTTTGTTCCACTGAGTGGAAATGATTAATGCCCATTAGTCTGATTTTTTTTCGTAAACATTACATTTATTATATTTACAATTACAATTTGCTGAATTGTAGTTTATGCACACTGTGTTTTTATTTGACGAGTTGGACAAAAATGTACCCAAAATGAATATTGAGTTCACATAGATTCAAATGTATTATCATTGGTCATATCTTTGCCCACCGGGGAGTAATTACAGTGTATCAATAGCAGCCAATTAAATTGGTAGAGTACACTTACATGCATCATACACAGACATATAGGCCTATATGTGAACTCTACCTGTCAATAGGACCTCACACACTCATCCCTCTCCTCCCTGCACATTGAGTGAGTGAGGCGCATCGACAGCCCCCCCAGCCCTCATCTCCCCCCTCCCTGCTGCTCCAAGCCCAGGTGCAGGTCTCACCATCATCACGCTGCTCATGGATCACAATCACACCTCTAATACAGCTCTGCTACGTCGCGTCTCTCTCTCTCTCTCTCTCTCTCTCTCTCTCTCTCTCTCTCTCTCTCCCTCTCTCTCTCTCTCTCTCTGCCCCCTAGGGCTCTTTCTGAGCCCGTCCCTGTCTGCAGCTGCCCTCCACATCAAAGTTTGATTGTCGTTTTTCGATGACAATTAGATGTCTGGTCTTTGTACGCTTAAGGCCACAAGGACAGACTTTCCCAAATGTGCCTGAGAGTGCCTAAAAGTCTGAATGCAGACATAGAAACTAGATGGGCTGGTCATGTTCCTCATTTACACCATGCTAATTGAGTAGATGTGGATGCGATTATGAGACTAGTCAATTGGATGCTCCTTAATTTCACATTTTCTAAAGCTTGGCAAATGAGACACTATGTGCTGCGCTAGCACAATCCAATGGATTACCTAATTACAGCGTTACACATGTGCATCGTATGCCTCTATTCACGGCCGTGCGCGCGCTCATGTGTGTGTGCGTGTGTGTGTGTGTGCGCGTGTGTGAGCCTGTATGCATATATGTGTATATTTGTGTATAGTGCCTCTCACAGGTGATCAGTCAAGGCCATCCTCTATCCGAGCCCCCCTCATTAGGTCTCCCTATCTCCTCTGAACACCTGCAGCCCCTCTGCACACCACCTCCAGCCCGCCGGGCCCCCAGACGCTCCCCCTCTTTGTCCCCGGGTAAGCAGAGGCCTGCCCATCACATCAATCTGCACACACTGTTTATATTTATGTACAGGCGAGAGGGGAGAGAAAGGGCCTAGTCGTTCTGTTGGGTTTATTGACTAAGCATTAAGCGGACATTATCAGGCCATAGCCCCGTTATTTATGAGGGGGTGATAAAGGCTGCTGGACTGAGTTATGTGAGAAGCAGGCTCTGGATGAAAGGCCCTCATACGCTACTGATACCCCACGCCGGCCTCTTTCCGGCTGGGTAAGAGAGAGGCTCGGCTTGGTGGCGGTGGGGACCAGGGCTAAGTAGCGTTGAAACGCTCCGGGATTTACAGTCAGTAAATGTATGCTTGCCATAGGTCAAACGACGTGGCTGTTTATCTGGGTTTCATTGTGGCTGTCCACGTGGCACTGCGCTGCAGGTGGTGAGATTTTCATGTTTAGCCTCCCAGCCGTTTGGAGCATCAAGGAGCGGACAGGATATCTGCACGTTCTGAATTCCATTAACCTCTTGAACTCATCCCTGGGATTCTTGAGGGTAACTCAAGCCTGGAGCTTTTTTGAAATGCAACACGCTGATATAAATTATACATGAAACAAAAATTATTCAATATGTGCACATTCATCGCTTCCACTGTCTAAAGATATGCAGGTAGTTTTTTGCCCATTTTGTTTGACCTTTTCTCAGAAGCTACTGCAGACCGGGGTCTTCTCCAACATGAGGTTCTCTCACATTGCAAGAGGAGTAGGAACGTCCTTCTTCACACCAACAGTCTCACAGTCACACCCAGTCCTCCTGTACAGGGTGTACCAGATACAGACCTACTCCTCTTACTGTTCAACATACTTTCACATGCTTTCACTTGTATCCTCAACAATCTTCACATTACACGTACTGTACACACCACCCAAAGCCATCTTTTTCTGCACTAAACCAGGTCAACAAACAAAAAAGCTATTATGTTGGGCAGCTGCCGTCTGGGAGTGGATAATTACAGTGCGGTGTGGACAGCTTCATTCTAAACAGGTACTAAAAGCATAATCCATCATCCTCACTCTGACGCCTCACCCCGCTCACGTGACGTAGGACTAGTGGTGGGGGAGGAGAAAGTGTGGGGTGTGGGGGGAGCAGTGGGTGGAGGTTGAGTGGCTGCAAGGGGGAGGGAGCGAGGAGCCTGATTGGCTCCTTCCAGAAGTATTTTTAGAGGTCAGCCAGTAAGCGGAGATGACCCGCCACTGACCTTGTATCACTTGACCCCTGAGGGCCTGAGGGTCACTCTCTCAGATCGGCCTCAGAGCAGGCGGAGGCAGGGTGCGAGAGAGGGAAGATGAATGACATGGAGGGAAGGAAGAGGATGAGAAGAATGGTGCAATGGGTGAGGGGAGGCAGGGAGAGAGAGAGGGATGGGTAAGGGGGCGAAAAATGAAAAAAATAAAACAGTCGGCGTGAGGTTTTGATTGAGCACCTGGGGTTCCCTTTTTGCATAAAACGTCGGGTGAAAAGATTTGTTTTGATAGAATCAAGGCCGGCGGCTACAGTCCATTTCACTCCACCCCCTCAGGTCCATACGAACTTTAGCCCACCTCTGCTCGTTCCGTTTCAGCTGGTCCGAGGATTTGTCTTATACATAACAATTTGAGCATGGAAATTGTAAAAAAAAAAATATATATATATATACATACATACAAAGAAGACGAATGGTAACATTAGGTAGCAACCTTTAATCATATGCTCCAAATGCATCTTTCTTTATTAACGTCCGTTTCAACATTTGGTGTTTTTTAAAGCCTCCAGTGAAGTATTCCAGCTCTTAGGGCGTGATAGTTTAGGTATCAATCCTGCCTCCCCTGAGAAAGGATAGGCAAGATGCTGTCTGACACGGCCTTGATTGAGAAAAGTTCATGAACTGAGCTTCTATTCAACACAGATCGCTGATTGACGGATGAAACACAAAGACGTATCTGAAAGACAGACAGCGTCCTCAAACCCCACCCAGCCCTTCTCGTCCTCTCTCTCTCTCTCCTCTCTCTCCCCGCCGCCCCGCCATCCCGCCCCATCTCCCCTGCTCCCCCTCTCTTCCCTCTCCATATGTCTGCAAGCCCATCACTATGGCAACCTCACCCGGGGCAGTGAAGGAGGAGGAGGAGGAGGGCGGGGATTTCAGACAAATAAGCATCCCATGCCTCGCTTATGTTGGTTTGTTCTGAAATGACAAGATGGAGACATGGAGGTCAAAACGCATGTGCCTGTGTGATTGTGCATTTCTGTTCAAAAAAAAAAATATTAAAGTAGAGAAAAAGCATGAGCAAACCCTCAGCATGAGTACATCAGCGGACGATCTCAACCGTACCATTAGGAAGGTGGCTCTCCTGTTGTGTTGCAGCATCAGCACCCTCAACCTGAATACACATCGCATCGCCTCCTAGCCTCGCTTTATGCTTGTCTGCACCTTTTGAAAGGGCAAAGGCAAACAGCGTGTGTAAACAGAGATGCAGCATGGAGGTCAGCGTGGCTGCAAACCCCATCTGAGAAGAAGAGCCACCTTTGTTTATTCTCCCCACATTGCACGATTTCACTGGAGATATGCATCCCCAACCCGGCATATTGCTTAGCCAAGGATTCCCCGACCACACACACACACGCATAACCTGAGCATACAGAATGTCCGAGGAAATTTCCGGGGGAAATGCGCAACCACCTTGACACAGTTTCACCTCTACATTCAACCCCCGTCGTCGTTGTCCCCCCCCCCCCACACACACACACATCCTCTTTCTCTCTCTCCACCCCTCTACCTTGTGTTGACTCCCGGGGCCTCCCCCCCCCCCAAAAAAATAAATAAATAATAAATAAACCCTCTGAAGAGCACATTTTCTCTTGCAGCCAGAAATGCTGAGTGCTGCTGTTTGCTTTGTACACAGAAATTCGCTGAGGCTGTAAGCTGTCCCCAAACATCTGCTCCCTGGAGTGGGGCAGGAGAGGAGAGGCAAGGACTGTGGATCCCTCCACATGTTTTCACCGTGTGTGAATGTCGTATTGTGTTATGTACAGGTACCTGATGTGTATGTGAAACCTGGTCTGTGTGTGTACGCATGTGCATGAGCGATGAGCGAACAATAATTCAAATCTTTTTCTATTTTCATAGACGCAGCTGGGGTGCATGTAAGTGGTTAGGTGTGTTTGTGTGTACTTGTGTGCTCAATTATTCAAATATATGTTTTGTTTGTGCTTTATTGGTAGCACCTAAAGATACAGAGCCTAATTTGCATAATTGTGTTGCATAAATGCATATTATGGGCACACTCCTACACACACATACTCCATCGTGCACATGCACAAACACACCAACAAATAGACAGGTGCTCCTCATATACTGTGAGAGGGAATGAGAACCTAAAAAAGAGAGAGATAGAGAATAAGGGAAAGACAAAAGAAGATCAAAAGAAAGAAAGATCCAAAGAAAGAGAGGGAGCTGTTGATAGATTCAGGAGAAAAGAGTATTCATGTTTAATGATTACCACACAACAGCAATCAGGCTATCCAAGAGCTTTAAGTTGATCAATTGATTTAATTTCCCAGTGCTCTGGTAAAGATATTGCATGCATAATATGCATTAAGTTAATTCTCGGCTATCTAAGTATTAATTACAATAACCCCAGTATAAAACCCACTTACATATGTTAATACAAAAGTAATAGAATACTTATATCTCTGAGCCATTGTCTGCTGTATGAGTTATCACACTGCCTCTACTATTAGGCAGTGGAAAGTAGCAACAGATGTGTACATAACTTAATAACGCTAATGCTAGATAACGCTGAGAATGCAGAAAGCTGGTCATTGTCTATTTGGGAATTTCCATCATGAATATAATTGGAATTGGAATCATCACGACTGTCTCCATATGATGTTAGATTGGAGTCATCCTGTCTCTCTCTTCACAGTCCACTCCTCAACATGATCATTTCCTTGTGGGTCATGCTGATGAACCACACTCTTGCTGTACTCTACTCTCTATATATTGTACAATAAACACAGTTATATTCAGTAAACATGAGGATTCAACTTCAAATTAGGGAAAGTGAAAGGGAAACAAAAGAGTTCACACCAAAGGAAAAAGGCAAACAACAGTGAGTTTACTTACCTGTCATATACTGTTTCAAACTATTCTATTTGACAGAGCCTATTTCATACCTAGCATTTGCGTATGCACTGCACAGCTGTCATTCTCAAGAAGAAGCCGTATATCTTCAGAGTAGAGGAACAGAAGAGTGCAAATTCATCAGACAAAAAGTCACACTTCAACGCCTTTAAACTAAATATCAGTTCCAAACAAACAAGGCACGCCTCCTATAGTTCATTAAAAGGCTTCTGTGAAATTTGCCAGACTTTTCATCTCCACTTGCATGGTAGAAATATTGTTTTTGACACTTGTATGACACAGTAAACAGCTAGCTACATTTGAGTGGTTTGCAGCATTTGGATCCAAACTGTTAATATAGCAATGGAAGTTACCATAGATAGAAAGCTATGTTCGTGGAAATAGTTTAACAATTTTAACTGATTGTTTAGTAGTTAAACTACGAACTAGTACTATCTGAGTTTCAGGCAAAATACTGTATGAAGGCAGCTGTCTCATTGTATTGTTGTTTCATTGTCATACAGAGAATGTAAAAATAGCTAGTCTCCATAATGTAGAGGAAGTACATTATTCTGTATGAGAGGTGGTGACCAATGGGGTGGTTTGTGCCCAGTGTGGTTCGCATGACACCTGCTATTACGTATGATGACTATCAGCATCACCATCATCATCGTTATCATCATCATCATCATCATCATCATCATCCCTGTTATCATTATTATAGTAAAATAGGTGAACAATGTGACTTTGTTTGCCAAAGTATGAAACCAGTTAATGGTATTGTCAGGGATCATAATCTGGTCATTATGCTTTATGGGATTTGCAAGGAGGCAGATCAAATGGTGTGTATTTCAGTAACTGTGTCAAATTAAAATATATTGGCTTCATTGCACTTCTTTTTCAATCATCATTCTGATGTAACCAACCCGATCTCTCTGCAAACCATAAACCATAGAGGACAGTGATATTAAAGTTTTTTTGACTCGAAAGCTATTGATGCCAGTCTGGTCGGCAAAAAGCCTACATGGGGTTCAAGTTGGTTATTGGCATGACACAAGTTATTTTATGATTCTAGGTATTTTATACATGATTTATAGTAGCATATTTTAAGGACTATGAAGGAATAGCTGTATTAAAATCTTAATTGTAATCTTAAACTTTACATAAAATATCTGTAAATGAAATAGAAAGCACCTATTTAATAAATTGTCACATTGAAAATTATCGTGAATGTTGTGTATGCTTCAGTTAAAACATCCTTAACATGCAGACATTTTTTAAATGTTTAAACTAATTTGAAGAAATAGTTTACAGCAACTAAAAAGCACTGTAATCCATACAATGATTTAATTACAGGACTTTTGTTAATTATACATTTATAAACTGACACTGTATTCTACAATAGGGAATACCATTTGATAAGAAAAATATGGAAGGGGGGTCGACTAGTCCAGCCAAATAAAAGCAGGATGAAATATTGTCTTAGACATATCATGAGAACAAAAGTGCTTGGAGTTGGATGTTGGAAAAAAAATACCACAAGACTTTGGGGTCACACAAATTAACGATGCATCTTTCTCTCAAAGAGTCACTGACCGGGTCACTGTTGTCCCAAGGCAAGACACAGGTCAAGAGGTGAGAGGTGAACTCGGGAGTAACTGCATATATTATTTTGGCCTTGCTTCTGTGCATTTGATCATGTCATATGTCTATTCAATATAAACCAATGTAATTATAAATCTAAATAGCGTAAAAGTTCAAGCTATATTATGTTAGAAATAGCTATATATACATCATATACTAATAGACAATTAACAGATAACACTTGGTCAGGAATTATTAACTACTTTTTGCGTTAGTTTTTTTTCCACTAATCAGTTGTTTGGCTTTGAAATTTCACATAGTCGATATAGGAAATCTATAAGTCAGATTTCTTAACATTACTGTTTCGCTTATTGGCCTAAACCCTAAGTAAATCTTTGAATTGAATTCACGTGCATTAATAACTTTGTTAGCCTGTTGCACCATCCACAATGTTGTTTGAATGCGAGAGGAAATCTTAGGATATAACACGGTGACAAACTATTTTAAGGGATGATTTCCAAGAAAACTGGACAATTCCAACAGCATTTTATGTAATGTCGCATGAGTGTTCAAGCAAAAGCATTACAAATTGTGTTATAATTATCTGTTAAGTATTTATATTTATGCGTTTCACGACATTAATTTGCAGTTATAGACTAAAGTGGTGTGAAATTTCCCATGCAGAAATGCGAGTCAAATAGACAGATCAACTTTGATCGATACCCTAAACCCTCCTGTCAATAAATCTATAACTTAATTATCACATGAATTGTTCGTGTTCATGGCATTGTTAAAAACAATATGACAAGGATGTAAACTTGAAAAGTTTAGGGAAGATAGTGGAAAAACTGTAAAGAGCGGCGCGGTACCTTTAACAATTAATGTGAAGAAATTGTCTATATAGCTACATAAACTGCCAATCAGACATGGCCTAGCCCCTATAACCTACACCTTGCATGAACGGCCTTTGCCGATGTGTAGCTTGGTGTATGCTGATTCAATGTGCATTAATGCATACGTGTTTTGAAACTTGTATAATGTTACATTGGTAATGATAATAACTGAAAGCAAGCGTATAGCCTACTTAAGACACTTTAAATGTGACTGACAAACACAACAAGCACATTTTTGTGTGTTTAAAATTGTGTATATGACTACATAATGCAACTACAATCTATAATAAGATTTTTACAAAATGTCATCAATCAGTTAAATTGGACATAAAGTTGAGTAAACTCATGGGCAAAATTGTGTTGTGTGGCCTGACCTAGCCTGCATCACAAAATGTGAAAATGAATAAATCATGTCATTCATTTCATTGCTAAGGTTATCCAAATAAAGAACTGCATGGTCAAAAAGTGCTTGTGGGCATATTTAATAAATTAATTATTTTTAAGTAGGTCAATATCCACACAAGAATACGTTAGTAAATAAGAAGACAAATCACAGTTAGGGCTGGAATGGCTGCCTTAAATAAACCGTTTTACTCCGCACTATAGTGCTTTTTCAAGAACGTTGTGTATAGGCTATCCTTCTTTTATCATCTGAACACCTTGAGCCGCGCCTAAAACGTGAATAATTGTAACAGCAGACGTCATGATGGTACAGCTACAGTAGGCTTACGCTCCGATTATTGAATAGCATTTTTTGGTTTTGGCATGAAGTTGGTCTTAAAACATTAATTAAAACAAATACATTCAGTTCATCACTGCATTTGCAAGTCATTGACACTATTGGTAGTATCACAAACCTTCCCGAGTAACGTGCGAGACATGTCGTTAAGTTCAGTGTTCGAGGGCAGGTGTTTTTGGTGAAGACGGTTCAGGCGTGGGGCAGGTGTCCAGGCTACTAGAGCGTGAGCTCTCTGCACAGATCGAAGATGCCGGAAGCCCGGGGAGCAGACCCTCTCGCTGTAATTTTTTCTGCTTCATGCGTCGGTTCTGAAACCAAATCTTCACCTGCGTCTCGCTGAGCTGCAGGGTGCCGGCTATCTCCACTCGCCTTGCCCGCGTCAGATACTTGTTGAAGTGGAATTCTTTCTCCAGTTCCGTGAGCTGTTTGGTATTGAAGCTGGTCCTATGGACTCCGTTTGCCGCGTGATGCACGTCCATTTCGATATGGCTGCCACCTTGGTCGACATTGAAGCCTCGGCCAACGATACTCAATCCACAGGTCAAGTGCATCTTGTCTGAAAAGTAGACAAGAAAATATAAACATGTATATATTCTGATCTAACGTTACCTAAATATATCAGAACAAGACCCAACATTGTTTGTATGTGTTCATCTGGACCTTTCAGGCCTAAGATAGTAGTCAATCAATGTTTACTTTATAAGGTAACCTGGCCACAAAGTATTCTTCTTGTGAATATGCAATAAAAAAACAGGGATTGTTTCATGCCATTGAGACTCAAATGAGAAGGAAAATTATTTTAGTGAATGTTTGTATTTAAAAAGCTTTTTGCAAAAATGAGTGGACTTTGGCCAACTCATGACTCTTGAAACTTAGACTATTCATACCTAATTTATGAGACATGACATAACCCTAATGGACTTAGATCCTTTTACATGTAAAAGCTGTTTGGTTCTGTATCTCAGTGTTGTTCCAGTCTCCATGTAAGTGAAAGTGATATTCACCCCTCCATGACATGCTCAGTCACTGTGGACTGTTGGCAGAGTGTCATTCTAACAGAGCCAACATGCTGATACTGAAACTATCAAACACCAGATGTTGTGTCTCACTTGCACCGCAACTCAATCGTAGAGGACGGCTGACAGAGCCTCTGTTTGTGAAATACACGGAAGAAAGGTCAGCAGACACAGGATAAATGTTGACATCTACGTTCTTGGAGAAAATGAATGTCAAGGGTACCTAACTTGAAATAAGACTATCCAGCAAATCATATAAAGAGAGCCAATACAGAGAAACAGTGTATAATTAAGCACTTTAGCTTTCAAGAGAGAAAATCACATGCACATTCTGATTAATGGCTGCAAAGATAATAGAATTGACGAAGGCCAGAAGGCATAAAAGAATCAAACTAAATATTTGAGGAATGACTTGGCCGCTTAGAAATAGCCGGCCTGCCATGGGAGTGAGAAGGACCCTTTCCCAGTCAGGGAGAAAGAAGAAGAAAAGGGATGGATCAATACACATTGCCTCAGTCATCTGGGCATCCAGCCCACAGTAATTCAGGTGCTGTCAAAGCATAATTGAAGAATGACGTACCGGGAGTACATATACTCTGGACCAGGAGATCAGGTTACAGAAGGGTTTCAGTAGGCCTTTATACATGAAAGAATGGAGTCCAGATTGTTTTGTGCCAAGACCAATACCCTTAAGATTAATTCTTGTTTGCACTAATAACCAGCGTTGTAAAACCTAATAAGCAATGCTTCAACCAGTAAATCAGCATAAGTGCTAAAAAAAAGTGGGGGAAAAGCAGTTCTTTTGATGAAATTGATTTTGTATGGAAGATGTCAAAGAGTTTGTTTGAGTTCATGAATACCAAGGTGTTGGATCAGTTTGTCTACCTGGAGCGGGTTAGCATCTACTAGAGGGATGTTAGGTTAGCTAATGTGATCATTCTGACCTCAATTGTCTCTCAACACCTACTCAGAGATATAGATCTAGACATGCATTTTTCCTCTGCAGCTGTAACCAACATTCAAATTCACTCATCCAATATGATGTACTCGGTCTGACCTAGAAGTATCCACATAGGACGCTGTTCGCCAAATGTGTTAAAAGTAAATCCAGAAAAACACCATTGGTCTGTGAAGTTAGATTGAACAGTGATAGCACTTTGGCTTGGTGTTTGGCTATGTATGGTATCAGCAACCTGGACTGTGGAAATAAATGATTCCCTATCTGCACCCTCAACCTTGCATCCTTATCAAGATGCAGTGGCATATTAGAGTTCAGATGATATTTCATTGTGAAGTCAATGTTTCTTTATGAATCCAAGGTTTATTGTATGTGCTCTCATGGAGATGTAAGTGTTTAAGAAATCAAAATGTGTATGCTGGACCTCACAGTCAGAACTCGTGAGTCAGTGCAATGATGATCCCTGACAGCAATTATGTTAAAGAGGTGGACACATGTAAAAGGTGTTTGGTACCAAGATCAATACACAAGGCTCTCATTACGAACAGGCAGATAGTCAATACTCTGGAAGCTACTTGAGTTCAAAACATTAAGTTTTGCTTAACCAATGTTAGGAGGATAGCCTTTTCCAACATCAAAGTGAAGTAAAGAATTACATGGGGGAAAAAGCTATGTCAATAATCAATATTGTTTATCTTATAGTTACTAAGGCTAGAGCACCTATTGATTCAGCTTTTACTGTTAATTATGTTCGAAATCATTTATAAATTATCCAACACTGTGTTTTGTTTTATTGTGGATGAAATAAAGATCAATGACTAAAGTTTATGTCAAACATTAGGCTACTCAATTTGAAAACTCGAGCTAGTATTATGCCTCAATTTAAACATTTGATATTAACACATGAGAATACATAGCCTACATTAATACGTGTTCCTTTAGCAAGACGTAAGCGTTTTTTTAAAAGCGTGGTGACACATAAGTCAGGCTTTGTGCCATGGGTATGTTCCTGCACTAGGCCTATAGCATAACTTCATCAAAGTTTTCTAAAACGTTTAACAACATGGCCTGCTTGCCAAACAATAAATACGTATTTTGTAATATGCCTCTACCGTCAAAATAAAGTGCATATTATTCTTAATTTGTTTGGGAGTTTTAAATATTTCTTATATAAAGTTATTTGAACTTTCAAAAATGTATTTTTTAACCTACCCACACGCGGTTGACTTCTCTTTACTTTCATCCATTCAAAAGTTTTGCTCCGTTGGTTAACATCCTCTAAGGTACACTTAGGATCCGCGGAAGAACTATCCACGACGGCGAAGTGAATTTTAGGCCTATCATGAGTGTATAATTGGAAATGCGCATTGAATTGCCCAAAGTCGCAGTGCGTCTCATCTCGGGTGTTGCTTGTTGACGAGGCGTATCCAAGTCCAGGAAATTCTTGTGCAGTTAAGAGCAAGGGAACACGAGGGTAGTGGAGGCAAGCCGGTGGGGGTGAGAAGTCCAGACTCGGAGACAGAGGACGGCTGGCCGAGTTCAGAGGCACAGGCAAGACATCGTTTTCACAGTCACAGTCACAGTGAGGATTTAAAACTTCAGAGACAACTTCTAAGTTACCATCCTTGCCATTACTGAGTCCAGAGTTGTGGTCCAACTGTCGTATTCTAACCTCTCTTGGTCGGTACCCCCCGATAAACAGAAAGCTATTCTCTCTTTCACTCGTTAACTCTTGATACGATGTCATTATCACCTAACCTTCTGCATAATCATTGGACAGGGTTGCAATTCATGGCCGGCCTCTTCAGCACCCACTAACACATGGTGAGATTGCTGGACGACCATGGACAGGGCCATCCCAGAGGAGAAATTCGATCTCTGATTGATGGAGATGACGTGCCCTCTTGGTCTTGGCCAATAGCTGGACATCTCAGTCAGTCAGAGACAACACTGATTAACCAAGGAATGCCAGTTGTAACCATGTTGGACGTGACCCAGTTTATGGACTGGACTGTACGGACTAACCACAACCCACTTTATTTTTTCCTGGGAAAGTGGATAGTTCAAATAATTCGGATTTAAAGGCATCATGAATAAGGACACAAGTTATATAGTTTAGAGGTACTACCATGTCTCACAGGTAAGGTGACGTCAGGTATACTAATGTCCAGTTATTGCATTCTGTTGGGGCCTGTCCATGTAATTATTACTCTTACAACTACTGAACAATTGGTCTGAATCATCTGAAGTCATGCCCACACTGAGTACTTGTGTGCAACATGTATGTGGTACATTAACAGTACTAAATCATTTAGGCACATCTGTGCTTAGTTGGTAAGACATAAGACAATTGTGCCCCAGATTTGAAATCCAATGTGTTTTTTTTATATATATAGTGTTATTACTACTTTTTCTTTGCATAAAAGAAAACCATGACCAATGAATCGAAAGCAGGCTCTTGAATGAGTTTCTTGAGTGTGTGTTGATTATCAGAGACCCACTTCTCACTGTAAAACCCAATAAGTTAATTCAACTCAAAATAATTATTGTAACTGATTACATCGAAAATTTTAAGTAAAACATACTCAGATTTGTAAGTTAAAAAACGTATTCATTATTAAGTAACTTTTACTAATCATTTTAAGTAACACAAACTTGATTTTTTAAGTTACAGTAACATTACTGATTAAGTACTTTCTACATGGGAAATTTGTTTTCACGGTACAAAAAAAATCTACTCTAGTATACTCAAATATTTTCACAATCTATGAAATAAAATGTTTAATTTGTCTTTATGTAATTGCTTACTTAATCTTCACTTCAATTTTTAAGCTCAATGAAGCTATATGAACTCCAATATAATTAACATTGTTGCTTAATTTCAACTAAAAACTGGATGTTGGTTTAATAAAATGATTGGTTGACAGTAGCTTAAAATCAAAATCCCAGTTTCAATGCAGGTAAATGTTTATTTAACAGATTAGTGAATTGCATTGTTGCTCAAATAATCCAAAATAGCATTAGAAGACAAAGAAACTGTGTCATACATGTTTCTGCTCACTGGTTTATAATGGCCTAGAGAGAGATGCAGAGAAAAAGAAACAAAGGGAAAGAAAAAGATATATTTTCTGTTTGGTCCTTCTTTAAACTTCTCCTGTATAGAACTACATTCTAAAAACAAGATTCAGTGTAGTAGTCATAAGTACAGTGTTCTCCATCTAAACAACCGTTTTGCTAGACAGGATTTGAAGGTGTCCATTTTAAATATGTTGATATCTCAATCACAACCAGGCCTGTTGGAAAATGGCATATCCATGCGCGACATCGAAGATAAGTCGTAAACAAAAATCTACATCAGTTTAGGCAATAAGGCCAAATATGGTTGACAACTCTCGTACACCATACAAAAAGACTGCAGTTCTTAACATTATTCTATAAAAATTAGTGCAAGGGGCCTAAGAAAACGGCCTGGGCCACGTTTTAAAGCAGGTGTGTTCAATCCTGGTCCTCGAGAGCCCCTGTCCTGCATGTTTTAGATGTTTCCCTGCTCCAGCACACCTGATTCAAATGAATGGGTAGTTATCAAGCTCTGTGGAAGCCGGGTAATGAACATTCATTTGAATCAGGTATGCTGGAGCAGGGAAAAATCTAAAACATGCAGGACAGGGGCTCTCAAGGACCAGGATTGAGCACCCCTGTTTTAAAGGATACAGAAAGTTTTACATGACTGTTTTAAACATCCATACAAACCATGTTCTCAAATTTAAAGATGAACAGTAATGCTTTCAAAACTTGAACAATAACACTCAAAACTTTTGACAGTTTTGCTTTTAAACATTTCCAGAGTGACAGAAGTCCCTGTGCATACAAAAAGTCAAGATAGTCAAGACAAAAGTCAGATTACTCCACTGCCAGAAGTTCATTTTTAAGGCTCAACACCCTGGGCTTCAGTTTCCCATCCTCCAAGCCCATCAAGACTTTCTGGGTAAAGTCAAAGGTATTCGCCAAGTCTTTTGGGTAACTCAAATGCAGAGCGTACATTAGTGCAAAAAGCATGACAAAGGCTTCAGCCAATGTGGAGAATTCGACAACCATGTTACCCTCAAGCACAACAGCAATCCTCTCTGGGCAGAAGAACGTGGCATCTGTTGAATTGCCTGTGATCAGAAGGAGCCCAACCGGTATGTCATTGATGTTTGGTTCTTCAGACTGCGCCACCTGACGACAAGAACAGAAAACTGTTATACTTTTAAAACTTGTAACTAAAACCTTAGACTTGAAAAACAGAAGTGATACAACATTAAATCACTTATTCCGCAATGACACGTCAAGCTTTGATGACAACAGGCCAGTTCACACTCTACACCATCAATTATTCTCAACCTCAGGGGCCTGCTGCCCTGCATGTTTTAGATATTTCCTTGCTTCCATAAACCCAATTTAAATGAATGGGTCATTATCAAGCTCAGAAGATGGCTGATGACCCATTCATTTGAATCTTGTGTCTTAAAAATTGGAAAAACATCTAAAACATGCAGAACAGGAGGTCCCTGAATAACCAGGGTTGAGTTGCTCTACATGCTCAAACAATAGGCTCACTTACATCCCACAGCTTAAGAAACCTGGAGTCATCGTCATGCAGATATGCAGGGAGACCACGGAGGACAGCAGCACGTCTGACATGGACATCAACTTGTTCCTTGAGTGTGAGAACACATTCTTGCTTGATTTAGGATGCTAAAACAGTATAGCCACAAAATACATATCACAAGAATGAGCAGTCCAGATGAGAGTTCTAAGATAATCCACTGTAATATCAATCATCCAAGAAGCATAACCAACTAACCTGGCGGTCATAAGTGCTGAAGAGCTGATCCAGAACTTCAGCTACTTTCCCTGTGCGTGCAGCTTTCTTCCTGAACAAGCTCTGAAGACGGGAGACATGTTGATCCAACTCGGCATAGAAGTGGTTCTTCAGATTGATGTTCGTTATTTTGTGAAACTCAGCACAAATCTACACAAATATAAAAATAAATGCCAAGATTGATGTAAATCTGAGTAAGCCTGTCCAATTTATCACAGCCATACAAAAGAATTACAAATATACCAAGGAAAATATTGTCACCTGTGACTCTATTTTTAGGGCGGGCCAGCGTTCCAGGATGTCTCCAAGAGGTAGGTTGTCATTGATGACCTCTTTGCGCCGCAGGGCAAAGGTAGTCTGCATTAACTTTGCAATCAGGTGAAGGTCTCTGTCATTCATCTTAACTTGTTCTAAAATTTGGAGCCTCAATTGCTCAAGGCTTGCACCATCTTCCCCTCTTGGGAAATTAGGAAGGAAATTTGCTTCTGCTCTTTTTGCTCTTTTGATGTTAGTGTGGGGAGCTTGTTTGTCTGGGTTGTTTCTACTCCTCTTCCCAGAATTTACAGCTACCTCATGAAACCCTGCTCGACTCAACTTTGTGCGGTAGTTCCCCATCTTAAACTTTAAACTATTTTTCCAGCCATACCATCCTGTCCGAGATCCTGGCTCTTTTAGACACAGATGTTTAGTTACAAGTGCTTCGGCTACCCTTGACACTTCATTGTCATTGGGGTATGCTTTGAAGCTATGCATTTTGGCTGCAAGGACCTCTAAGATGTTGTGCTTTTGGCCCCTAGATAACTTAAGAGTTTTTCCTGTTCTCTCATATGTGACATTTCCCTCATTCAATATGAGTTCTACCTCGTACGAAAAAGTGGGCACTGGAAAAACATCTGGCCATCTCTCAGTTCTGTCTGGAGTTATGGCATGGGGTAATATTATGGTGTCATCTGATGCTATTGAACTGGCATCACTCTCAGGCCTTATAACTTTTAGCACAGCCTTCTGTGGAAGTTCCTCAATTTCTACAAGGGAACATAACTGCCCGTCAAAGTCTGGATCTTGGTATGATAAGCTAAAGTCAAAGTCTAGCTTAAACTTATCTATCATCATGGTTTTTAGCTCAGCCACAGATTCTGGACGTGAAGCTAGAGTCATCTTTCTGATCATGTCTGTGGAGACATGTACATGCAGTAGGAAGTTTTGAGCTGCCATTTCCTATCATTAAAAAGAAGAGAAGAATGGATCTATGATAAACATTCAGCTTTGCAAAACAGAATGAGGCAATTTACATATTTCTTTTTCATTTGAACGAAAAACATATGGATCAAGTATTACTGACCTAAAATGAGAGAAAAAAAAGCTGGTTCAGAGAGTCTTTCTAGGCTTGTCATGATGGCAAGTGTCACTAATGGCATATTGGTGTGGTGACATTTACTGTGACATTAAACCTGTTTTTTACTCTACTCCACATAAGCCTACATGTCTGTGATTGAAATAAATCTTTTTTGTGTCAACATCAAATGCCCACCAATATTGTAAGCTGTGAGACTTACTGTGTCTTTTAGCTCTGACACCTCATGCACTGAGAAATTGTCTGAGGATATCAACTCAAATGATCTCAAATGCTCTGTGTACCAGCACTCGTAGTTTCTGCAATAAAAGGAAACCAAGTTATTCACAAGCAGTATATGCTCAATCCTGCTGAATTTTGGAAGTCCTCCAGTCTGGCCTGCAGAAACAAACATTCCTTTTGCATAGTCTGTGCCATGTATGGAGATCTTTGATGTACTGTATATGTTTTGGCTATCTGTTTTTGTTGCTACGAAGTCTTTTGCCACTTGAGGCAGTGTGGTAACTTGGACAGAAGTGACACTTGAAGCTTGTGTGTGGGGTCTGAAAAATGATGAGGTACTGAAATGATACGCCATCATGTGCTGGTGCCTGGTAGCGAGAGTTTTCAAGACATTCTTGAAATTGTGTGTGTCATGTATCACCCTTTTGAAAAAGCGATGTTTTCCCTCAAACCTCATAGTCCATAGGTGAACAAGAGGTCCAAAACGCTTTGTCAGTTCTGGGTAATGCTCCACATAATGATGTTTGGGTCGGAGCCTAAAATCTGGAAAGGTCTCTTGAAGACCTTCTCTGTGATCACTTATTTTAGTCTGCATGTACTGAATTGATTCCTCTGTGAAAGATGGGGACAACACCAGTTGCACAATTTCTTTAAGGTCCATCAATATGGCCCATGCTTCATCTCCTTCGGGAACTTTACTTCCGACCATGAGTGGTAACAACCTCAGCAATGTGGAATTTTCATGCCCATTCCCGCCAATGCTTAGTTTAGTTGCAAAGTTCTTTGGTATCAGTTGTGGTTTATCAAGCCTATCAGAGTGCTGATATGGAAATGTGCGAATTTGTGTGTTCAGATATTCAAGAGTGAAATACTTTAGACTAATCATTTCACGGATGCACAAGGCCAACTCAACTGGCACAATACCCTCAAACAGGTCGTGAAGTATATCAGGGGGGAAACCAGTAATCGGATGAAAATGCTGCAATGCCTTGCTGAGAGAACACTCTCCTGTAACACCAAAGTGAGTAGCATTTTCTCCTTGCACAACATTCAGCACATGAAGATCATGGCTGGCTTTCGTTCTCATAGTAAACTCTGTTTCAGAAACGTCACTGGACTGTCTCTGGTCTGAAGTACAGCAACAGAATCTGCAGACATAGTGTGCTCTGAAACACTGCACAAAACCTGCAAGACCATGGGCAGCCAAGTTATCAGCTGCAACACACAACACAGTGCCCTTGATACACTGGCCAATAGTCTCAATGAAAATGCCATCCTGCTCAAGAGTCTGCAAGTCTTTTAACAAAGGTGAAAGAACACTTTGATAACCACACCTTTGCAGATCAGGTACTTTGCATAGCAGAGCTAGCTGTATGACATGCAGGCTGGACCTATACTTACTGGGTAAATTGGCAAGCAACCAGTATACTGCACAAAGCTTGTGGATTTTTCTAGATGTGCCTAAAGGATTAGCCAGTTCAATGTCATCCACATACAAAATCAGTGACAATTTAATCTGTCCTGCTTCGGACAATAATCGATTTTCTTTGAAATATGTTCCATCTTCATGAGACATGTACATTCCAGGTGGCGATGGTTGGGCTTCTTGGATCTTGTCAAGAAGATCAGTATTTTTAAACATTGTTTGAAGCATTTGTAGTATTGGAACATACACTGCTGTGTGTCCACTGGAATCTATAGTATACTGCACTGGCATTACCAGAGGGTAGTTACTCCTTACAAACGTTTTTCTCCGTTTAGCAGTGGACAGCTCAGCACCTTCTAAAGTTGCACTGACAAAAACGTTATTTTTCATGATAGCTTCCACTAATTCATGAACAAGGGCTTCACAGATAGTCTGATCATGCTCTTGAAAAACCCTGATGACAGAGTCTCTCACAAGAGGTTTAGACAACGAGAATATTTGTGCCAAGTTTTCAACTATGTCCTGTATAGCCATCTGTGATACATGCAGAACACTGTGCATTTTCAAGAACAAAGAAGCCAAATTGTTTCTCAACTGAGCTTGCAATTCACCGGAGTCATCTCTGGATTCAGGATGATTACACTCAGCTCTTACAGCCAGCTCAGGAGAATTCTGAGAGGGACCACCATCATCAGATTCAACTTGCATTTGTTCTCTGTCTATTTCTGTAAAAACTATTTCATTCTTAAAGTCTGAGACATCACAGTGTGGGTGATTCCTACTTTTGTGGGCATTGAAGGAGGAATACACATTAGTACGGTACTGACAATCTTTGAATGGACAATCCACCATCTCATGTTGTTTTAAATGTGTCCTTAAATGACTAAGAAGATTTTTACCATTGAATGGTTGCTTGAATCTACACACAGGACAGATGAATGACATATATTCCACCTGATTTTCACTGGACACAACTGTCTGAGTATGCATCCGTGTTAAATGAGCTTTCAATGCACTTAATGACTGAAATGTGCAGATACAATCATAGAGACAAGGCAATGGACTTACTGAGGAAAAATTGCTATGACGCAAACGATAGTGTTCAAGCAACTGTGCCCTTTGATCAAAGACAGCAGCACAAAGTTTGCACCACCAGGCCATTGTAAAACAAATCAATATTCCTACAAAATTGACATCCAAATTTCTAACCGAGTACGAAAACGAGTATGAGAGGTTTTAGGTAAATTTCTGTGTTGTGCACTGAATAGGCCTATTTATTCACAGTTTGGTAACCAACATCAACATACTTGATTGAAGCGTCCGTTTATCAGTCCATTTATCAGCCAACGGCTTCAGTTTCAACCTAAAGAGAAAGACACAATTTTGTCACGTTGCAATGTTTTCACAAAAGTACAATTCTGGGAAGCATTGATCCCTAATTAGTTCCCCAACATCACAAACATGCAGTCTCACGCCCCATAATACAATCTAGGTTACCTCAAAATGTTCTTGTTGAAATGTTATAAGGTGAGGAGCAACATGTAAATTTAGCTAACCAGCATTGTAGAAGCTAAGCTAAATTCCCAACAAAAACTGTGGGCTACGCCTCTGAGGCACAGAGAGGACCTTACTTATACACAACACAAAAAAATTCCAATGGTCTTTTATCACTTATCAAATACAGAAGGTTAGAGTTACTCTGACCATATTTGATAGACCTAACGTTACATGAAAGTCAGGTTTAACTACCACGTGTTACAGACGTGCTACACTAGACACTAGGACAGTTATTTTCTTAACTTACAACCCTCCTTGACTTACAAAAAATGTAGAACGCAAGGTTAAACGTTATTACATAACATTTATGTAAAACGTATATGCCTTAAAGTACAGACGAAAAATACTTTCAGTCCGTCATGTGAAATCTGTATGCCACATGCGCAGACATGCCTTGAAGGCATGCTGCATGTAGCTAGCTAGCTAGCTAAGTATGAGATATAATTGAAAAAAGCATCCACATTAATGTGGCGGATATAATATATAACGCTAAAGTTGGTTCAACACATTGAGTGTAAAAATGCATAAAATAACTCGAAACACTTATTGCACTAAATGCAAAAAATAGTAAAACAGCAAATACTGTGCCCAAAAAACACGTACGTTAACTTACCAGAATAGCGCGCTCAAACCCAGGATCAATGTAACGGCAGTCACCACTGTGGAAAAAGTTGTTGCTGAACGTGTAGAAAACACATAGAAGTGCCGCGGCGACATTCAAAGAGGATAAAAAATATTGCCTGTTTATTTTAAATATGTCCAAATTTAGGCTAAAAGCTTATTTTATGCCTTGTTTTCCGAAGCAAGCCTAAAACATGGCGGACTTTTCCCAAAACTTTTGAGAGAACCACGTTAGGCACGTACGTGACGTCAGAGTGATTTAGAAATTACTGTAAGAATGTTTGAGTACTATTACATAAATAAATTGAAGTGGTTAAGTAGTTTGAACTTGAAATAAAAAATATGTACTAATAACTCAGAACATTAGAGGTGAATTGACTTTTTTTTATTTTTTAGTTAACACAACTCATTTTCTTTAACAAACCTTTACTGTTCGGTCTTACAGTGCTGTGGGAGGCTTTGCTTATGTGAAAGGCACACTTAATGGGTTCAAAGGTCGTGACAGCTGGTATTTAAGGGTTCAGAGGCAGCAGATTTGTAATTAGCCTCTGAACAACACCAAAAGGTCTCACAGAAAAAATAGTGACAGAGAAGAGGACATTTTGTTCTATGAAAGTCAACAGGAAGGTGAGCATTAATTTAAAGTTCACTGCTGTTTTTTCTGGAATCTTGCCTCATGTGCCTTGTCTACAATGTAAATACATTCTGTTCGTGTTTGTTTTTATGGTGTAATGAGATAAGTTGACCTTCTAGGTCTATATGTAACATTTCCCCCCAGAAATAGTAAAGTGTAAAGTCCCCCCTCTCAAAACATAGTATAATGCCACGAACAAATGTATCAAATTAAACGTCATGTAGCTACCATCTGCATCGCTAGACACACAGTCGATTCAGATCTGATGCAGATTAACAAAAGGCCCTATTTCGGACGATGTACATGATTTAGATACATATTGCAATTAGAAAATGGAGAACATATAGTACGTGTTTAATCTTCAATAAAACTAGGTCTATGTGAGATCATTGTGTGATTAACGGTTACAATTTGGCATATTTCTCTTGTAAGGGTGTGCAAGGAAATATACTCATTTTGCTCATTTGTCAAACTTGAAATAGTTGCAGACCGCTGCCTTTACTTAAGATCTATAAATAACATATTAAAAACGTGTAGGCTAAACTGTAGCCGCTGGGCAAGCTATAAAAGTACTACATTCATATTGCACTTAATTCATTCCTCATCCCTTAATTCATTACCTTTATAGGGCAAGTTCTGAACATGTGCGTCTCCTCATGATAATAGTAATAGTAATAATAACAATATATCTAATTTCATAAATATGTTTTGATTGTTACTCATAATGAAACGTTTTAAAATGAAAAAGTCTTTGACTCATATTTAGATTATTTTATTAATTACAATTCGTAACATATGGGTTATGAGGAGGTGAAACGATACTTCTTTATAAATGAATCTGATTAATCCAAAATGCCAACATTTGGGGATGTAAATGTTTTAATATGGCTGATATTGCACATTGGTTGTTTGAAAACTCTATTATTATTGGAACTAACAATGCTGAACATAACATTATTTGTAATAATACAAATATTACGATAACACTATTTTTATTAAATCTTTTTTAACTGTCCAATCAATACAAAACATTTCTTTATAATCAACAACTTCCAACTGCAAAACAGAAATATGGTCCCAGCTGGAGGAGTTAATGGAATTCTACAGGCAGCGATGTGCTGAATGACGGAGTGCAATATATCCCTTCCCTCCATGCATTTGCATGGTACACTTATCCATCTTCATGTCAGCTCGGAGGTTACTCAGGGTTCACGCGCTAGCTTGTTTCTCTCCCCTACACTCAATAAATAAATCTCTGCAGCTTTCTGTTTACCGCCTGAATATAAATTTGTTTGCAGTCGATCGCGGACCTGTGTGGAGGTATTAGAAATTGTATTTCAGTAATGGCTTTCAGCAGAGGGAGGGGATGTTAGAAGGGGATGAGAGAAAATAAGATGCTATAAAAACAGGTGTGTGCTATCTTTGCTTTTCCCATATGCAAACAAATGTATTTTTTAAAAGTAAAAACATCTCACCCTTGGTTTGGATTTAAATGACACAATTAAAAAATTAATTAAAATTATTTTTTTGTCTATACAATTTGTTTCCCTTATACCAAGGATAACTGTATTATGTTTTGCATGTCCTATGTTCTGTATTTGAGTTGAACAATTAAGATGTTTGCTAACGGATTCATTTTGATCTCCTCTCAAAACACTATCTCCCAGCAGCAGATGTGATGTCATTCCACTGACCACAGTCATCTTGACTTGGCTCTCTCCCCTGGACAGATTGTATCCTTTAAACAGACAGATTTGTCAGGGCTGATGATTGCCCACAGTCTGGTTTTGAATGACATAAATGAAGAACCGGGCCATTTGGACGTAACACAAAACAGCCAACATCATCGATTTCTCTTTGAGAATGTCCTACCCAAAATGAAGGCCTGAATATTGGAAACTCACATGTTTTATTTTACTAAACTGTCGCCTGTAAGTTGGCAAACAGCAAGAAAGAAGTGATAGAAAACATCTAAAAGAAACAAGACATGTTTGCTGCATGCCATCCTCCAGCCACCCAACCCCACGCATGCCCCAACTTCACATTTTCACTCCTTGCAAACCACCTTATTCCCTCTAGCATTTCCTTCATACCTATTGTGTCTTTTGTTAGTACTGAAGGTGAGGTACATAGGGGGAATATGTAAGTGTCACCATGCTGGATCTAAAAGGATATTGACCCATGATAATTTGTTTTCTCCTCCATGCTCTGGTCTGTGTCAATAGAGACCAGAAGCCTGGGGACCACAGTGGCAGTGGTGGGATTATCTCCTTGAGCTTGTATTGACCCTCGGCCCGTCTGACAGTGGTCTGTAATGATGGCTGCCGCTGCTGACACCAGACTCCCCTTGTCCAACTCGGGGAACACTGTCAAGCCTCATTATTTTTCATCTTTCGACCCCTCAGAGCGCTGGGAATTAACCGGCGTTGACAGATGACTGTCACCGCCAACCAGGGAGGTCATTGCCTGGTAATGCAGTGAGACCACCTGTCTGACGGCACTGCAGTAAAGGAGGGCTGGCCAATCAGTGAACCAGTGCTCAGGTCTACCTGTGCCTCACAAGTGGGACAACATACTATTGTGGTCTGAAGACACTCAAACAGGCTGACACATGACACACAGAGGGACAGCAGACATACAGACAGACAGACAGACAGACAGACAGACAGACAGACACAAAGACACACACTGTCACATAGGCAGTCCCACAGACGTCAGTACAGAAGACAGGTAAGCACACACCAACCAGACACAACAACCCTAACTGACCTTGAACAGAGAAAAGAGTAAGAAACATGATCCCAGATCTGTATGTTCCTAAGATCATGGGTCTGTCATGTTTCTTGGTTTCCAGGACTGTGCCCAGAGGGCCAGAAGAGTCTTGCCATTCAATCATAACTGGTTTGAACTAGTGGGAGATTTAAATGGCTGCTTCTATACCTCAGCATTGTTCAACGTTACACTCCCATTAAAGTAACGCCACAGTAAATAAAACACCCTCATTATCAAGAGGAAAATGCTACCAAACGGCCAGGTACGGCACATAGCAAATGACTGCACCCCACCAGATGTGACAAGAAAGCAATACAGTGCTCGCCATGCCGTGACGTTCCAAGAATATGAATACCGTCGCTTCGCAGCTCCTCTGAGCCAGGAGCCTCTCAGCAGGCTGCATCCCAAACATCATGACAACACACCATCCGTCATCTACCCACTAGCTGCTGTGCACACTTCTGGGTTTCCGGAGTTCTCACTGTGGCAAATGAGCAGGGTTAAACATGAAACAGAGAGAGAAGTTCATCATGGCAACACGCTCTGTATGTTCATACGAAAATACAGCTTCAGTTTGCTCGTGTAATGAAGACAAACAGACTGTGTTTCTGTGATCTGTTCTTTTGGTGCAACTTTATTGACCGTTTGTTACAAGGGAAATAAGTCTTCTGCCCTTGTGCTTTTTCACCTTCTGTGTCACAGCACACACCAGGTAGCCGCAGTCAGTTGCACTGCTTCTGGATGGAAGGCTACAGATTGGAGGTTTCAGTTCCTGCCTCAGGGGCACAACAATAGGGGAAATGAGTTCGGAACTAAAACCAGGAGCAAACCAGTTGCCCCATCAATTCTCACTTTTCTTCCAGCTCAAGGTTCCTATATGGTATTGTTAAATGCATATAGAAGCATGAATAAATCCAAAATAGTTATAAATAGTCATAACAAGTATCCACAAACTGTTCCTATTCTTTTAAAAGGCGGAAATAGTTCAAATCTAGTTCAGAATATATGGATTGCGAGCAGCACAATAAAGCCATTGGGTGTTCCATCCTTCTTGAGGGATCAATAATGATCAACATGTGACATTTACACCAGTGATCGCTGTGATTACAACTTCATTCATTCGTCTGGTGTGTGTGCACTGCCAAGCTACAGTATACAACAAACCCTCAGTGTCGGCTGCATCGCATACACTGTCATCAATGACTTACCTTTTATTGTCACCGATCATCCTTAACTGGAATGCATTTAAAATGTCATTGATCTTGATAATGCCATGCTGTAATATGACAGTAACAGTTGTACAGGATTCAAGAAGTCAAATTGTGAAGATGTATGACTGGTAGGAGGTGAGTTATAGTCCATCTACCTGACTGATGCTTGGGCTCAGTTCCGCAAGAAGGAGCGGACAAATAAATAAAACCCATAAAGGTGACACAGGAAATTGATACTTAACAATCCTCTTCAGCAACAAGCACCTGGAAAGAGTCCTGGACAGCAGAATTACTGCCAAGGAGAGGGAGAAGTAGAGGCTAAGAAGGTTAATGGTTATAAAATGAACAGAATTAGCTAAAGGCCACCTGTGAAGTTCAGCAACTGGTTTATTATTTGAGCAATGCACATATCTTTGCCTTATTAGATTAAGAAGAAAAAAATAGCAAGTTTGTTCAACAAAATAGGAAAAGATGAGAGCAAATAATATACTTAATACTGTCACATATTGTTCATGGATGTGATTACTATACTAAACTTTGTCCTTCAGAACAATAATGATTTGATAATGTAATTTACAAATATACGTACCTGTTTCTCCAACGTTCAAATTATTTTCAACAGTTTTGATCACAATTTTCATGTGCTGGGTCAAGCTTCAGTAATTTTCAGAACAATATTATATATATAATCGGCAGACTATAAAGGGAAACGTTTTTGGAGAACAAATAATATGCTTGTGGTGCCATGTTTTGTTAACCCCGGTAGCTTAGGGAAACTAGAATTGTGAGTCCCTGTTACTATCCTCTAAATTGGGTTAGTCCTAACGTAATGTTCAACATTATCACCTCTCTTCCTCTAGCACAAGAATTTAAAGATTCCTGTAATATGCTCTCTTGCTGTCTCTTTCTCTCTCTCTCTTTCTCTCTCTCTCATTCTATCACTCACACACTTTTTCACTGTTTGTGTATACGCTTTGTTCTAAGAACTGCTTATGGTGTCAATAAATATGGCCAAATGAAATTGAAATAAACCTTAACTGTCAACAAGTTCTATGCATAACTAAAATGTATATCATACTACGAATTTGGTAATTTGCCAAATAGCTTTTGCATTTGACAATGATACCATATTTCAATGTGTGTAATTGTCTTTATGTAATCAGAAAACAATTTAAAAGCTTGCACCTAATGCTTTCAGGTTTGTTAATTTGTTTGTTTGTTAATTTTCACAATTGGCAATCCTTCCAGTGCAGGGCAAAACCTTCATGGCCATGCAACCAAGTAGTAGCCCTTTTGAGAGAGAAAGACTTGCCCAAACCTGCAGTGCTTGGATGTGCTTATTGAAAGGAAGTGCTGAGAAAGAGGCGCTAAGAGATCTTGTCATGGTGCCCAGTGGGTTCTGAGTCTTGTGGTTGGACTGCTGGAAAGACTGCCTTGTCTAGATGATTAATGTTGGGGAGCTTGAAGGCAAGAGCCAGGCAGAAGCTCGTGGGGAGAGATTGTGTAACATGAATGCACAAAATCACAGCGTTTCTTATTCTGGCCTGAGCATGGGTTAATTGAATGCTGTTTGGGCCAGATCCAGGACTCTTTAATCATTTAATCTTCATGCCAATAGAAAATGTTATTCTGTGTAGGAATTAAAAGGCTATACTTGCCACAGGAAATTTTATTTTGCAAGTGTTTCAATACATCAAGAGCAATATCAAAGACATGTATTGTACTGTCTGTAACCAAAATATAACATCCTTCCATATGAGCACATGCTTCTGTTTTATAATTCCAAAGCTTGTTTTACATATTTTTTGCTTTTTACAGATGCTTATAAGAAGTGAAAATTGGGTCAGGGGACAACCGTCAACATATTACACACAAGGAAAATAGTACATCCTTACGGTAGGATGTAGGACAGTTTATAAAAAATCTGTAATAAACATGCATACACATGCAAAAGGTCTTATTTCTAAATCAATACACGTATATACCCAAAAATAATTTAATGATATTGGGGAATTATTTTGCTAAATGTTAGACAGACGCAAAACTTGAGCTAAATCAACAAGAAGTCAAACGGCATATAAGTCAGACTTGCGCTAATCTTTTGGGACCACACAGACATTTAGAGGCATGCAGGTACATTAAAATGAAACATTCCGAAAAAGATCATACAAACAGATGTTAAAGGTGTGTCATGCTCTTTTCACAGATGAGTTTAAGTCCAGTGATTTAAGGGGTCTGGGAGAAGCCCATGACATTTATAATAAGCATTCATGTCAGCGTAGGAGAACCGAGTATCTTTGGATACAGAGGAGTTTTTTAGGAGACACGTGGGCCAATGACTCTCAGACAGAGATATGGAAGACTGAGGTCCAGCTGCTGCAGTTGCAGGTAAGGTTGTATGGGGAGGGCCAATAGAATGACCACAAATGTATTGTCTGTTGCTTGCCTTAGTGTGAGGATCAAGGGCTGAAGAATGGCCATAGTCTATGAGAAACAGGTTTGGAGAGACAGAAGATCTGACCACACATGCACCGTTAAGTACTGAGTATCCACTGGAAGAACCAGGGCCAGGGGAGGCCGTGCTGGTGGAACACTGAGATGATGGCCCTTCTGTCTGTCCGACCTTGTGGTCCTTCTTGGACTTCATGCGGCGGTTCTGGAACCAGATCTTGATCTGGCGGTCGGTGAGCTTCAGGCCAGCAGCCATCTCCAACCTCCGACTACGATCCAGGTAAGGTCTGAAGTGGAACTCCTTCTCAAGCTCCACTAGCTGGGTGCTCGTGAAAGCTGTTCGGTCCCGCCTCCCTCTGTCTTTACCCTTCACTGGAAGATATGGCTCGCCTCGACTGTTGACTGGAAATCAGAGGCATAAAAATAACTCCAATCAGTTGATCCGTTTTTTTTCATATTCTAGATGTCAACAACCATTATCAACTCTAACTCTCCAATATACAACAGTTTAACTGATCAACTTTTCCTACAGTACATGTAGAGAATATTGGAGTTGCCTGTGACAAGATGTTCTATTTCTTGTCTGAGACCACGGTGCTTGGGGAAACTTTGCTCCTGTACAGGCACAGTCTAGGGGAAACATCTGACACCTCCAATGCTGTGTGACAACACACATTAATCACAGCTACACACGGAAGCGCACCTGTCAAGTCTTCATCTCAGTCACTTAAAAGGTACCTTGGGACCACCACTGAAAACAACCACCCTTGGGTCTTGAGTTAAATACAGTAGATATCTTGCTTTTCTGCTGAAAAATACCTACTTTCTACACACGACTCAATACAGTTTTAAGATTGTCTCATGTACATTGGGCAATGGGCAAGTCATATTGTAAACAATATACAGTCTGATCTATTCCGAAAAAAATCACAAGGGCCAACAATAATAAAGCCACAAACCCACAATACCACAACACTTTACAATATGAAGTGTTAAACACTTGTCAGTATAGGAATCAAAATGTGGACTTGATAATATGATGAGAAAGCTATTCCTATCAGAAAACAAACCAAGATAGTAGAAAGCTATTCACTAATAGCCTAGTTCAAACGTTTCTTTTTTGAATTCCTTCTGAAAGATTTCTCCTGACCTTAACATGCTTCTACTATGCCACGGGTGACCCGTGAGAAAATAAAGTTTAGTTCTTGCAGTTTGTTACAATGACAGTTCAGATTCTGTTCTGCATTTTGTAATTGTATTTACCTAACTCTTGTAAATCTGTCGTTCTCCGGTCGTTGCTACGCCGCCAATCTTTCATCCAGGGGAATATCTGCCTTGATGAACAGCGGCTAGTAGGGGGACAGCAACTCTTCAAACTACTGATAACGTCTTTGCCACTGCTATCATTTTTGTCCACCGAGTTCAATACGCTCCAATGTGTGTCAGCCTGGTACCACCTGGCATTGGCAGATGACGGGACGTTCTGCTGGACAGGTTGGAGCTCTCCAACTGCTGTCTCTTGGCCTCCATGTTTTCCCGCGCTTAGTCCGGAGATGCATCCAAACTTGTTCGAAGAGGTGCCCTGCACATGACATGGCAACACATATGGGTAGCGTGCCATATCCGTAAACTGCAGTTCGTTGGTTTGAAAAAAATCGACTGAGCTATGCCCTTATTTTATGTTGATCAAATAGCTTTAATGTTCAGTTCAAATAATCTAATAAGGAAGGAAGAGGAGATTAGTTGTGCATTTAGACTGTTTTCAGGACTCATATTTACAAGCATGGTGCCGTGGAGTCACGTGGGGCCGTCCTCCAATAATGGCTTGGTGGAGTTGCAAGCACAACTTCATGGCAACGGCTCCTGAGTTTTTTTTCCCGATTATCCAGACAGTGTAGCAACGTGCCTGCACGCCTTCACCTATGGATGAAAAGCAATTAGAATATAAATAGTGATACCGGAATAGAGTTGATTAATCAGTATGCAATATGAGAGAAAGACACCGAAAGGGGATAGATGCTGAGAGCGCGAGAGTAATAGAGACAAATGATGGGTAGCCTATAAAGGGACTTCCACATCATGAAACCAAATGTTTATAATAATTAAGTAGCTGTTCATTGTGGTTCCTGTGTGAGAAGATGTTCTAAAAGACTGAAAACGGCGACTGAAAATAACTTTGGTTTCCAAAGTATGTGGTAGGTTATTGATATATCAAACGCACCTGCAATGGATTCGATTAACATACCGATCTTTGAAGGACCAGTTCCGACATACAATTGATGCCATAACAAAAAGTGCACTGTAAAAATCTTGTACATGAATGTAGCCTATAATTTAAATATAAGTTTGATATTAAGAATGTGTTATCAAATTAAACGGCATGTGTCTTATTATTATGTGATTGACTTATAATTTTAAATACAAACTGGGCATGAGCGAAAACGTTATCGTATGTCTATTAATTTTCATCTTTTTAATTTGGTCTAAAAGTCTGGCCGGTCTTCAGTGCGTAGGCTATCATGCTCATTCACTCTACGTAAGAATAACTCTAGGTAGCAGGTATTTGCAAACTTAATTCTCTTAAGGATTTATTCGATTCTATGGGAGTGGTCAAACAAAGGATTTTGACAATCATTGCCGCACAAAGACAACGAGATCAGCTCAAAAGAATCTTCTGGACACAAGCATTAGATCGAACTTTTAGGCATGTATTGGTCAATTTCAATGTTGACGTGTCTTGTTTTTTACGTCTGTCAAATTGTAATCATGTTTTGTGATTATTTCGATAGAACCCCCACTTCTGGCTTTTCTCAGCCGTACCCAGACAACAAAGAGATAGAAAAAAAACATACAGTGCAAGCCCTGCTCAATCCCTACTTTATTTAAACACTGTGCTTCCTATACAATTAGTCTTTCTTGTTCCTATTTGGCTTCCTAGCATGGTGATAGGCGACTGTAATTTTTTGGAGGAAATGCTGTTGATTATTTTACGAACCATATTACAATCATGACAAACTCATCGAAACAGTTAAGTAGGGAGACCGGGGCTGGTTGTCACATGGGTTGGTTGTCACAGAGCTCATTACAGCAACACTAGGGGGCGCTGTGTAAAATGGTTTTCAATGTGTGCAATCTTTATCTGAGCTCATTCATGTTGTCAGTATGGAAATAGAGCTAGCATTCCTGGCACAAGAAAATACATTCACATTTAAATAGTAACTATTTACTTTTGCTTAAAATTTGTCATGTAACTTTGTATGTTTAACTCATCTCTATGTTGAAACTTTTGTTTAAGAAGGGAATAGCTAGACTTTCAGTACATCTATCAGATGCTAGGTCAAGCCATGTGGTTGCTCATTTAGCTCAAGAGTTCAGAGGTGGGGTTGGTTTTCACACCGGTATGGGGGTTGGTGGTACAGTTTAATATTTGTTACAAAAGTTTTTTTTACATTTTATCATTCATGATTCTTTTTTTTTTACTCATGGATATCTTGTTTTAAGAACATTTGTAATTGTTTGGTATCTCTAAGTTAAGAAAAAAACATTATTTATTGTTGCAAGTCGCATTGACAGTGACATCCAACTCCCCCCCCACCCCCCACCCCCTCCCGTGAAACACCCAAGACCTTAAGCTTTGGACCATGATATTCGGTTTCTATAGTTAACTGGTCCTGAGAAATACTGGCGAGAGTAAAAAGTGTGACAACCAGCCCGGTCTCCCCTAAAAATATGACACGAACACCTGTGTAACAGGGAAAAAACGGAGGCTCAATAACTATTATACCCTACCCTTTTCAATCGTAAATTGGGGCACTTTAAAATGCTTACATATATATGCTACTCCTTTTAGAATTATTTGGTTTGTTTGACTAACATTGCCATTATATAAATATATTTAAATTATGAAAAAAATACTGTACTATACCTCTAATAATCTGTACATTTTTACGACTGTTTAAAACAAAAATGCAACAAAGCTGCCGTGAGAAGACTCCGGGGATGTCTCTCATCGGTGATGGATTATGCACTCTGGGTTGAATACTGAGCTTCTCTTTGCTCAGATGGGCTACCTGCTATCCTGGGCTTTCAGTTCACTATGTTGCCACTAAGCACGGTGGAGTATCTTCAACCCTCTAAGATGAACCTGACAACTGCTCTAAGTAACCGACATGTATTTAACCCTTTCGTGGTGTTCATGTTTGTGTTAGGCCTACTCGTCCAATGTTCACGGGTCTGATGAACCCAAAATAGTATTGGGGTTTTAAAACAATATCAGCCATAACAATTTATGTAAAAGAACCGCCACTTTACACCTGGCTGTTGTAGCTACAGTGTGGGAAAAACAGTCGTACATAGTATAAAAGCAATGTATCAAATGATATATTGTAACAACATCGTGCAGGTTCCTGCAAGCCATTTTTGTAGTTTCACACACTATAGGTAGAAAGTGCAAAGAAGCAGCAGACTGTCAGACATGCAGGGAGACATACGGGTTATTAATGCTTTGTTTGAACAGCAGCACCAGAGAGAAGGAAGACATAAGGCACACAGCAAAACCTTTAGTTTAATTTGTACTTTTTTCACTTAGACACTTTTATTACCTTTAGGTCAAGTGGACACGAAACACCTAAGTAATGCGTAAGGGGGGTGGACTGAATGAAAAACTTTCACATGTTCAGAAAATGAGCCCAGGCTCAGGATTGATCCATACATTAATTGTATGATGAGTAAACATAAAAAAATGTGTGCCACAGACCCGAACACCACACAAGGGTTAACACATCACAACACTTGTAAGCTATCGTGGTGAAAATAAATGACCCGTTTGTAGCCTATTAGGCTACTATAATGAATAACGGTAAGAAATTAGATACCCCCACTCGAATAGCCTATTGATATGCACGAAGGTATAATCAAGAAGAACATTAACTATAGGCTTCTTGAATTTGAATTGGGCCACAATTCCAATGCAGCTAAAAGCTATAGGGTGGAAAATAATACAATAGGTTTACTCGAGTTCTTCCTATGCTATTTACTGTAGCCGACCAGAACATGTAGCCTACTCCTAGATATAAGTTGTCTTATTTGCTCTATGAAACCACTGTGCATGACATGATTCGTTTATAAATTCTAACATTTTCAACGGTGTGTCTAAACTTAATAATAGCTTAATTTACTTGGGGGAGCTTTGTGGAGGGTTCAGTGAAGGCCCAACTAAGCCAATGGATATTACAAGGACGTTATACGAAGAGATGATGTGCCATTAATATCGCCATCTTATGTCAGTGTGGGTGCAAGTATATTATTTGTAAGAATTAAAATATTATAGTACAACTAATATGATTATGTTACTTTTGTATCTTTGTTCAAGTGTATAGGCAAACTGGCACCATCAGACGCTCCTTTAGAGAAATCAGAGAAAGTAATTAAATTCCGTTGGTTTTCCTTGCCTCAAACCGTACACATTTGCTGAATTTGAGATATAATCTATGATATACTAGCTCAGCACGAGCACGACCATAATTTAGCTCCTCGCGCCTCCACCACAATTCTCCGTGAACTCTGTTTGAACCACCTCTGTAGCAATAAATCATTTTTTCTCTCGCACAAAAGCGCACGGTCGCTCTGGGTGTCAACCCTTTTACAATTCCTCCTTACCTTCTGCGCGCTCTTGGTTGCTAGCACAAACAACTAAAGAAATAACCGATAGGTGCCTATCATTTGCAATGATGAGTAACAATGAAACTCAAACCACGCTGTCAACACAGACTACCCTTTTTTCGGACACATTTTACAAAAAAAGGTTCGTTTTAATTTAGTTCGCTTTTGTCAAAGGAAGCATGGATCTGTTCTCTGTATTTTCAGGCGACAGAGCAGGCCAGATAAGAAGAGACGGAGGGAGCTGGGGAGAGGACGTTAATGGGCAAAGGATGTTGTCGGTTAAAACGGTGCATACAAATGGCCCTGTCTTGGCAGAGCTGGGAGAAGATTTATATGAACAGCGCTCTATATTGCTGTAAACAATGCAGAGTGAAATGAAAGGACTGGAGTTTGCAGACTGTACTTCATAAGTTAAAAAGATACACATTGGCAATTTTCCAAACGCATGTTCTGTCATGACTTGAGCATATTTAGAAGGTTGTGCATTCATGTGTAAACATATTGGCAAGTTTTCTTCGGCCTATGTGCCTGGGTGGCTGAGTATCTGCTAAAGCACTTTAACCTAAACCTCCAAGCTCTCTTAAAATATATATTTTGGGTTAGGGTTATAACCCTATATCAGATATGAAAAGATTAAATCAAAACAATGTACATTTGAAGATATTATACAATTTTAGAGGGATGCATGGATTCCTAGGGATCCATGACTTGTCTTCATAATGTGGAATGACCATATTTAGAAATAGCCTATGATTTACATTTAGTCATTTAGCAGACGCTCTTATCCAGAGCAACTTAAAGTAAGTACAGGGACATTCCCCCCGAGGAAAGTAGGGTGAAGGGCCTTTCCCAAGGACACAACGTCATTTGGCACGTCGGGGAATCGATTCGGCAACCTTCTGATTACTAGCCCGACTCCATCACCGCTCAGCCATCTGACTCCTAATGTTTAAATGTATTTTGATAGACCGTGATAGACTATTTTGAGAGCCAAATGTTCTATTATTTCTACTTAGGCCTACATATTTTGCACTAGATCATAAGAACGCCTGGGAAATAACAAGTTACCGTGTTGCGCCCCTGACACAATTCCTTAAACGGGAAATTTCACAAATGTTGGTTCTCTGTAAACTGGGTTTACCTTAAGTTGCAACCAATGAATGCACAACATCGACTCACAGCTAACTGGTTAACAGCGAAAAGGGCCTACCTTTCTCAAAACGTTTTGTGTTGTGAGAGCACACTAGAATTCAAAGACATTTAGGGTAAACATGCAACCAGCGGCCAAACCTGGTAACAATTATCGGATTAAATGTAGTTGAAAACAATGTAGCTATTTATATATTAGCCAACGGCTAATTCAGAATCTTTAAAGGATAACAATTTCAATGTTTAATATGTCGAAGGGGATATGGATGCTCATTCACACTCACTTGTCCGAAGCAGACGTTGTACATCTGCTCTCTGGGGTATAATGGACAGGAGAGTAGATTTACGGATTAATGACACACCCACCTATCTGGTCAATGCGAGAGCCGCCATGTCCCTGGAAAATAACACGGTGACCCCTGTTTCAACTCTGTGCCGTTATGCAGCTGCCACGGTTGTCTTTAAACAGACTAGCCAACAATTCTCTCCTCTCAGTCCTAGGGCCCACATTAGTTGAACACAACTCTCACCTGCGGCAAGTCGGGCGGAGTGTTGCAACTAAGTAGGCTGATAATCGGTACGGCAAGTAGTCCTACAGTTACTTGATCATATTGAAACGATTTCACGGCTGTTTTAAGAAAGCATGCAATACATTGCACGTTTATTGTAAAGAAAGTGGACTTGCGACAATCATAAGTAGGCCTTGTATACTGTAAAATACAATACGTCCTGACCTATACGAATATAGGCCTTATTTAAGGCAAATACGTCTTAACAACGTATCATGGGTATTTGTAATCTATGCAAACTACCGTAATATGTTGGTAAGGCTGATGTAGGATATCGGCTATGACTAGGCTATATCTCTCACAGTCAACATAATACCTAATGGATTTCAAATTAGAACGTTTTATCAAAACGTTTAAATACATAGACGAGTGCCTGCTGAAATAGCGTTTGATATAGCCTAAATGAAGTTGACACCATTGGGGTAAAAGGTTTTATGCCATTTCACAGATCCAGACATCATAGCATGCAGGCTATAACTACGTGTTCATGTAGGCCCATACTACAGTAGTTACAAAACAATGAACATAAACTAACCTAACTTGGAAATAATGATGTTCTACATTCTTATCCTGGGCACATTAACCAATCTATTAGTGAAGGTGCCAATGAGACGTCACAATAAATACTTTCAAAATACTTTCTAAATCAACAAAAGAATGTTGCATTAAACATGTCTATTTCCATGTGAATATAGGCAATTGACATGTCCAGTCCGGACAATAAGACAGGAGATACGGGCTATAGGTTTTTATTTCGAAAAAATACATTAATTCGCCAAATTGCATTGTAACGAGTTTGTTGTAGGCCTAATTGTATAGGCAATGCGTAAAGCATGATACAAACCCGTCCTTTTGCAAGTTTGCCCTGTACTCTCGTGACATGTGATACTTAAATGTGTTTGAATCCTGCTGCATGCAACCATTCTCCAAAAAAGAGACTTCCGAAGTCTCTACCCTGATTTGTCGTATTACCCTACAAAGCAGCTAGTCTGTCTGTCATCACTATTGGGTATGTACACACTGCACTTAAGACTAGGCCTAGGCCTAGACTGATGAACTCGCGTCTAGGTAGGATCAAATTACAAGTTTGAGACCTTTTGACACAACTAACTAGCCCATTGTATAACTAGTTGAGATGTAAACATATGTGTGTCAATTTAATTCGTTAAATATCAGAAGCGCTAGGAGGCCGAGCCGAAAGGCTTATAACTGCTCTGATTAATCACGACAGTTTTTCATACAAGATCGTCAAGTACGCTATTATACTTCCAAACATTACAGCTAGGCATATTTGGAAAGGAAGGCCTATGGATTAAAATATTTATTCACATTAGAAATAAAGCAACTCGGTCACGGCCACTGGTGATTTAAAGACAACTTTCAATATTAAATGCGTTAAACAATAACCATGTCAACAGAAACGGCATTTGCATAGCCTGATCACTGATTACTTTTGTTAGGAATTAATATCTGATTTCGCATGATCACACTCACAGAAAGTGCTCCGAAGGCACAATTTCCAAGTCCTTCAAAATTGGAGGGTGTCCTTAAAGGTTAGCTAGACGCGCAAAAGAAGAGAGTTGGCCGAAAGTTCACCGCTTTCTCGGGTCATCACGGAGCCCAACAAAAGAGTAACACATTCAGAGGTGCCCTTCCATGGACCCATCAATAGGCCCATCGCAGGAAAAACCCACAAAGAAAGTCGGTGCACTGACGAGGGCAAGGGGGACCAACGAGGGTACACAGAAGGTACACGTATAGAGAGCCCATCGGGTCATGGGGTTGAAAAGGTCGGCCATCCTGACTGAAATGAGTCTAATGGGACAGAAAATGTGTCCTCGGGGTGAACTCGGACTTCTCGTGGTTCGCCCCCTAACTTCAATAAAGTACCTTTTCAGCTTCGCGACATGGAGGCGTCAGACCCTTGAAGGAGAGTGGAGGGATGCTGCGACTGTGGCGTGCACATTCATTCCTCTCATCTGTCTGGCTACATAAAGGCTTATGAATTTAGTTCTCAGCGCTTTGCAACGCCATTCCAAAGTCATGTCCAAGTCAATCTTAAGTTTAATTTAGGCTTCCATATCAAGACTCCACGTTGGAATTTCCATTTTAATTAATTAAACCAACTATTGAAAATATTTTGTTATTATTATACATTATTATTAAAACTCAAAAACATTTCACTTTGGAGTGCAAGATTGATTAACCAGAATACCTCGACCCTTTGTCCTCCTCTGCCCCCCACCTAGCAAGGCGTTTACTAATGTCCATTCAAGTCACACTGTTTATATATTCTCTTAGGCCTACATTCTTGCACGTTGTTGATGCTGTGTGTTTTTTACTTTGCCCACTGCAACATACAAATATTTGTATATTATTAGTAGGCTATTGATGATGACCAACTCTAAATAGAAAGAAGAAGCCTTGTGACTATAATGTAAATACGGAATTGAAATGGAAAAACGAATCGAATGTATGCATTTCATACAGTGGCATCGTAATAAGGAAGCCAAAGGGCACCAAAGCTGAGAGGTTGCTTTTCATGAGAGGACTAGGGCTTCGTATTTTCAAGAGGCCCTGACGCAGGCCTTGGCTACTTACCAAACATAGATATGCCGATGACGTTGCTAGTAGACGTTTTTAAGCGCCACCTTTTGAACAATATCTTGTCAGAGACAAGTATTTTTCAAGTGTATTTTTATATTCAACAAAACGCCTTGAGAATACTCCTTTCAACTATGTTTTGAGTTTTGTTACAATGTTTTTTTGTCTGAACTGTCTATATTAGGCTACATATGCATGGGCTGCGCCTATCAAAACAACCCATAACAAAGAATACGACGGTTTGTTTTTCTTGGAAATAATTATGCCTGTATTATTCAAAATATTGTCTTGATTCTAGATTGCTTCTAGATTACAAGGCCTTCACCGCCCTAAATCATTTCTCTTAACGTTACTGCCTATAGACAGCATGAGACCATGACACATTACGCTGAATTGTTGTCTACGTGTGGATTCAGACCGTATACAAAATCCTTGGTTTAACTTAGCTAAAATGTGACCAGACTGACCTTTTTTATTTCAAACAATATCAAATGTCTATATACAGCTCTATGATGTAACAAGTAGCCTAGTAGCCCACATAGTTATCCAGTCCAGCCAAATAAACTGGTCGTAAGCCTATTGCTTGCCAAATTCCAAGAATATGTTTGAGATTCAAGAACATGCATGCACCACATTATGTCCAGACATGTAGCCTACTGACATTTCAAGTTTTATTCAGAAAGTATTTAAATGTAATTGCACAGGCTATAAATAGGGATGGTGGTTTAAAAAACACACAGGACAATTTAACACTGAATTAAACGTCCCTATGTAGGATGGCCTATATTTACAATCCGTTACTGATGATTTAAAAAGCTGCATGTCAATTCCGTAACATAATTACGCTAGCAACATAAACACGTTTGACAAGAGATCGTCTTGGACATTAAAAGTCAAATTTTTAGATAGCAACATCTGAAGAACTACACAACTTGGACGATAGCTGAGCAAAGCAGTTAAAAGCTTAGTTCAACCTCAATGGTTATGAATGAATTTCAGGCAAGCACATTTAAACCTAGTAGACACTCACTGTTTTATTGACCAATATGATTATCACAAGAACACTAATCTCCGTTTATTGCATTTCACAATAATTTGCGTTGAACGGCCTAAAACACAACATCTACATCACAAAACTAAATTGTAATTAAAAATTCTGTATTTGAAATATGCGAGGTAATTCACACATTGCCTAAACATACACGTTCAAGACCAATGGTGTGTGTTCCAGCTTTTTACCAAAAATAACCTATAGGTCTATAATATCCTTCCAGTGTTGTTGAAATAAATAGATTGTGCATTTCACCTTGGGCAGAGCAAAAGAATAGCCCACAATAACATTTTGATAAAATGTACATTTTTCCTTCTTTCAAAACATTTTTCATAAAAAAAAATCATTTTTTGTTTTAAATAAATTAAACCCTGTGTCACGTAAAAATTATCCATCGGTATTCGCATTAATCCATGCTATATAACATGCATTTTATATAACTTTGGACTAAAAGGAAACCGCACAAGATACCTACGAAAACAAAATATATCATGTTCTATAAATAACCAGCCATTTTTTCAGTCTTCCATGTTCAAGGGGTTCGCCTTTATAACCGTGTAATATCCTCGCCATGCTGTGCCCCGGAAAGTTCATCGGGTGTAGACACAACGTTAGTAGCCGAGGCAGCAGCAACTGCGCCGGCAGCTGAAGTTGTGTTGGACCCGGAGGATAAGCCCGTTGAGGAGGAGGAAGATGACGATCTGACTTTGGTGTTGGGAAGCCTATGGTCTTTTTTCCACTTCATCCTGCGATTCTGAAACCAAATTTTGATTTGACGCTCGGAGAGAACCAAGGAATGAGCAATCTCGATGCGCCTTCGCCGTGTTAAATATCGGTTATAGTGGAATTCCTTCTCCAATTCTAAGACCTGCTGCCGAGTATATGCTGTCCTAGACCGCTTGGCGTCCGCTCCATTGTAATTTGGGTTCACTGGACAGGGAGAAGTAAGGAGAAAAGGAAACAGAAAGGGGGAATGAAGGAGTAAACAAGAGTAGCCTTAACTTGTTATTATATATCCATGTAAATGAGGGGCATAACGTTATTTTGTGTGTGATTGTTTTCGTCTTCAAATAATCTAAATGGGAAGTTAAGAACTTCTCCCAGCAGTCAGAGGACACCCACATCCAACATAGGCTAAATTATTAATGTAAGATTACAAAGCCCTGTCTTTTTTTAAATTCAGCTCTCCCTCTCTCTCCATCGCGCAATACATAACAGCAGAAGCCACATGGTGATACGGCTGCCCTGAGTATACCTCGGCTATAAAATTTATGGTGGGTGTAATTACCAATGCCGAGTCGTAAATCCGCCTCAATTGTGCCATTTCAAAGGCTTCTCTGCTATCGTAGCAGGGGCTGGCAACGAGAGGGGAGTAAGAGGGACTGATAAAGGGAGGGAAAGGGAGAGAGGAGTTAGGAGAGCTGGAGAGGATGCAGAGAGATAAACACACAAGTTGCCTACCAGTGCTGACGTGAATTTTCTTCATCCAAGGGTATACCACTGGCTGCTTGGAGGAGGCTGCGCTGTTTGGATGCTCCGGTGTAGCTTGGTTGCAGGCGGAGGATGCAGCCGGTGGGGTGGATGGGGACATTGATAACTGTGGGGTCTCACATGAGGCCGGTTGTCCTTTTCCTGCAAGCAGGTGTGCCGAATGGGGTAGTCCATGTCCTCTTGGTGTGTCAGGTTCGGGGATGCTTGGACAGTTATATTGGCGTTCTTGGTAGCTCGCCCGCGGAGGATATAACTCCTGATGGTGATGCTGGTAGCCAGGGTCCCTCGCGCGGCTATAATATTCTGGACTATGCTCTGGGATGTAGCTATTTTGCGAATATTCCTCACATGGAGGAAATTTCGGATCAATGTAGTTAGAGTCCATCAAATACGAGCTCATGATCATTAATTTCAGGAGTGGAAAATAATGTTTCTAGCTTTGTCGTTTTTCTGCTCCATAAAGCCCTCCTACTTGCGAGCAGCCCTGTAAAGTTACTTTTACCACGTGACCCCAAGGCCCAATAGCAGAAGATGCGGTAGTCCCCGGATAAGGAACCAGAGGTATCAAACATACCTACGGTTATCATTGTGAGCATAATCTCTCTCTCTCTCTCTCTCTCTCTCTCTCTCTCTCTCTCTCTCTCTCTCTCTCTCTCTCTTTCTCTCTCTCTCTCACTCTCTTTCTTTCTCTCTTTCTCTCTGGTTGAGTTAGCCACTAAAGCAGTTGATCTGCAGCAAAACATGCTGACTAAGCCCATTCTGCAAATAACATTAGCTTGTAATACATCTCCCTAAATAATGAAATTATAAAAATAGTTTAATGATAATGTACAGAACACTGATAGCCACTTGCAGTCATTATGGTATAGCCTCTCAAATCCATAGCTGCCAGGACTATACATACTCACTGACAATTCTGTTTTACATGGGAATAAGGATCTATTCTTCAAACTTGTACCTGTACGAAAGAGCTTACAACTATAAAGTGGAATGGGGAGTGGGAGCAGACGATTCACTTGACCGCCGTAGTATTTCAGTCGCCCATGTATTCCTGTAGAGACGTATTTGCGATTGTTAGTACTGAACACAAATTCGGTTCTACAGGGTACATATAGACAACTAATGTGTTTGGCGTTTGGAAAAGGTGTTCTCCCAAGAAAAGTAAAAAACGTATGTAGATGACAAATAATGGGAGAACAAAAACGTACATTAAACTGCTTGACATAAAAGTCAAATGCAAACAAGATGCTGATCTCATTATGACGGACACACTAATCTGCATGCAGTGATTTGCAATACAGCGCATAAGTTTGAGACATACACAAGATGTGTCAATTGAAAATATTTAATATGTTCTCCTTTATACGAGTATTCAGCTAAGTGCATTAAGACTAACACACACACAGATACACACACAGGCCTAGCAAGATCAGTGTCCTGCCTTTGAGGTGACTCTTGTATGAATATTCAGTCACGAACACGGTGGATACAAAGCGTCCGCGTGACAGCACAGATGAAAAATAAGTTTCTATTGTCCCCAACGATTTCTTGTTCTTCCCATTACCATACTGACCGCCGGGTAACCTTTCTGCCTGCCATTCTAAGAAGTTAATGAGAAAAGCCCAGATGAAAAATGTTAGATCAGACATATGACCTGTTACATTATTAAAAGAAGAAAACACAGAGACTGTGAATATTTTAAACTATCTTGTTCGGACATGTATTTTGAGAGTCCAAAATATAGGTTCTGTATTGTTTTTTTTTTTTTTTCTTTTACTATGGACATGGTTGCCTTGTCTTTATTTATGTCTTGTTTCTTCTTTTTTTTTTCCAGACTAAAAAACAGTAGCCAATCAATAACTTTAACAGAGTAGACTGCATCTGTATAGTACGAAGAAACCATCTAAACCAAAACCGTTATTTAGCCTATATGATCCTTTCACACGATGCACGTCTAACAGACTCTTTTTCTTCACCCCCTACTGACGATCTCAAAGAAGATCTACCACGCCCACACTCCCGTTGCGCCCCATACTCGAGTCCCGTGGACCCATTTTAATATTAGTTAGACAGCCTGACCTGCGTTTCACCTCTCGCGTTTGACTGCTTCCAATAGTTCACTGCCAAGGATTATTGATGAGGAAACAGCAATGAATTCTTTCTCGCCCACAAATGGCTTTCAAATCTTGCTCCTAGTTCAATAACTAGTTATAATGTAGAAGTATAAAAAATGAGGCCCTCGGGCGATTTAATTTGATATCCCAAGTTAGAAAAAATGGTTAACCTCTACACGCAAACAAATAAAGAAACATCTTCGCATGTTTGAATACAGTATATTCAAGCAAAATAATCGAATATCAACCACACGCTATTGTGTATGGTTGGTAAAATAAAGTTAGCTACAGGCCTTATTACAATTTAGAGGCAATGCCAACTACACGCCTCATAATTGACTTGGTCCAAAAACTCAGACCAAATTCACATTTGAGGTATTCCTGTAAAAAAGAAGGCCACATAGCAAGGTGACTGGCTAGGGAGAATAGCAAAGATGAAAGACAACCAGGTAATTTCGAAATCAAGAAACAGATGACTTATTGATACTAAAATACCCCTTAATGGAGAACTGAATAATACAGTGAGCCAATTGCTGTGTTTGCAACTCGACATTAGAGTCTCGCCATGGTCAGGGAACATTGCCCTCTGTGACTTTGCAGGTACGTGCTCAACATCGTTAGAGCACAGTGTGTGGCATTGCACTTACTTAGAAGCCTGGGCTGTGTCCCTATCTTGACTGCAGGATATCTGTCAAAGAAAAAGCAATGCAGTAATTAGAAAAGCAGTGGCACATGACACTAGAAGTTCACTAGACTATCTTCTTATACTAAACACATTCATGAGGAAGAAACTGTGAAATGGATAAACGAGATGAATAATACTGACTCACGGGATGCTGTCAAATGTAGCTACCTTACAATACTAATGGATCATGTTGAAATAATTGACTAGAGTTTAGTTCATGATCACAGTTGCATGTTTTTGTGATTTAAAATGTATTCTATAATCACATATTACATGGAAGTAATATTTACATTTATTCATTTAGCAGACGCTTTTATCCAAAGCGACTTCCAAGAGAGAGCTTTACAAACTGCATAGGTCACTGATAATAACAACAAGATAGCCCCAAAAACATTGCGGGTAGCCAAAACATGTAGCACATATTGTGAACAACCAAAATAAGTGCCAAAGGGAAGAACCACAAGAGCATGTAGTTAAACAAGTTAATTAGTCAATTAAACAACATGAATCGCTAGTCATCGCAATTTAAATCAGTTACCACTGACCAACAACAGCAACAAGTCGCTAAGCAAGAGTCATTGTGATCCTTGAGGATACTAACATTGGGACCAGCAAACCATTCCTAAGTACCGTTGTACTCCCGGAACAAGTGCGTCTTGAGCCTTTTCTTGAAGGTGGGGAGACAGTGTGTATTTAATATAATATGTGTATTTAAAAAGTATTTAGTTCATATTTTCACATCAACATGGGAAATTATACAACATCTATTGCTTCATGTATTGAATCTGTATGAATAGAGTTTTCTCAAAGTTTATACCATACACATTGAAAATAAAATAAAGAAGCAATTATCACACGTTAAAATGAAATCAAAAACACATTGATATGAATCACAAACATATTCTAAATCACATTGCCATGCCCATTGGAATGTTTCAAACTTTCTGGAAGGAAATTTAGCTTTGTAACATAATTCTTTAATCTTCATTCGATGCCCTGCATTTCTCTAAAAGAACGGTAGGATCCGACAAAAACTGGTTTGGGGCGAGATATCTGAGACAGGTAATAAAAGAACATTTAATTAACATTCATTATTGCAAGCCATTTCCATGGTAAAATGAAAAAAATCCTCAACTTGTCTTAACTTATGAAGACGGAACCGTTATTCAGAATTTAAGTTTAGAACGTTTATATTTTAGGAAATGCCTATAAATATAGATAATGTTATATAAATGGACTATATACAGCCTATTTCATTGGTAAACATATTTTAACGGAGCAACAAACGTAATACAAATTTTCATTGTGCATGTATTTAATTATACCTTTACAAAGTATCTTCATTTACATTTAGTCATTTAGCAGACACTCTTATCCAGAGACACTTACAGTAAGTACAGGGACATTCCCCCCAGTCAGGGACACCCCCCTCCCCCCCCCCCCTTCATTGAAAGTATAGTGAACAAAAAACTGAAATAATGGCCAATCAAAAACAAACGTAAACCATTATTCAATAGTATAATTCGATTATTGATTATCATGATTGGCTATACTAGTGCTTCCTGATGTTTCCTTTTTATATATGAAATAAGTTGGAAGTATAGTGAACACTCATTTAAATATCCACCTTTGAGCTTTGGGAGTACATCTTTTTATATTGAACCTACATTGCCATGTGGTCCAACATACTGCACAATAAGAAAATATAAACTAATGAGTTGAATTATGATGGAAGAAAACCTTTCATTGAGGAGTGTGTTACACAGCGCCCCCTATTGGAAGACCGGAATTTATCCACCATCACTTCAAAATTGAGTTAATGCAAAATACAACACAGCTGACAAAAAAGGCAACAGATACAGTAGGCTACATCCAAGCAGCTGTCACCCCATGAGAAATTAATGGAGAGGTGTGCATGGTAAAAATGTTAATACATACACAATACCTAGATATGTTTCTTCATGGACAGTCTTAAACAGTCCTTGATACTCAACTGTTGCATACATATTGGGAGTCAAGTGGTCAGTGCTGCATGGATCCAACTAACTAGTCCACATAAGACTGCATAGAGAGAGAAAATGAAAAACGTTCTCACTACACACAGAATCGCATAATTTGTACTGCATACACACACTCACCTACACACATTCGTGCAGCATGTGGTATTTTTTATTGAAAGCTAACAAGTAAGGATTTTGGCGGTTTAAAAGAATACAAGTTAGGACACTGTGATATCATTCCAGTGTCATTTGTGGAAAATGGTCTGTCTGTGTCCCAGCTGGGACACAAAATCCACATCCCACTAATTTTTCAGGGTCTAGAGCAGTGTTATATTAGACAACATTTAATTTTTTCAACACATAGAATTGGGTGAAAATTCACCATATGCTACAACAGAATAAATGTGTTATAACATTTATGAGAACTTGTTTTAAAGTCTACAGTTTTCCACTGCGGCAATCTTACCCTCCATATTGACACCAAATAAACCAAGGAAAAGCTCGCTTGCAAAATGCTAATTGATTATAGCAGCATGCATATTTGTTGATATTTTTTAGGCCTGGGTTTATGGGCCTATGACTGAATAATTCCAACCAATTTGGAGCCTGAAAAACATCAAATAAAAACCTATAATTTCCAGGCGCATATAAATGTTATTTTCATTGTAAACATGAAAAACACACAACTTACTGGAACGGCTGGAATCCTTATGTGAACGAATAAGTCCAGGAAAAGTAGTGTTGCCTACAAAGCTCTTTCCTTTCTGCTTCTCAGATAAGGGAAGCCAGCAGCTGCGATTCCCAGACAGTTAAGATTATATATGATGTGTATATATCGAAGGTTTGTCAGCTCTTCCAGGCCATAAAACCCACTTTAATGACACCACGTGCTTCCCATGCACCATTCACAGACCCTGCTTTAGGCAATTGGCATAAATAACCTTCAAAACTTTAAAATACGCTAAAAGACATAGAACAAGGAATTCAATACATTGTCATCAGGGTAGGGTAAAGCTAAACTGCTAACTGTAAAAGCTCAGAACATGTTACCCATAAACTAGTTTGTTTAAGGGATTAGAAGACTATCGGTTTACAAAGGTGAGTAGATTTTTTCTTTCATGTGGGATTGGTTAACGATTTACTTTTAAAAGGATAAACTGAAAGATTTCCAACTATGTAATCCAATATATAAACACTTTATTCACAACGAAGTACACGAGATAACGATATGAAGTCACCGACAATGTTCCGGCATCTTTGCCCTCTGCTCTGACGTTGTCTAAATTTTGGCCTAGCATGGGTTACACAACCAGATTGTCTGATCGCTGATGAAAGCCAACGCTGTGGTTACTCAAGCTCTCTGGTCATATCCAGCTTCAACTCTACGCTGGAAACAGCTATATTGTCTTTGCAACAGACTATCTTCCTCTTCAACCCAGTCAAACAGGAAAATCTTCTTTGTGGTGTAGTGGCTGAGGAAAAGCAATAAAGTTTTATTAGGGTTTTAAAATGTTATGTGCGTTTGTCTGTTAAGTAGCCTATATATGCCACAGGAGGCAACAATGATGTGACAGATTCGTATAGACAGTATAACATATTTAAATACCAGAAATAATAAATAACACGACCATGAAGGTATTAAGGTATAGGAAATATGTTTATTTAGGCTATAGATGAATAAATTACAATCAATGCAGTTTGGCTATCGTAACATAGATAATGATGGATGCACGTTCACTTTTGATATGAGAACGTTTCATTATTATCAATAAAGGATATTCAAATTACTAGCAACTTGTATCAGTTCAAGATGCTGTTCTGCATATCAGCTTTACAGCACGTGTTCATAGGCTGCCATAAGTCAACTTTACTGTTTTAGGGTCAACATCAGTAATCCCTCTGCGATAGTGAAATCACATTTTTGTATTATTACCCATCACTATCAATTAATGTATCATGTATCAAGAGAGGACACGCATTATTTAGAATAGGTCTACTATATTGCACCAAAATGAAAGAGGGAGTGGCCTTGCATTCTGCGACCCCTCCCATTGTAACCTTCAACACAAATGATCACATTTCCTTACATGACTTCAAACAAATCACAACCATTCAATAATGGAATTAAATTCAACACGTTATGTTTTAAACAGCACAGGCAACATTTGCATGGCTAGTGAAAGAAATGTATTTGAAAAGCACCTCATAGGTGGGCTATTCGGACCTCTGTAACTGAGCAAATTGCTTCTAATTTATCTAGAGATCTGACAAAATGCAGGGCTATATTTGTTACCCGTTTAATTTCACCTTTAAATCCTTCTTCCATTTCATGCGTCGATTCTGGAACCAAATTTTAATTTGTCTTTCATTCAGGCAGAGGTTATTGGCGATCTCAATTCGCCTACGGCGAGTGAGGTACCGGTTGAAGTGGAATTCTTTCTCCAACTCCAGTGTCTGGTAGCGGGTGTAACTGGTCCGCGACCGTTTACCGTCCGATTCTGAAGTGGCATTAGAAAAATGCAAACTTTAAAAGAACAATAATAAATTAATTTGATACACAAAATCCACGTAGTAGGCTAGTCCATATAAAATTTTATGGAAGTACAAGTTGAGAGTACAGTGGACTTAAAGATTACATTGAAATTGTGAAATGCAGTGAGAAGTGAAAGGTTTGAATGTAAAACTCGAGTATCAGTATGTCATTTGTAGATATTCTCCTATCCAGAAAAATGATCATGTCAATTATTTTAATAGACCAATGCGTTATACAAAGGTGGATAACATATCGACTTTACAAACGCAAATGCATTACTAATATTACGTTGTTGCAACTAGTGGTTCATGCATGAGAACAATCCAAGGTGAAAAGTTCAGTATTAGGTCAGGGCACTAGCGTCTCCCGAAAGGGTTCAACTTAAGGCTACTCATTTTATTTGCTACAGCATAGCATACAATAATATATGAACAAACTGAAATGACAGGCTTTAGTTCGACCAAAATTATAATAAAACATGAATCTATAATAAGTAGCCTACTTCTATATCATTTGTGTTTCTCTTATCCAATTATACCATCATAAATCTCTCTGCAGATCACCTCTACTCAGTAACAGAACAGGTTTACGAGCAATAGATGCCTTTGTCATAAAATTTATGACCGCGACTTTTATTATTTCCTGCTTTTGGCCTATAAAACTCAAGAGGAAATGTGAATGGGCAGAGGAAGTATTGGGACGAAAGAGTGAATGAGGGAAGACACAGTAGTCTACATTAGAAAATAACTTTACCGTGGCTCATGTGTAGCTTTTTCATCCAGGGATAAATCTCTGGCTGCTGTTGACTGTCTTGTTGGTGGTGGTTCAAAATATTTTTTCGTTTGACTGTGTGCACAGCTTCGACTTTCATCTTGCTTTCTTCAATTCTGCCGTTGGATTTTTTCGTCAGTTCCATGCCCCTGTCAATCTCTTCGTCTAACAGCCCATTACAACAGTTGTTAAGCCCGTTCGCCTCCACGGAGCTACTGGAGACCACTGCCAGCTGTGGTCGTGTTGGTAGATGAGTATCCGTGTTGCAGCGCAAGATAGTTTTCATCTCTTCTCGTTCAAAAGAGTTCGCGATAGGGACAGGAGAAGTAAATGTTCCGTTGAAATGACGACCATTGAAGCCATGAAGATTAGATTGATGGCGCTCTGAAAGAGAGCTATAGACTCCAACATTCTGCATATTGTATTTAGGTTCCTCGTGCGTCTGCCTAAACATTGAGTCATTTGCGTACGAGCTATTTTTTTTAGTTAAGTTAGGCTACTTGTCTAACTAACAACAAAAGAAAAAAATGATAACAGTTCATGGAGCAGCCTTGTTAAATAAGCAAAAGTGTAATAAAAAATGCATTTCTGTGAAGCTGATTTGAAATTTAGGTTTGTCTTGCCCAAAAATAATCCAGGATTTATAGGTGGGGGTGTTAGATTTTTTGTACTTGATTCGACGCGCGCTGCCCAAATATGGGGTAATTGAAAGGGATCACGTGCCAATGTTGGCCAGTCATGAATTGGCTTGATACTCTAGGGGATATTGATGAATAGGGGAAACGTGTCCAGTTAACTTTGAGCTTTCGGTTGTTGGAAATCGTGGCAAAAAAGGGCGAGACAGTAAGACAAGAGCGTCATCTTGTGTCTGGTATGGGGCAGGGCGGTCAAATGTCCCCCTCCAGTCAACCTATTGCCTACCATACCATTGGTATGAGAGGTTGAGTGCCCCACAGAGGCTGTATAATGACAATCACTGCAATTATTCAGCAACACAGCCTGCAAAACATTTAGGTGTAGTGATAAGGAGGCTAAATGTCTCTTAAATAAGAGAATACAAATTATAATAACGATAGTTTGTAGTAACCTAGTTTAAAACTACTATTATTAATTATATAATGCAACTAAAATAAATTATATAAACAATTATAAAAGAACAATAATGATAATAATAATGAATTGAGCAAAATAAAAACCAGAGTAAAAGGACACGATTAGTAATTGATTCTGGGCATGAATAGGCTAAATGAATAATTAATAATGAATGAAAACATTCAATTTTTGAGACATCAAAGCGCAATCTAATTAGGCAATAGCGATAGGTAACAGTTATCTAAAATGTTTTTTTTTTATTTGGCCTTCATATCCTTTTTTTTCTTCCAGATCCACCATATTTAAAATAATAGGCCTATATGTAAAGGTGTGGGAATAATTCGTGAATATGGTATTTAGGATATATTGGGCTACATATTTAGCAAGACGAAAGAGATCTTTGAAAACATTTTATTTCATGATTCACAATAATGACAAAACAAGACTTCAAACACGAAACAAAATTGTTTATCACTCTTCCTTTAGTCTGGAATCAGATGATCTAAAATATCTTTGTGTACAGTTGTAAGAGCTTCTATCAAAGCAGCAGAATGCACATATGTCTTCAAACAACTGACAATGAATATATACACATATAGTATCCCTGCAGCTTTGCAGGATAGCACAAGCCATATACACTTGATGCGGTACGAACCTAAAGTAGGTGTGTATCCGTCACGCCCTTCATTTTCACTGGATGGTCTTAATTAACACTGTGATTAAGTTAATATTTCGTGAACGTTTTGTGAATAGGAACACGTTTTATGTTGAAATCAGAACTTCTCATTTCACAACACATGTAGCATAACAGGACACTTTCTAACAAAGTAGGTAGTTTTACGCCGACACTCTAAGGAGTCAAAATTCCTTATTTCCCCCCAAATAATCTGGAGGTTTCTGCTGGTTGTAAAACTCTTGAAGCTTGTGTCTGAAAGAGAAGTACAAGCTGCATAGTTGCCTATATCATGCAATTAAGTCTCTGGTCCTTGGAACTATAGGTAGTAACGTTGGATTCCGTGCTGTAAATGTAATTCAATCTTTCTTCTTTTCATCGTCTTTCTCTTCTTCTGCACCACTGCGTTGCTCCTCCACTGATGCTGCTGTCGACTCACTTCCCGTCACAGTCGAAGTGAGATTGCTCTCCTTTTTCCATTTCATACGGCGGTTCTGGAACCAGATTTTTATTTGACGTTCTGTTAAACAAAGAGCATTTGCAATTTCTATACGTCGGCGTCTGGTCAGATAGCGATTGAAATGGAATTCCTTCTCGAGCTCTAGTGTTTGGTATCGAGAGTAAATTTGACGTCCTCTGCGTCTGTCTGATCCATACCCGACTCCTGTACGGAGAAAACATAAGACATAATAATTCCCCCATATAGCATATACAACTCTCCAATAGTACACAGGTATCAACATAAAGGTGGAGAGGATGAAGGAATTCCACAAAGGTGATGTTTAAGTGTTTTTTAGTCATCATTCTAAATGTAAAAATAGGTCAAAGAATATAAGCTAAAGAGTACAAGCACGTATATTGATTCAGATACATTCATATTGTGATCCCTACTAGATCCCAGAAACAGACCGAACTGATACATATCAAATAGGCCTGTATGATATGCCAATGCATCGGGTTTAGTGTAGGCTATAAAAATGAAGTTTATGCTTAGGCTACTTTGTAAGGCAATTGTTACAAAATAAACCAACATTAGTTTGTCCGCACATGAAAGACCTTTCTACAAGACGAAGTGGTTCCGTGATGGTTTATGGGGCCATAAAAAGTAACTTACTATGTTGTTGTAAAACCGACCCATTTCGTTAATTTATTTGTCGTAGTAAAACTCACCACTGTGAGAGTTCATTCGCTGCATCCAAGGGTAGATTTGGACGTTGGCTTTCTGCTCTTGTGTTCCTGTTCTTGCTTGATCCAAGCTGTACTCTGGAGAAATGTGGCTTTGTGTATTGAGTGCCATACTTGTTTGTCTGCAACTGGGGAGCACATCTTTTTCTTGAAGAAAAACATTTGATCCATATTCATATGGTGCTCTGCTCGTCCCAAAAACCACATTGTCTTGAGGAGAATAGAACGGTGCGTATATCCGATTCTGGGTCACAGCTGCACCGTACGACGGAAAGTGTCTGACTGTGTCATAAGTGGTGGAATTTAAGGGAACATTCGGCAAAACGTCTTGACCAGCAGATAAATGGCACGAAAGCGACGGGTTTGCAAAATACGAATTCATACCTCGCCCGTAAACCCCCCCCAAAAAACTATGCCAGTTATTTTCTATAATTTCAGTCCCTTTTGCCAGGTCCCTCAATTCACTTTTTGCGCTATTCAAAATAAAATACTTCTTTACCCTTGCTGCTAACACTCTTTTTATTTACGTATTTCGAGGTTTCAATATTATTAATTTCCAATCTCCTGTTAAGAGGCACAATCCCGAGTGTTATAGCCGAGGCTTGGCTCCGAGAGAGACAATATGACAATGTCAGCTGACCGTTTTCCACCAATTGAGAGCAAGGAGTTGAGAAGAAAGTGTAACGTTTGTTCCTAGCTAACCATTAGTGCTAAAATGCAGCTACAATGCAGCATGTAAGTTCGACATGCAGAGAAGGAACGGGAGCGAACCAAATAGTGTACATATACTGTCAACTATGATATACACCCACGAGTAGCCTACATAAATGCTCAGCATATATCTGAAATGTTTGTAAAGTGTTGTGGAGAAACCTTAATTCCTATGTTTCACCACAAAACATGTTTCACCAGATTTGACAAAACTGTTAACATCCATTCATTACCTTACCTGAGACGTTGAACGCAATGTGTTTTGGAATGTGTGTGCGTGTGTGTGTGTGTGTGTTTGTGTGTGTGTGTGTGAGAGACAGAGAGAGACAGAGAGAGAGAGAGAGAGAGAGAGAGAGAGAGCGAAAGAGAACATTTGAACAAATCTTGATTTGACTTTATGAGCGATGTATTTCTTACAAAGACTGATCCTTGATCCAGTACATTTACGGGATGTTAGTTTTGTGATGGATTATTCATTGCAAATTCAGACTACATTACTGAGATTATTCTAATGTTTTACATCTTATATTCAGAGCATAACATGACGTGGGTAATTATCGTGTTATGCGTTGAACAGCATGGGGGAGGGTAGAGGTGGTAAGAATGCGTTTAGGGTCTAGTCTGTGTGGGCAATAAAACCACAGACGTCCCCCAGCTCACCAACAACCATGGCAAACTATGCGCATGGCCCTGGCCACAATCTGAACATTCACAGGCTCCTGAAATGAAAGTCTTTGTTGAAGTCCACAAGTCTACCAAAAGGTGCCGAGTTTGTTATTCGGTACATGAGTTGTTTCAGTCATCTTTTGAAAAGTGAAAAGTGCATTAGTCACGAGCATATCATTCCTTGTTGTTCTTGATGAGAACAGGAACAAGGAATTACTTTCCCTGGCTACAAAGACACAATCTGAATGATTTAAAATAAGGATCACATTACGAAACGTTTTAATCAAACTGTTTTAGTCTAATATGCTCTAGCTGATCACAAAACCAGTTAAGATATTTTATTTTCGTTATGTGACACGCTAACCTTGGCCTAAGCAAATAATGAGCCAAAAATAGTGATCCAACTACAGGTGAGATCGGTCTACGTCACTGACGTATTTGATGAGCAAAAATTATGCTACATTTTGAGCTATCCACAAATTATTGTGGACCTTTGAGAGAATTTGTTCTATACTGTGCAACCTCTCAACCCGTGCAACAAGTAAGCTACTTTACCACCATTTTTTATTTTTTATTTTAGCTTTAGGCCACAATTCACCAGCTTTTACTTTAAAGTACCTACACCTGCACATACTCGAATTTGTCTCCACATGTTCGAGATGTACAGATCCTACATGTAGATTAAATTTGCCTATATGTTTGTTCAGATATTTATTCTAAACACTAAAACAAACTTTGTCGCCAAACAATGTATGAAACTATAATATTTAAACACTTTACATAGAAATCACACAATTTGATTAATAGGTCACTTGTTTTAAAATACAAGTAGCCAAATTAATTAACATAGCGTACAACAACAATAACATAAGTGTTGGATGTAATACTTTATACCTTATTAGTAGGCTATATTTCTATGTGAGCCACGTGAAATTTGCGGACTGGCATTACGCCTTTATGTCATTATACCCAGCGTTTCGTTTTTGATTAACCCTAGCTACAGTGTAAAGGCTGTATTTACATACCTCATTTGAAGACTTTGTAGAATTTCAAGCACGCACTAACTTTCCCTAAACATTTGTAGATGGAGATGCGTTTGGGCTCTTTTAGACTCTAAATAGGCAATAAAAAGAAAAAAACTGAGAGGAGGAAGTAGCTGGTGTAATAAAGTCTTCCAGTCTGTGGACTGCCGTTCCTATGTGACATCCGTATGGCCCATCTCTTGAGGCCAATAATATAGCATAGCCTATTTTCAGGCCACTCACATACAATGCATAGAACCTGAATTATCTGTAGTTCAGATGGAAGACATTTTATTAAATACGACCCATCTCTTAAATTCGACTACTCTTTCATTTGATATAGTTCTCTAATGGTGCATAGGCTGAATGCATTTAATCTGTAGATAGCGATTGTCCACTTGTAATACGATAAATAACACCATTACACAACAAAACTCTATTTGGACATATTTTACTTAAACTAGGCTTGTGTCTTTCTAAATGAGTATCACCAGTTTAGCTACTGTAGCCTAGCCGATATCCATAACCTACCATTATTTACATCAGCGTGTTGTCAACCTGAAAGGATGAGTGAAATCATATATGGAGAGTGTGGCATGGCAACAAAACATATTAGACGGGCATGCTCTATGATGGTTTCTATTAGACAAAATTACGTATATTTTGCAATAGCAGCTGTTGATCTTTAACCGACCAATCTTGGGAGTAAATGCAGTGTATGCCAACATTGAAAGTCTACCAATGTATAGAAGAAAGGGCTTCAGCTTTTAGTGTTTTATTGCAGCCCTTGAGCCAGATCACATGCTCTCAGCTTTTGAGTCAGACAGGAAATGGTCCATTTGGCTTTTAGTCCCGTAGCCAGCTCTCTAAAAACCCAAATGTGCAGCAGGCCTAAATCCCTTTCCAAATCCAAACAGACATCGGAAACATGACAATAAAAGCACATCTTAAATATATAAATATTACAATAAAGATTGTGTACAAAGCCATGGATGATGAATTTTGTTATTACTGTTTTTACAATGGCAAGTTCTAACTAATAATGGTAAACCTCTCGTTTTCCATAACACGAACTCTTTGGTTTTCCTTCCTTTTTTGTCTTCTTATGACGGACTTTCCGTAACCATTCAAACATCCCAACATCAAAGCTTATGATGGTTGTAATGTTTCATTATTGAATTGATTAAAAAATCAAAGCATAGTAAGACTATGTTCTTTTTGGTATTCAATTAAATGAATATACCCCAATATGCACGGTAATTGCAATGGATAACGTGAAACCATGGACAAAGTGTATACTATTTGAACAGGCAAAATGAATGCCCGGATGTGAGCCTGCTCGTTATACATTCTGTAGGCTGTTGCCAAAGAGCACACGTCGTTAAACACATCGTAAAAAGTGTCCATCAGAACAAATGCCTTGTTAAAACATTGTAGATTAGGTTTCTAAAAGGCCTTCATATAATGAAGATATATGAATGTACAATGGAATTTTGCCCCATAGCCACCTTTAATTTTGATGCCAACAATGTAAAGGCCGCACTGTGTTTCAAAAAGGCGTTTGAAAATGGGCCACAACATAATCATTGTTCATGCGCGTAACTTATCATGAGAATCACATACTACCCTATCTGATCTCGTTCTCTCTTTCGCCCTCACAGGCTTAATATATCAGGGTAAGAAGGCCCCAAACCTTGCGCCCTGTGTCTATTTTTAGAAGAATATGTTTTACAAAGATATGTTTAATATTTGTATTCAAGTATCAGCGATCTTGTTCCAATACCCTTGTATTTTAGCAATGTGATAGAAAGCACCGTACATGTTTCATATTGGGTTGCAACAATATTAATACATGGCCCTATTGCATTATGTTTGATCTGTTCAGTCAAAACAAATCAGTAGCAAATACACAAACGTAGGCCTCGTAACATACAAAGGAATACACACAAAACACGTTCACAGAAGCACCCACACAAAGGCAGGCAATAGCCTTTGCGCGTTCACGCACGCACATGCGCACGCAGCGCGTGAAATAAATCCATAAGGCGTCTAATTCTTTTAGAAAAACAATTATATCACTTAAGATTTGTCATGATGCACCTGGCAATGATGATAGTGGGAATGATAACAACCATGTTGAGTCACAGACACAAACATGCATAATCTATGTCAAACTAAGCTTTATACGGGTTTGATCATGTCAGTGTATTTGGGAATGTCTTTTTAAAATCAATCTTTTAATTTCACATGGGCTATCTGACTATTCTGCATTTCAATATGACCCAATATCGAGAGGAGGGTCACTGTCACCATTTAACGTGCACATTATTTACAGTCATGGATTTTGATATGACCCCTTGTTTGTCAAAAGTAAATGTTTTGGAATTTCAATATTAGTTTAGCAACAGGCTATAGGGCTTGGCTAACAGAAAAACAGGGCCTTCTCCGCACACACCCTCACCCTTCACACTCACCCTCGCTTCAGATATGAGCACAAGGGGGCACTGCAGCAAACTGCGTGCGCGTGTATGTGTGCGCGTGTGTGTATGTTTTGAGAGTGAGTGTGTTCTCAGCACGAACATAATATTAAGGTAAAGGTTTCAAGTAACATACATTAAATTAAATCAGGGTATTTAATATGTTCTTCTGTTTTTGTTAACAATTTATCATTAAGACGTAATTGGAAGATCAAAACAGATGGCCTAATTTGCGCTGCTCACACACTTGGTTAAACTACACAGGTAGCCAATCATCAACTTATTTATATGGACCAAAGAAGAAAATTTTTTAGGGCTAATCAAATATATGATGTAGTTCCTGTTTCTCAGGGATTCGACGAGAGGCAATCGCCTAGCGCTTTTTTTGTATCACCTAACAGGTGAAGAATCTGGGATGAAATTCACCCTACAGGTCAGGTCACGAATAGCCAACACGGGGGTATCAGTGTTGTATTTTGTGCATACATGTTCTCGCTGTTCACTGTCTTAAAAACTACACATCGGGACATTCTGTGACGTATATAATCTCAATTTCACGTAACCTTTAAGAACATGATGATAAAATATCGCAGTTTTCTTACCCGTTGTCTGTGTTTCCTTGATTGTAGTGACGACGCAAGTCTGGACCAGCAACTCATAGCATGGCGCAAAGGCGAAAGGAAAGCTGTCTCATTTCATATCCTTAAAACACAGATCGTTCTGAGTTTCAAAATGCGGTTCATTTCCACAGCTCTGCGATCTCCTTTTACCCATGTTATCCTATCCCATAGGGTAGCTGGAGCTGGTGAAGGCGGCGACTGACGAGATGCCATTTCTGACGGTTAGTCAAGAGGACGCCGGAGACGCGGAATGTATCACAGTCGTGTTGAATTGACGGTTCAAACCTCAAAGATACGATATCAAGTTGAGAATAAAAGAACAAAAAAAAGAAAATGGAAGTTCTGTGCGACAGCAGAGACTGCTGCTGGTATAGCGTTAGGTCCACATAATAGACAACACCATAAAGTTCATGTTCATGGAGCCTGTGCCACGTGGCTTGTTGCAACCAATCCCAGAATGGATTCAGTCGTAAACTTTTATTACTCAGCTGTAAATTTCTCCCTTTAACTAGGAATGTTTGCTCCCATCTCTTTCGTTTTAGCTTTTCTTCTGAAGACCACAATGTAGCTGACAATGCAATTACTTTTCAAAGTTGTACGAATACTTTTTATCTTTCAAATGTGGAAAATATACACCTGTTCGATCCTAAACACATTCAATATTTCATATAGAAAAGTTTAGTTTTGCCACTCTTATGTACCAACATCGTGATATTGATGAGATGAAGACACACATGGCCTACATACGCACACAAAGGTCAACATTATTATTCACTCTGATCATTTTTCCCTTTACACTTTAATTTCACTTGCATCACATATGTCACTGCTAACTCAATTACATATTCAGGTCTAGCCTACGTATAGTCCCTACTTCATTATAAATAAACTTAAATGCCCTTGATCATGGAACACCTTTAAATAACCTGACCAGTAACAAAGTGATCTTTTAAATGCATTAGCAAATGATTGTAAAAGCATTTGTGTGCAAATCTCAACATATCATCTCAACATATCATGCAATAGAAAACGGTTTATGTAGAAGCCCGTAGCTTATGAGTAGACTACATGCACGCGCTGGGCATGACCTAGCCATAGGCCTAACTAGCGATAAGATTGTAAAGATCCCTCAAATTATCACCGTCTAGCCCACAGTATTATTGTTCAGTTATCGGATCATATGCAAATACGTGAAGCTCAAATTCAGTGCAGGCAGTTACATGCGTTCACAACGTTTAGGAAATTCGGCTATATTCCACACATGGATATTAGACAAATAGCTACTATACATTGTTTTAATTTATTTATTTGAAAATTACTTATATTTATCCTGAATCTTCTTTGTAAAATCTAAAAGACCATTTCAATATAGTTTCAGCTATAGGCTGCAGCCGAAACAATAAGCGAATCCTATATCTTAGCCTGCCTCTTAAAAAAAGAAAATGCACAAAATGTCAAAGTTTGTCCAAGAGTGGTCTGTGATAGTAGGTCTATGGCTTTAATATGTCAATAAAACATTCAACTTTAAAACCCTAAATTAGCATAGTTTTAACGTTGTTACCAACCCGTAAAAACATCTTCTCGGCTTTCATTGACTCTCAGGGATAAGCCTACATGGAAACTGCTTCAAATGTAAAATTCGTAAAGGAGACTAATAAGACCTACACATACACCGAGGTAAGATGTGGCATGTCCATGCCAGCCGTGCAATGAGCCGACTTTGCACATATGAAAAGAGTAACACTATGTTTCCGGATAAGAAGGCTTTACACCACCAATAAAGTTTACTGCAGGTATACTTAACCTTATTGGGGATGTCAACTCCAATACAATAGCTGTGTTAGGACAATGTTTCTCGCTGTGAAACTTCCAGTTAGTTGCCGAAAAGCAACAAAGTATGTTAGCAAAGGAACAAGTTGCATTGAGGAAACAAATTGGCCTTGGCTAAGTTAATATATGAGCAAGCCTATTTCGAATGACAATCTTTGCACTGATTTGAGCGCCCACACAAGTTCAAAACTAGTCAGAAAAGTCAGAGAAAAAAAAACGAGTCAGTTTCTTATTTTTGCTTTTTGTTCTTCTGGCGGGTTAGGTTCCCTTCACAGAATAGCATCCCCATTTCACGATCACATATAAAGTCAGCTTTATTCGTTTGTCAAGTCTATTGGGTTAATTCTGTATTTTCTGAAAAAGTGTAAATCTGTTCAACAACAATGTTTAACTGAAATATATATTTTCAAACTCTTAAAACCGTGATGCTATCCCGATGGAATAACTTGCTGCTCAGTGATAGCCTATTGAGAGAAGGAACATAGTCTAAATAAGTCAACCAAAATTTCAAAAAGAGCGGAACGAAAGCAACGTGATGAAAAATTATGAATCTTCTAGCAAATTATTCTGTGCAATTGTTTTATGGGTCTTATGTTAGATCTGTACAACACAGGCTATACCCATAGTTTTGTGATAGCAGAGTTGGCTCTACGGGAGGAAATTTGAAATGGGCAGGCCCCAATTTCAAACCAAATATGGTCTTCGTGCCATTACATCGGATTGCTTGTTACGACCAATGTTATCTTGAGAGTTTCCAACTAAAACGTTTGCAGCGCACCCTTTTGTGTCCACCATAGCGTTGACCATCCTCAATGACTAAAGCACCGTGGTCTAGTTCATAGAAGTTATAGAGTTGTTTGGTAGTAGGGTATTTACCTGCCTCCCTCAGTATATTGTCACATTCATATGCCAATGCATGGGTGAGTCTCCTTGGATTATACCAATAATGGCCGGGTTTCCTAGATTCGTTAAGAAGCTCTTAACGATGAGAGCTTCTTAAGAGCGTTCTAAGAACGCTCTAGAACGCTCTTAGAACGCTCCTAAGAAGCGCTTAGCATTAAGAGCTTCTTAACGAATCTGTGAAACCCGGCCAATGTGTAGGCCTATTTTCAACTTGTCACCTCTGTGTGTCTTAATGAAGTGAATGTCTTAAGAAACTAAATCAAAGCAATATTCCATGTTGATTACACTTTAAAATGCTGTATTTTGTCAGTATGGCACGTTTACTAAATATTTAATCACACATATAGTGAGCCATCTTGTTTATTCATAATTTTTCATCAACAACAATGGCGTGGACACACAATTCCGTCGTTCACATGAGAAATATCAGCAAACAAGCATACGGGTAACATCGAAATAACAAGACTTACATAAAGATTATATTCAGTGCAAAAAACAACTAGTCTATGCTATATCACCAACACGTTAAAATAAAACTTTTTACTTGAAAATCATTGTAATTGTAGCAGGTATTATATACACAGTAATGTGCGTTTTTTATAGGCAGTTTTAGTCGTTGGGGAAATATGTTTCAATGAAAACAAAGCGGTGCCATTAGAATGGAATGGGCAACTAAGGGCAATGCTCTGTTTATTAGGTAGTACTGCGGTACAATCTCCAAATTTGTTGCGAGGCTTTGAGCCAATTGTCTTTCAAAGACTAAACATTGTCTTCAATAAATGTATACTGTATGGGTAAATAAAACATAATTTAACAATACAATGTTGGATTAATACTATAGCCTATAACAAGAACATATGAAATCTCTGTATTTAGAAATCTCTATTGCAAACTCCCAAGGTTTAGGTAGCATCAAAGGATTTCAAACGATTGCATTTCCCTGGTAATCCTAGCAAAATAGGACGTAAGATTCCTTCTCTTAGCCTTCACAACAAATTAAAATGAAATCAGATTAATTGAGCATTATACGCGCTTTACATGGGCATTGTTTGTCAATTGGATTTTCCTATGACGCTCTTGTGATGACGCTGAACATGTTCTACTCGTAGCCTAAGTTAGACCTATATTTATGGTTTTGAAACCAGCTGTTTTGCAAAGACGTTTATGTCATTTAATATAAATTGTCTATATGTACAAGATAGGTAGGTGTTGGTCAAATCGAATTCCTTTTGCAGTGTTTTTGGACGTTGGGATTGGAAGTTGATTAAACATGAGATATTTTAAGAGTAGCCAGAACCGTTTAACATGCGTAGCCTAACCAAATAGCAGTTTAATGACCTACAGGATGCCAAAGCCTACCTAAGTAGAACTATGACCCTAAAGAATATGAAATCTAAATGCATTTCACCTACCAAATTGCCAGTTAACTAAAGGAAAATTTGCCTATAGGCTATATAACAACCACATATGTGGGATTCTCTCTCCTCTCGACTAAGTAAAATTGTGGTCATAAAGTTGACTCTTTGCCTCTTTCTTGCTCATCATTTGTATGGAAACTCTTTTTCTCTTGTTCAGCCATATAACCATAAAAGACCATAAAATCACTCCTTGGTCTCTTCTTTCTCTTCCGCTTCTTTCTCTTCCGTTTCTTCTATTTCACCGTCCTCGTTGCCCTCTTCTTCGGCCTCGGCTTCGACCTCTCCTCTCTGCCCCGGAAACTTGTCTTTGTTGTTCTCCTTTTTCCACTTCATTCGCCGATTTTGAAACCAAATCTTTACCTGCCTTTCGGTTAGACTCAAGGCATGGGACACTTCAATCCGTCGCTTGCGTGTAAGGTAAGGGTTGAAGAGAAACTCCTTCTCCAATTCAAGAGTTTGGTAGCGACTGTAGGTTTGCCGTCCATTGCGTCTCCCTGGGGCTTTAAAGACATAAGAAGTTTTATTTTAGAATATCACTAGATGTTTTGTATGCAGTTTCCTAAGGCGAGTAATTGTAATAATACCGCGTAAACAATTCATAATCCAATCACGTGACAATGTCTTCCGCCATTCATGAGATTAAAAAAAGTGTGGTGAATGATAACAGGACGAAACATTTATTATGTTTCTAACATGCAAATATATATATATATGTCTTTGATATAGTTTTATTCTGTGTGATGTCTTGCTTTAAAACACAATATTCATGTGTTTACAGGTTGTTGAACAATAATACTGATTAATGTGGGGTTCTTTGTTCCTGTGATAAAATGTTGCTTTTCTGACACTTCTCATGTTAGGCCTAAATAAACCTATAAACAATCGTCGAAATTTTGCTAGTGGCATAGGACCAAACTAAATACTCCATTAGGAGGCCTAATTCAAATCTAATTTAAAGTTAGTTGTATTCCTATTTCATAAACAACATTCTGACATCTCAATGGCAAGGGCTATCATATAATTTGGCATAAACAACTACAATTTGAGTGTTAAGAAGGACTTTCAATCATGAAATCATACAAACACACACGAGGAGTGTGTGTGCGTAGGTGCCAGCGTGTGTGAGTGTGTGTGTGTGTGTGTGTTTGTTTGTGTGTGGAGGTAAGAGCCTTAACGTGAAAAGTCCTTCTAGATTTAAAATACAGCTTAGCGATCTCTATTTTAGCCATCAGTAAGAAGATGTCAAGTCAGCAGATGATGTTGCCATACACGTACAGGCTTAATATTAAACAATAGGTTTTACTACAGTTTTACAATGTCCATTATCATCAGGCAAGATGTCTGTGACTTGGTCATGGAATCTTTGGGCCTATGCTAACTTTCCAGTTGATGCGGGAGGCTCTGTGTGGCTGTCAAGTATCCAAATCTGTCTTTTGTCAGATTTGACACCTTCTCATTTCATAACGTTTCATTACATATTTCTGTTAAAATATACTGCTATTCCAAAGAAAACCAAAGAGCAACATAGGCTACATTTTCGAAGGGAACATTTCAAGCTTTTGTGTTGCAGAGACCAACTGTGACATACGTTCAAAACCCTAACACGTTTATTTTATAGTGCTATAAAGACTGTAAACCCAAGTCACTTACCTATTTCACTTTCTCACACAGGTAGACAAACTCAAATAAACACGCGCGCAAGTAGACGTACACACGCATTTACACACCAACACAGAAAAGCGCACACACAACGTGGAAAAGGAACACAAAATGATGCTAACCGTGGGGTCTCATCCAAGGAAACATTAGACTGGGAGAGGAGTTTTGATTTAAGTGGCCTTGTCCTTCTCCGGGGTTAGAGCTGTTGGATTTACAGTCTGGGTATTGCGCGAGGCTTGCCTCTTGCTGGGTACCATAAAGTGGTTGCCGTGGAAGGGCTTCGTATCCATAAAATTTTGTTGCGTCTCCATGGCAAGCCAAAGCGCAGGGGTTCTGTTGATATCCAGGATTGGAGATTCCCGTGGTTCCGTGATGGAAAAAGTCCTGGACGTGATGAGATGGGTGTTGAAAGCCAGGCGCTGCTGCCCCGGGTCCGTACACCAGCGTGTGGCTACGGGCAACGCTTTGTGGAAACCTGCAGTCGTAGTAAGTTGGCTCTAGCGATTCGGTACCTTTGTACTTGGAAAAAAGGGGGTTAACAAAATAGGAGCTCATGATTAGTTTGCATTAAGCAGACAGGTCTCTCGCGGTAGAATATCCCCCTTTAGGATGGTGGCAGTCTTTTGTGTGGGTCCCAACTCGCACACAGCACAGACACACCGGAACTAGATTGAGAAACGCTGCCCCTTTGGACAATCTAAGGCAGCTCCCTCTTGCTTACACGCTCCTCTCATCGAATTTCTCTCAATATCTCCTGTCTTATATCGTTTTTTCGTATTCAAACCCGGCGCATGGCGTGTGCTTTGGATGCGTGTTAGGGTTCAAGCTGGCTAGCTCCACCGACAGTAACAAACGCTTCTCTTTTCGCTTTTTTTAGCTTCCCAACCAACCACCCCCACCACAACCCCCCCTCCTCCCAACATCCCCCTCCCTTCTTCCCTCCATGAGCGGATAGTCATACACCTTGTGAAAACCTGCACTAGCCTATATCAATCCATTAACGAGAGGTATGCTAAGCGCGACTATCAAGTGAAAATAAACTGCATAAAAAATGCTTTGCTGTAACCAGTCTTGTGCACTGACAGCGTATGCAACACATTTGATCGTACCTATCAAAAGCAAACATGTTCAGTTCTCCAGTCCTCTATATTCGATGAGTTTATGAATGGCGCAAAAGATAAGGCTACTAGGCCTATAGTCAATGCCAATTAGGTCAAACAAAGCAAAATATTTTTGTGCAACTACATCCAAATAACAATGATAAATATTAAGATTAGATCAGACCTAGTAATTAAATAAGAATTAAACAACAAAACGCCACTGCGAAACAATGTAATGTAATAACGTTGATAACTTTCGTAATAACAACAACAAATCTGTCATCCTCATTAACAAAGCTTTGGAACCTTGCCCGTGCCTCACACACTGCACCACAGCGGCTGTGAAACACCGACACAAGCAAATATAAACACGACCTGTGAATACATGCTGCCTCCTCTGACCCTGTTAAACCTATGAGGAAAAGTAGTAAATCTGCCGCGAGGAGTTAATAAAATTTTACATTAGACGTCTAGTTAGATCAGCAGACACATGGATGGCTCAATGTTTATTTCACGAGGGTTTATAGTTGTATATGTCTTTCCCCGGTATGCCACTGTGGGTTTTGTGGTGTTTGTCAGCTTGTTTGCTGACAATTTTGAAACATCATCGTAAAATATGAAAGGCAGAGAAAGTAAATTTATAGACTTGTCTCACTCTATAAATATGCAAATCATTGTTGCACATATCTCCGCACATTTGTGACACTATTACAGACATTTTAGTGACTGATTTACCGAAATATTAAGGCAGAAAAAGGGGGTTAAGGCTACCACAACACGGAAGACGTAGCCCGTGCACTTTATCCTATTACTCTATAGACCACTTCCTTGTCCGTCATTCCAATTCAATTATCCAAGAATCATTACCATTAGCATATCTTTACAACCTCTAAGCTATTTGTAGGAGTAGACTACTAGTAACAATAATTATTATAATAATAACAAAGTAATATTGATAATGAGATGCATTGTTAATTAAGCCTACTAAACATTTGCTGTTGTTATTAATGAGAATAATATTATTTATTATTAGCCTACTATTAGGAATATGTTTTGTTGTTTAAGGTGTTCACTTCATGTCTATTGTTGTAATAAAATGTTTAATTGTTAAATTATAACCAATATTACTATTGCAGTGACTGTTACTAGCTGTAACTACTGTCCTTTTATGAATCAATAAACTTTTATTTGTCAGAGTTTCTCTGTAATATATCTCTTTAATTTTGTTGTTTGTTAATTGTTACTTAAGAATTGCACTTATTTTATGGACACCCACTGTTACTACTATGTAGGCATATTGTTTAACATTACACTGAATTGTTTTCCTTAAAGTAGTGTTGCAATTGGAAGGTACGTGGATGTAATGTGCATCCATCAAATTTCATTAAAGACCTAAATGTTTTTCAAGGAGTAGCTAAGCCTTAAATGATCAAGATTATTTGTGATGAAAAAGTTTTAGGTAGCTTAAAGGACAATTTCGATATTACACATTGAACCGATATAGCTATAGTCTACTACAACCTTTAAACTAAGACAAAAACAAGAGCATCTTTGTATCGCGATGTAGGTCAACAATGTTTGTACATGAAACCTCCATCCCATTTCCTTACGACTTGGTGAATGAATATAGTGATCACTCTATCGCCAGTGGACAAGGCTACTCCCGTGTTCAAAATATGGATCAACAGCGTCATCTAGTGTCAAAGAAGGTCACTAACATGCATCCTCCCCCATACTTTTACAGTACCTCATCTGCAATCTAAGGATTGTTCATTTTTAAACGACATTCCGTATATTTTATTATACATACTTAGTCCTTACAATAATCGTAACCCACCATTAATCTTAACAATCTAGTGAGAAAGTGACAGTGCTCAAGCACCAAACGGTGGATGTGTGACTGTGACACACATTCGATGTGCAATTGTTTTAAATAGCTTTAATTTCATCATATAGCCAACTAGAGTAGGCATATATGCAGTGGGCCAAACCGTCAAACTAGTCCCCTTTGAACGAAGTTTCCTTTGAACGAGTCCACCATCAGCGTCCATTAAAACCATAAAGTAATTTAGCCCAGACGTCTAGCCGGTTAGTCGGGTTTGCTTTGTTCGTCTGCATTTGAGACAAACAACCTCCTACAGGGCAGTAAACCCAAGGTTTTTGCCCTAACTTGCGGAAATGCACTGGATTGGTCTTTGAAATTATAGCATCCTGTTCGTATTGTTTGCAACCACAAAAAGGCAATTTAGGCAGATCCCAGGAAACAAATGCCAGACATAGGAATTTGTTTAAAGAAGAAACGTTTATGTTTTGCTTCAGACATTCAATTAGGCTACGTTAAAATAATGTGATATCAATTGGAAATGGATATTTCATTCATGTTCTTTGAATTTAGGCAATTTTACACACATTCATTGACAAACAGCCATCTTTGATAGGCTACTTTTAGAATAAAGACACGTAGACTTGAATACAAGTTTTAGTGAAAGAGCTATAGCAAAGTGATTCTGAAAAATACAGTTTGACAATTTGATAATGGCCAAACACACAACTTTGGGTTAAATCAATGTCTGTCTATTGTTGGATTTATTTGATAGCGTATACCTTTATTCTGCTTTGGGCCTAGTGTACATTAGACCACCAGTGCAGGCCTACGTGGGTACTTTCTTTAGCGGGCAATGTGTGCTTTAAAACCTAAGCTGATGATAGACAATAAATGTCAATAGTGTCGAAATATTCAGTGTTGCATGTGCATACCTGGAACATGAATGATTGAGCTACTTTGTAACAAGTGTCTTCTCTAGGCATCATAATATGAACAATCACTGCTAAGTGTCAACGTATTAGCGACCTAATTAACACTCAGCAGTTTTCGTTGCATTCTGAAAACTCCCGCTTGCTGTCAATCTTCCCTATTTGGGACAGTAATTTCTCTCTGGAGCTCAAAGTCGAAATCTTTTTTCACATAGGTTACATTGCAACACGATAGGTCTATAAAGTTGACAAACCTTGAATGAAAAGAAGTAAGAAAACACAGGTGACTGATTATGTTTGTATATATTTGAGTGGGCCCATAACTACACTCTAAATGAAACTATACAATCAAAAATAACGTGAGATGCACATAATAGTGTACAACAACAACTACGTTATCACAAAGACAAAAGACAGACTTTTTCAGGTAGCAGATGTGCTGTTTCTGTTCAAAATGCAACACCTGCACAACATATAATAGAAATAAACATAAAAAGACATTCACAGGGACATCATAAATTATGGACTGATGAAATTCAAAAGATTTCAAGTATCTTCTTTCTTGTGGCTTGGGTAGTTCCTTAATTAGACTTCGACCTATACTCCAAAATGCTCTTGTATGTTACGTAGGCTATGCTATCCCAATAATCGATTAATCTTCTAAGTTACTGATGAAGTTTCCTTACATTTTTCAAAAATGAACAAAGTAAGGTGCACAAAAAAGTCGGCATTAAACAGATTTTCGGATTAATACAAAATAGATGACACAGACAAATGTGAAAGGAACATGGTCTATTTTGGTTTATCTTTGTTGTCCATGTTGTCAATAGTGGTTAGCATGGTTGTCTGATTCGGTCCATTACTACTGCAGCTGGGCCACATTTACTGTTCTTTGCTGTCAGATTTTTCCTTATTCATTTTCTTCATCTTCATCCGCCGGTTTTGGAACCATATTTTAACTTGGCGCTCTGTTAAGTTTAGGACTCTGGCAACCTCGTACCGGCGGTCTCTGGTAAGATACATATTGAACAAAAATTCCTTTTCGAGTTCGAGAGTCTGGTATTTTGTGTAGGGGCATCTCTTCTTTCTTGTTGACCGTGCGTGTATCCAGTTAGCGACTGGATTATCTGCAAATCAATACATTATATTTAAAACATAAGTCAAGCTGAGTCAGCAATATCAAACTTGAAACATTTAGAGAGGAAGAGAATCTAATGCACATACATATTGAAAAGGTCAGTGCCTCAATTTAGTTTTACAATCTACCATAATAACGTATGGTAATACATCATGTATAACTTAAGTGTGCCTATGTTTCTGGTGGTTTTGCATTGCTGCTATATACGTTTAAGAAGATTTTTCTGCATTGTACTTCCTTTCCAAGTTAATAGAAATGCTGTCGTAAAATACTCAATGCGCTTATTCACTTTATAGGCCCATAAAACGGGCCGTGGTTCAAGCCTTTACAAGACCGTAGAGAAAGTCCTCGAATATGTCCCAAACATTCTTCAAGTTGAGATATCTGTCTAAGCGCTAAAATCGAATAAATGGTAAGATGTCTGTATAGCCTATACATACAGTTACCTGGATAACACTTGATAGGCCTATATGAAGTAGCACAATTTAATTCTAAGTATCTCAATTTAAGTGCCAAAACTAAAAAAAATAAATGTTACAGAAAACATTTTTGGAATGTTTGCCAATTCGTATGCGTAAAATGAATTTGGCACTTGTTATGCGTAAGTGTTGAACGTATTGCGGTATCCAGCCAAAGTCATAGCCTCCCTAACAGCAGAGTTGTTTTAGAGTGCATTTTATAACCCCGCTTCTCGTTTTATAGCCCTACACTACTTTGTCTTTATAGTTTTTAGAGCTAGTCCCGAGCTGAGGGCATTTAGTTGAGGACAGAAAGGAGATGGAAACAACCTATAATCTCTTTTATCACAAACGCAAGCCTACATCTAAGCAAATGCAATAACCAGAATTGCAGCCGAACAACCCCCATAGCCGGTTGTAAAAGAAGCTTGAACTTACTCGGATCTAGTTCTGGCTTATCGTCTTTATGCTTCCCGGAGGGCAGGAGCTCCGACTCGGGAGAATGGATGTTTTGCTGTGTCTTTTCTCGGATGTCAGCGGATGGGCAGTACAGATACTCCGTATAGGTGCGTCCGTTGGAGCTCAGGCAGTCGCCGGCTCTGTGCTCCTGGAAGGCATCGGGCTTCAGTCCATAGTGTCTGCTATTCGTTGGATAGCCATGGAAAGGCATGGCAGCGGAGATCGGCTCCAGCCACGACCGCACATACCTCGAGTCTGTGCCTAAATGAGGTTGATGACTGTATGGATGGTACACCACTGAGGACTGGGTGTGAACAGGGGCCCAAGAGGTAGTAAAAACGGGTGGTTTCGGGGCGAAGCTACAGGAGGGATAGTCTCCACACTCCGGTACAAGAGACGACGGTCGAGGGCCGGTGGGGTGCGAACCAGGAGCTGCGAATCGTGCCGCAAGAACATCCTCAGATTCATGGTTGATCAAAGAATCCACATAGTAATTACTTATGGGACCCGTGGTCGACATGTCGAAGCTCCCCGTCTCTTTTACATGCATCCGATTATTATATGGAGTGTATGTGTACTTTTTTATCTACCCATAGAACAATCAAGGCAGGTAATTATTTCTCAAAGCTTCTCAAGCTGCTATTGGCTCCCTCACCAACACGTGATTATATTTACCCCCACAAACAGTGCACAGTGGATCAATGCGCGAGTTATAGGAAGGATACCAATGCACTTGAAAGGGATTTTAGAATATCCGTCTTCTTGTCGGAGACATCAGAGGTAAATTCAACCGTATACTATCTTTGCAATTTTAACTTATCTATAAAATTGGATTTCTAAAAGCATTTGTAATATTATAGACCTTGCCAACATTGGTTGTGCTCAAAATCATGGAAGGTACTATTTGTTGGTGTAATCAATCTCTGTCTAGCCTAATCTCTCCTTCTCCCTGCGCTCTGGGCGTAGGCCTAATGGGTCAGTATCAAAATAGATTATACAATCTTAGATAGGCAACATAAAGGGTTTCATATTCTTAATCAGTACGTTTAATATGACAGAACTCGTGTTACAAAAGTCATGCTTGCAAGTCGTCCCTGTTTCTTGGGTGAGTGATATAGCCTGTTGAAAGTCCACGTAGCCCTAATTTATCCAACAAAATAGACAGCAAAATAGTTTGTTTGGATCGCTAATGCATATTATAGTTGTTTTTCTAAGTTAGAATTGTTTAGAGGTTATAGGAGGAAACTGGTTATTTAACATGTTTCCAATACGCTATGCGGTCTACATTCAGCAAGTGGCCGTGCATGCTTTTATGTCCTTCAATAAATTTTTACGAGGACCATTTGATTGTTCATAAACGTGTCGTTAATAAGACTGCAGTTGAGTTCCTAGCTCAACATAAAACTAACACTGTGATAGCGAAGTCTCATCAAACAAGAACGTTGAGGACGCCATCGACAGTGGATAGGAGAAAGAGACAATAAAAGTTCGTTTCAGAAACAAAAAACAATAGCGCTCTAGTAGGTATGTATCCCATCTATACCATTTTGGCCTAGTGTATCAAGATTCATTTATAAACCAAAAAAAATGTTGAATTAAAGGCAAACGCTTTTGACGGCTGGGTGTTGAGAATTGACATTGATCGTGCTTTTTGCAGTAGTAGTGTGTATATAATTATGTGTGTATATGTGGATATTATTACCTGTGATATGTTGATATAATCACGTTTTAGCAAACGTTTAGCTTCATAGTTTTGACATCAGAACAAGCAAGCAAATACATGATTTCAAGACTTCAAAATAATGGCTTCGGCCTGCTCTTTACTTATATAGACACCTCAGACATACACATTCTATCAGAGATTATTCAGGTGGTCTAGATCTCAACTCGGAAACTGTTGCAAGCATTTCATACATATGTTAAGTCTATACATTCTTTGCAATCAATTATTTTAACAAGTTTCAATCTAGACTCATTTGGACATAGTATCATAGTTGTATTTCGCTACTTACTTTTCAACAGTTCACCGCAGATCTTTTCAATAGGCCTGTGTGGTTTATATTTAGCCTGCGTCAAATGTAGACTTCTTTGCTGTCAGATCCAGATTCAGCCTTTACATTTTAAACTCTATCAATGGATTTGTGTCTTATTAGCTACGTGAAGACCCCATAGTAGGTAAGCAGAACCTATAGTAAATAATATTGGAATATAAGGCTATATATTTAGTGGTAAAACTGCTATTAGCTATAGAGTAAACATTCAAAGGCATAGATGATGTTCTTATGTAGATTTTTATAATACACTGACCTGAACATGCTATTGAAATGTGTCCTTTATTTATATCTATTTAAGGAAAATCTCAAATTGTGAAAGTCAGACAGGTGAAAATTTCCAATAGGCTACGGTGATCTTCGCCCTAAACACAGTTCCGACCCATTTCCGTTTTTCTCATGACCAAGATTATCGAACTAAGGGGGTCAAATTTACTTACGTTTAGCATTCCATGTAGCCTTCTCAGTTCATTATCACAGCCTGGTTACTTTTTTTATTTTGAGATGCTTTCAGGTTTCAGAAGATTTCCCAAGAGGCTTCTGTCATGCACATGCTCTATATGAACAGACGTTGCATAAATAAACAACTGAAATAAGCGTTGTAGGGTATAACGTTTGTACCTGTAGGGCGATAATGCATTTGTCCTGTCTTCATGTTGCACTTGTTTGTCTTGTATTCTTATAATCCAAAATTTTATGTAATTTATTGATACTCTAATAAAATATGTAATCTGCAGATTTTTCTAGGCTACTGTGTTTTCTATATAGTTATTTTTTATAGGCTACACCTTATATTTAGACTCTGACCATGCTTTAACATGCTAGTACACCATACACACATGTACATTTAGCTGTGTAACACAGTTTAACATACACAAGTTTAACTTGTTGACCAACATTGAAGGACCATGCAGGAAGATATCTTGATATGTTGTGCGTATAGCCTAGACCTAGCATTGAATCCAAGTTTACTTATTGATTGCCTATTAGGCCTATGACTAGGGTTATTGCTAATGTTTGGTATAGCGATGTATAATGTCTTAACATATTAGTTAGGCCTTTATTATATCAACATGGTTTTCATTTTGAACACCACGGCAATACAAAGCTACACGTTATGACCGAGGGTAGGAAGCAGACTTGATTTTCACATATTCCATATTTCATATTTCCCAAAACAAAGCTATATTCATTCATGTTTAAAGGTTTTCATTAATCTCTAAAGGTTTTCACAACACTGTACACCAATCTCTCTTTCCATGTATTTCAGTTTTGCGTCCACAGCGATGGGACAACGAGGACAGATCATTCGGATCATGCAATTAAAATGATCACCTCAAACATCTTAAAAGCATCTTATAAGGAATCAAGTAGGCCTAATGTCCATGATGGCCAACTGATATTATATTTAGGTTTGTTGGTGGTTAAGTTGAGACTTTAAGACAAAGGTTTGGGCTCAAATAACTATAATATCACTAACTAGAACGCTGCGCGTTAATGTTGAGAGAAAATCGGTTGTCTCTGTTATTTAGATGATGAAATCTACGTTATTTGATGCTGTTAAAAAACACTTGATGTTCAGCGTTCCTTCAAGCGCATCTATTTATTCTTTGTATTTCTGTTAGGCCTTTAAATTTGGACTTGTAAGGCGCAACGTCACAGCAATTGCCCGAAGGGGCTACTGTACAGTGACCAATGCCACACAGCCTGGTCACCCAAAGGCAAAAGGGTAAAGGTAAAAACATGTAATGCGGATTCGGTAGCTTTATTTTTAGATCAGCAGATGTAGATGCATATTGCTATAATCATACACAGCGAACTTTATCAGGATATGACGAAATACAAGATGAAAAAGTAAATACATATCTGCCAGGTATTTGAGTTAAAACGGCTATATTAATAAAAATAACTGTCCGATTCAGTATATCGAGGCCGTGGAGTTTAAAACGGTTGTCTACGAGAAAAATATTGGATGAGAGGAGAACACCTCATGTATATGTTATGTTAATTTCTTACGTTATGCTTTAATTTCTTGTGACGATAATAGATTATATCCACTGGTATTAACCACCTTTGTGGAAGAACTTAATTGGCTACTGAATTACCTTCAATATTCAAAAGTAGGCTATCAAACTATGCATCTATGTCATGTCACGCATGTCAAACTATAGTATATTTTATTTTATCAAAGACCAATGTGTACCCACTCTAAGAAATAACTCAGAACTCACCAGCAACAGCCCGTACAAAAATCATTCATTCATTCCTCCATCAGGCTATTCGTCTGTACAATGAGTCTGGCTCATTGTACAGATGGCTGAGGTCACATCCGTATTATCTATGTGATGTTCTTGTGACTTTATGGTTGGTACTTGTATGTGTATATTATCTTTATATTGTCTTTATATTGTGTCTGCCCATATCTAATGCATCTATGTACTTGTGAATTTAGTTATAACTGTTTGATATTAATATGTACCGCAGTAATCTGTGTAAAATCAACACAATTCAGTGGTACATGCTCGACACATTGTGCACTGCGATTTGATTCTCAATTAAATTGAATTGAATTGAATTTACAACAATCTGTTTTCATGCCTCTGGTCAGTTTGGAAGACAGCCTTCATTTAGCTTTTGAACAAATAAAGACAGGCTACGGAACAAGCTGTCGGCTCTGCATTATTGCACTCTATATGAAAACTGGTCCAGATATGTTTTCCCAAATCGGTCAAAACATCTATTGCATTAGGCCTATAGGCCTATTATTAATATAATGTAAGCAAGCAAGCAAGCAAATATGCTACTCAGTTATGTGAAGCATACTGCACTAATTAAGTACGTTTAAGTTTACTAAAAATACGTTAACGTCACTCGTTACATTCAATCATACCGCACCTGTTTCTCAAAAGGGTTTGACAAAGGTTATGCTATCCCGTTTATGATGGCCTAATATTCCAATTCATTGCCGTCGGCCGATAATTGGGACACGGGGAACATCTCAAAGGTTTCAGCATTTTACACGAACGTGCCCCAAATAAAGTTCGAGTTCCATTACACTTGTCTGTACCACATAATGTACCATGGTATATCGACATGTACATGCAGCTTATATTATTGAACTTTGGTAATATAGTATAAAAACTAGATATACAAAAGTAGATCTCCTAAGGTGGCAAAAGATTTAATGCCTACGCTTGTTGTGTTTTAGGGCCCCTTTGCGTAATCTCAGTATGGGCAATCTGAGTTTTGTGGCGGCCGTTTCCAGTGCTGTAAACTCTTTGTCAGTGATGCATTCCAGAGAAAACACCATTCACCAAGCTGAATGAAAGTGACTTTGGATTCCAGACTGTCTCCTCCAGTGGCACAGCCGTCAAAAGAAGCTGGGTGGGTGCGGGGGGTTGAGAAAACAAGGCAAAATGGCGAGAAAATATAAACACTGTTCTCCCACGGAAGAAATTAGACTTGACTGTACAATATAAAACACGTCTAGTTTTTGAAGAAAAAAAAACATCACACAAATATTTTGCCAAAGGTTAGAAAACAGCCGTGTGTTAAACATCGGCTATCTTTTTTTGTAGTCCACATATTGATACACTTTTGATCCATCGTGACAAAGTTGACAATTATCTTCACGTCAGCTATGCAAGCAATCCCATGAAACCCATGCGCGCACAAATCACACATAAATAGTAGTAAGGCCTAGTGCTTCAAGGTATATCAAGGTAGGCCTAATAGTAGACAACATTGTAAACACTAAGCATTATCACTAAATACCTGATTGGGAACTGTTGTTTTAATATACGCCACTCACAATTAGCGTGCTCTTAAAAATGCATTTTAGGACAACTGACGGTGGTAAACAAAACCCCCAAAAATATAGGCCCTGTAAATATTACACGACTTGATCTCAACAAGTCATGCATTGGAAAACCAGAAGCTATTGGTGGACTGCTCCGCACACAATCTGCTATCCGAGCATACCTTAATAAATATGTGTATGTACACTGACAGTATCATTGACACAAAAGATGAGAAGCCGCTCCATGTACCTTAACATTTTGCGCTCCGGACACTTTCACACGGGCTTATTCTTTGTTGAAAGTAATACCATATCATTCATTTAATCACAAAAAAACTAGATTTGACAATCTAGATATTTTCTCCTGAAAATAAGCTTTTTTTTTGGAACTGGCATGGACTGATAAGCTGTAGCCTATGATAATGTGAGAAAACCTGCAACATGTCACACCTCTAGACATCTTTGGATAGTCTTTCTCTTCATAATATACAAATCTCGGTTCTTTTCACCAGTTTTTACATGCTGCTACAGTCAAATATTTCACTGTTGAAATAAGGAAATAAACCAATGCAGAAGAGCGTAAGCAGTTGAGAGGCAATACAAAGTGGTCGAAGTTTACCCCATGTTGTTTACAACCTATTCTCCCTCTGAGAGCCTTAGGACGTTTTACAGTCCACCACAAAAACAGCTAAGAAGGAAAACGTCTCTGTCCCGGCTATTGCTGCTCAGTTCATTTACAATGCCATTTGCGGGGACTTCAGTGCCTAGGGTGTAATTTAATGGAAATTGTCGCCCTTGATGAAGACGAACTGACGTAATCAAGGCAGTTTCTTGTTGCCGAGCCAGGAAGTGAATCCCAACAACATGAAACTACCTAAACCACGCTTCAGCTGCGCGCCGGGGAAATCCACAAGATGAACAAGCAATCAGCAAACTGCAACCAAATCAGCTACAAATTCAAAGTAAGAATTTAATACCAAGACACAGCGGTTATCCAAAATGACAACACGTTCATTGACATTCGTGATACTTTCTTCCTGGTGCTAAAACGCGTTTGTTGATGATAACCCCTTTAATATTTTGTAAACTAACAAATCAGAAGTGGAAAGGTTTATAATCAATTCAGAAAATGTATGAGAGAGAAAGCGTCAACTATTCTTGGATCTTATGCAACCATGAATCAGGCCTTGATGTGTAGGCTACTCGGCTGTGACACAATCAACCCGACTGAAGAAGAAAGGGCTATAGGCTCATAGCCCAACAGCAACCACAAGACCAACGGCAGCTAAAAAATGCTCGTCTCAGAACAGACACATCAGTTGCATTTATGTCATCCGTCCCACTATGCCAAGCATCCTCAAAAGGAATGCCAAGAAATCCCAATCAACAGACATGCCTTCCAGATTATAGATCAACATTAGATATTGCCTTACCTTCAAATTCACTGACATCTTCGTGGTCGTATTTATCCATACGTTGGTTGTTGTTGTTGTTATTGTTGTTGTTGTTTGTGGTTGTTGAATGATCCATTCCTTTTCTTGGTTGAGGTTGAGCTCATTATCCTGAATAGAGGGGCTGCTGCTTCCCGTGGAGCGAGCCGGTGAATCCAGCACATTGCAGTCTTTCTACTATGTGGATTAGCCCTCCTCCACACACCTTTAAACGCATCTTTTACTGCAGCAGCACATTGTATTTGCAGATCATAAAAACCACCCCCAACGCTTTCCAGTGCGAACCTGACATTACAATTTTATGACCTTGACTTACTGTGGTCACCTGGATAATATTTAAATCAACGTTATGGTCTCTCACTTATATTAAAACTGCCATGAACCCTCTCTCTACCATCCAGTCTCCCTCTCCTTCATTCTCAACAGCATACAGTGCCAGAGAGGAAACAACCTACTGAAGGACAAACTGTAGTTTATATCTTTCCAAATCCCATATTTTTATTCTTTTGGTGACGTTTTTCCCAGAGTTATAAAATGATGTATACTCATGTGCATGCAAATGACATCGCACGAGAATAGCTTTTACCAAAAAAGACTAAACAATTAGCCTAAACTATTATTGTGCACAACATTTCTCTGAGGTCAACAGCTTCTTTTATGACAACGGTTGAATTAAACAACTTGAAGTTGTGAAGAGTCAAATTTAGGCCTTCACTTTTACTCATGGACACTTAGGCCGGGGCATAACAGTTATCATTAGCCAATATGCAACAATGTTCACAAGGATCTAGTATATACATACTTGACCAAAAACCTCACTTTTTGGTATTGTTTCAAACTTGTTCAGTATATGAAGGCACGCTGTGTGTGTATGTATGTGTTTTAAGTAGCCTATTGTTTGTGGAGTGTCGTTGCATTTTTCTTTACAAGATACCGTTTGTTTGTATGTGAATATGTGTGTCTGTGTGTAATGGTTTAGAAATATTTTGGGGTTCAGGAGAAGTTAAAGACTGGTGTGAGCTCCCGACCACGACTTTCCCTATTCAGTTTCTTCAGTTTCATCCTTCGGTTCTGAAACCAAATCTTGACCTGCCTATCAGTCAGATTGATACTCTTGCTGATCTCCAGACGGCGCTCGCGAGACAAATACATGTTGAACAAGAACTCCTTCTCCAGCTCCAGCGTTTGATGCTTTGTGTATGGACATCTCTTCTTTCGTCCACTTTTGGCTTTAAGCCAGTTTCCCGTTGCGTTTTCCAATGAGCAGTCTTCTGCGGGGAGAAAATGCAAAACCAATTGCATTCATTTTTCTTTTTACAATGTGAAGTGCACTATTCAAGTTCAGTGCATGTCCAAAGTATCATATACACAGCTCAGATCCTACACACAAACCTGAATTAGTATTGCTATAATGCTATTGTTTTGATTTGAAAACTCAAGGATGTGCACACACCAACGCGCACACTCAGTAGGCCCACAACACTCAAACGAATTCTGGGGAATAACTGCACTCGATAGCCTAAAACGTTAAAATGTGTGGCCATAGTACAATGAACACTTACTACCGAAATATAGCATTACGCAACAGCTACAATAGTCTAGCACAGAAACTAAGGCAACTGAAAGACTGAGCCTGCATACAGGCTAAAGGCAACTCATGGTGGTGTACACTGTTCGCTTACCTTCGATAACATTATCAGAATGTTCACAAATAGTATATAGAACATGTGTAAATTATTTCCCAAATGAAGAGTTTCGGAGATGTTACTGAAAATTGTAAAGCCTAGTTGCTTGTTTTTGAATTACGTGTACACTCGGTTCGCAGCCGACACAAAACAGTGAGGAAATTGAATAAGCTAACTTATAACAGCTTAAAAACACTCAATAAAGGTTTGGAAGACTCTGACATAGTGAACCACCATAGGGCACACTTTTTCAAAATGTGTAGCCTACATATTGCTTAATAATTTGATGACTAGACAAAGGCAAAAAAGCAGTAGGCCGAGTTGGCTACCGTGGAGAAAATAGCCATAACCGTGGCGAAAATAGTCAAAATATAGCCAAGGACTTCTGAATCACATTCACATTTTCAACGTAATTTTTTTTTCATATCACATTTTTGTTCATAGCATTATAGTTAATACAATCATAATTACTTTCAAAAGGTATGTTCAACTTCTAGATTTTTATTTGCTTTGATTTTCGTTTGATAAAGTGTAGTAATGAGCCAACAGACAACACTTTGGCCATCAAGGTTAAATATAAATTGAAGAGCAAAATAAGCACAATAGGAGTAGTTTCCCTCATTCATAAAAAAACGTAACTAACAAATATATATATATATATATATATATATATATATATATATATAAATGATTTAGAAAACAGAAGATGTGTTAAATTAAACTTAGCTGCATTTGCGTCGTAAATGTACGCAGTACAATAAAGGCTACACCGTGGAATTACCCGTAATCTGTATTTCTAAAATGTACAAATAGTAATAATGATTCACAGTCAATGCTTATCCCACGACATTTTGCTCAGGTCAACCCAATGTGTATATGTGTGTGTATGTGTGTGTGTGTGTGTTTCTCTTCCTGTGTGTGTGACGAAGCAATAAGTAAGCACTACAGTGTGTGAGAGTGTTTATTTCAATGATAACTGCCCATCTCACATTCTCACATTAATAGAAAGGTGTTAAATTCCACGGCTTCTATAACCCCCTGCTAAGCAATGCTTGCTCGTATGTATGTTATGACTTCACCCCATTTAACGCAGAGCAGAAAATAGATGTCAATTGCAGTCCTATTCTAGGTATTTCATTGTATTTTACTTTAATCAACATCATTTTGCACAATTTAAAGGTTTCGGTTTTGTTGAAATTACTATTGCAATTAAACATTATTGCGGAGTGAAAGCATCGTGTGTTATAAAGGGTAAGTGCTATCTTTAAAAACAATTATACGAGTCAGTTTATTGTGTGTGTGGGAGAGAGAAGGAGAAAGTGAGTGAGAGAGCGATAGAGAGAGGGGGTGCTTTTGGGGTTTACCTTTAAAATCCTCGTCGGAGTTATCAGAACAACTGTCAGTCTTGGCCTGCTTCTCCCTGCTGACATTTCTCTGTTCTTGATCTTCGCCCTTCGAGGCCAGGAGTTTTGCGCCCTGGCTCGGTTTACCGACACTTTCCGTTGATTTACTTGGCGATGCAACAGATGTTGTTGGTTGGACCAAAGCAAAGTCTGGAGCGAATTGTAGCCTCTCTCGGCTGTACACTTGAGTTGTTTGGAAGCACTCCGGTGACGAGACAACGGTTTGGTCAGACTGGCTGTTGTCTCCAAGCCGGATGTAAGTGGCCGACTCGGTTACCTCTTCAGCCTTGCCACTGTCACTATAAAGACAACAAAACGCCTCCTCTTTGACGTTGCCCGCTGGAAACGAGCAAGGATGTAAACACCGGGCAACAGGTTGCTCGTTCATGCCAGTTTTGGACCCCGCACCCAATGTACCCACTTGAGATGACAGGTAAGGCGAATCTTGGTATGCACTGAGAGAGACACTTCCCAGAGGAACGTCATCTATTTTGACGAGGGACTGTCCAACTTTTCCCATATTTCTCATCACTGAACATCCATAGTCAGCAGCCGTTTGAATGTACATTCCAGGGTTGCCAGTATAGCTTTCACCTCGGTAAGAAGATGATCCTCCCATCAAGGAATCCATAAGGAAGTTACCTGCTGTTATGTTATTCGGGCATGCCATTTTTTAAATTGCTATTACAGTTCTTTTTTTGTTCCAGTGACATCGGCTTTGTCGAGGAGAATAAGGACAGTAGGACGCTGACATCTTTTGGGGGGCAAAAATATCAGTAACATAATTATGGATGCTAGGAGCCATGTCATGTGATTTTCAGACCAATCGAAATGTGGAAGTGGCCTTGATGCTCCAGACTGCGCTGACGTCAACGCGGTCAAGTTGGTAGTCAGATGATGTTTTGCGTGGAGCAAGGGCGCCATCTAGTCGAAAAAAGGACGCAAAGACAGCATACAGACAGGCAGGAGAACAAAGAGATGTGAAGGATTTTGCAGGCATGTTGCTAGGTTTTAGTCGAACTGATAAAAACTCAGTGAGGCTATATGCTTTAACTGCATAGATGACTATAAATAGCCTATGCTTTGCTGTTGATGAATAATAGCCTACATTTTGTGATGAATGAGCGGATGAATATATTATTATGATTTGAGAACATGTTACTTTTAGGCCTAGGTTCAAATATAATTTTAAACATAGAAATTGTCAACAATTAAAACATTGAAACGTTTAATATATAGCCTTACCTACAGTAAGGAATGGCAGTACATGTGAGCATTTTAATGTCCAAATCGATGGTTTTACTGTTTGTAGAGCATGTCAAACGCCAAGCGGATTCATAAATAGCCTACTTTTCTCTTTCAAAACTGACCCGGCTGTGCCGGTATAGGTGTATCTTGTTAACATTAATTTCAGTAGGCCTTACACAGCATATTTGCTTCGTTTCATTCTGAACAGGAAATACATCAAATTGCAATAGGCCTGTGCTTATTCTAACTGTAAAACATCGGGTTAAGGTTGGAGTCGTCATGGTAAAGTCTTCTGTGTAGCCTACTCATTGTTGAAAAAAAACAACCGAAATAGGCTGGTTAACTTTTAACAAATCTTGCAAAGGATATATTTACTGAACATGCTATCACGTAGGCCCTGAATAGCCATAATGCATGTTAAATCTTTTATGTGCTAGAAATGTCCAAATTTCATAACACAAAGTGACTAGCTTAATATTTTAGGTTTTGTAAGATCATTGCCTATTTCTACGCAGATTGCATTTTAAATTGGAAGGTCCGTCTCCCCATGGTATGTATTTCGATATTATGCTAAATAATACCGAGTCTCTATTTGAGGGAAAAAAGGGAAGAGCGTTGGATACTCTTTATCTCGTGAAAATGTAGGACATTATTAGTAGCTATATCCACAACAAACTCTTCAATTTTTATCTAGTAAATGTGTTCCATTAGTTTTAGCAATAGGAATATAGACCAGTCGTAAAAACGATCTAAATAGGGCTACCGCGGCTCAGTAGACCACAAAGGACCGGTTTTAACAGCTAACGATGCAAATAGCTGTACTGGGCCCAAGCATGCCGGGTTTATGGCACACATGTACCTAACCTCAAAGACCAGGCTAGAATACTATGTTTTTAGCAACGACCCTCTATGACAGGAGATTATATTTAGCAAACTATTTGGAAATAATATGACAAAAATATGTTAACCCATATGTTTAGATATAATCTACATCGAAAAGACCTAAATATCCAACTGTTTGGCCAGATTTACGCTTAGTCTAGGCTATATGGTGTTTTGTCTTTACACAAATCTAGACTGTAGACTTTCAACAGTACCTATTGCATAATCCATTCAGAATTAAGACAATTTTTTAATCTCCTCATACATTTAGCAGAGGTTAAGATATATAAAAAAATATAAGCATACAATTTCATGTCCTCGGTTAGTGGATTTCAAATGATCCACACTGTATAACTATTTCTTTTTATTCAGAATTGTTTTCAATGAAATTGACCGTGATAGATTTATATTCAGTATTAGTTCAAGCTTGGCACATCTTGTTGACATATGTAACCAATGATATATATGCTCAGTGGATTGGGAAAAAAGTAATTGTGATTTGCAGGATGTCCTAGCGAGGAGTAGCCTAGGTCCTGATGTAAAATGCTGTCGTGCACAACACCCACATTTCTGCATATCATAAAAATACATTTGAACATACATACTGTACAATTGTATGCCTGCCAAATGTTTGTGTGTTTGTGCATGTAAAAAAGCTGCATTCATGTGTTAAATTAACGTGTGCAATAAAGTAGGCTATCCTACATTATGTTAATTAGTAATGTTTCACATAGTTGTTTCGAATATCTTGTTCAATGTTGTATTTTGGGAATACAAGGGAGTAGCAACATTAAACTTCATCCATAACAACAGTCTTTTGTACAATTTTTTATAAACAGAATACGCTCAGAGATTATAACAAATATTATTTAGAGCACGTCATTATTTTAAGAGGACAACATTGGCGCAAGAGCAGTGGGCGCACGAAGGGAAAACTATAATCTTGGAGTAAAATACAATGTTTTAGTTCTTGATCCGACTAAAACGACTCGTCAACATTTGCTGTAGGCCTATTTGTTACAGTAAAAAAAAAATCAGGTTTGTCATCTAATGCAGTCCATTTTCCTCTGCCACAACTTCACGAGTCTCACCAAGGCCTGGACAAAAATATTTAAACCATTTACCAACCACAGTGTTAAATCAACGACTGTGGAATCAAGAAACCGACAATTCTGTTCATTGCAGTCTATTAAATGCCTCTCCAGGTTGATGTAATAAGGTTCAGCCGTGTGCCCTCTATTGCAGTCCTCCGAGCACCCCACACGCAATTCTGAATTTATGATTGCAGCATGTACGTCTTTAAGGCAATTATAAGATCAAAAAGAGGAAACAAAGCAAAGAACATCGGTGTCATGTTAAATGTAGACATCACGTAAGACCACACACAAGACCAGCTAATTTCCCCAAATGTAAAGTTTTACATCACGTCCAGGGTACAATGTGTTCCATTCGTGTGTCTAAAATAATTTGTCACATCTTTAGAAATTAGAGCAGAATTACAAGTAAGCAGTTCTGTGACAATTCAGTGAGCTAGTGTCATCCAACTAATTTGCCTCGGCAGTCATGTTGTTTTTGAAACGGGCCTAGATAGGGTACATGAATGATGCATTTCAATTGACATACAAACTAAAACGTAGCAGCTGTCTATATTTTGAAGAAGGATCCACAAGACATTTATTTGCAGGCATTTTTAGTTCACATTTATGCTTTCACATAGGCTGTTTTTTGAGAGGTTTGCATGGGATGTTCTGTTGTCCTCTGCGTAATTGCAGGGTTTACAGCAAAGGTAGCAAAATAGAACGTACAATTACTATTGCCTGTTTATATAACTAATCATTAACGTGGAAGTGAATTAGCTTGTCAGATTTACAGACCTATATTCATTAGCTTATCATACTTGGCAACAACAATAACAACGACAATGACAATGACTAGAATCATACTACAATTTCTATCACAACTCTAAAAATGTTTTTTTTTTTTTATACGTTAACAAACAAATTTGATTCAATTTGGTCGTCCTTAGATTTGAAACATATCATCACACACCATGCATCTTCTCACACGCACTCTCTTCATGCTGACAGTTTAATATGTGTATGAAAACTGCCATGGTCCAAATACAGGTAGCTTGAACATGCATCCGCAAAGTCCGGTATATATTCAACCGTCGACACTTTTGCCCACAAAAACAGAAAATTGTCAACCTAGAATACTTAAGCTAAATCACGGCTTGAAATCCTAATGAAACGTTATACTAACAGAAGTCGAACATGGCTATCCCTGGTGTGAAATAGAATCGGGGAGTATCCTAGCCCCCTTGTGGTTGACAGAGAGGCAGTTTCAGAATCATCTCGAGGATGTTGACGTTGTGTGGCAGAAAAAGTCCAACAAATCTCACACGTCATCCTCCAGGGCCAAGGTTGGCGGGTGTGACAAGACAAGTCCTTGATCTCCGCTGTGCACATATCCCTCCCCTTGTCACAGCACACCCTTCTTTCGCATAGACTGGAAGCTGCGGCTTACAGCCATGGAGGCATTGTGGCCATACACACACATACGCATACACAGTATGTTTGTGTATCAAAAATCGCTGGTGCAGACACAAATGAACGCCCCCCCCCCCTCCCCACGTACATGCCAATAACACACACACAAACTGTAGACTTCTAATTAAGACGGGAACGCAAACAACAACGAAAACACACAAACATTACTTATAACGTTATTGAATTGTAGGCAAACAGATTTCCACTCCTCTACATATTACCGAATGTTACTTACGCAAACCTGCGAAAAATATCAGGTAAAGCTCATGCCAACATGTTATAAACCGTCTCACGCATGAAAACATATACATTTTACAGGGACAATAAAGTGTATTTACTGGGCGTGCTAAGGCTGGCAAAGTTACCTGCTGTAGTTTAATGCGAGGGTCAAAGTTGGGCTCTCTACACATTCCTTTTTCTGTTCCCACTCCCTCTCATTGGTTCATTCCCCTCCTGCACACATTTCCGGGCTAAAGGGGCTCCTTGATTCCACTTTATTGCAACGGGTTAAAGGTGAAGGCCTTGACATTATTGAAGTTCAAAGACTAGGCTACATTTAATTATAAATTGTACTTAATGCACACACGTGCAATCTACATGCACACATGTCGACAGAAACTCACAAGAACGCATTAAAAGAAAAGGAGAGAGAGAGAGAGCAACAGAAAGAGAGAGAGAAAGTGACTGGACCATTTCCTTCTTTACCATATTACATTCAGACCACCTGGTCCAATTAGTCAACAATTAGTGTAAAAATTGTTAATTTGGAATTTGGAAAGCGTCTAAATGATGCGTGTGGACAGCTTTGACTTAACTCTCCAATACGCAATTCTAAGTCTACATGAGAGCGGGGGAGCTGGAGGCTGGACTATATGTGAGGGGGTTGGGTGGTTGACGTTGTGCACAGGCCCGAGTTCATGTTGAAACCTCTTGCCAAGTTTTCTGTTCGGACAGTCTTGCTTGTTTACTATTTACTGCGGAAGTGAATACCATTCCACCAGAACAGACGGTGCAATTAAGAGACAAAATAGCCATTTAGTGCCTCTGTCTTTATGGCAGTGTCTAGACTACAAGAGTAGAGATTCCATTTAGTGGGCACTAAGCAGGTTATCATGTCCCTCCTTTTCTGTGCGTGTCTGAGATGTAGTTTCTAGCTTGTGTGCTTCCTAATGCTCAAACGCGCACTCTTCGAGCTTTATTTGGTCCGTCTATTGAGTGTGCAATGTAAGTGTGTTGGCGTCGTATTTATCCCATTCTCTAATCTTCAACTCAATATTTCTATAAAATACATTGATAATTTCAGCATTATGCATTTTACCAGATGTGTCGAATATGATCCACATTAAGTGTCCCAATGAAAGTTAATCAATAGTCTAGGTATAGGCTCACACACGCAGGCCCACTCCCAAAAATCCCAAATGGTGTAATCAAAAATACCTGTTGGCTGGTTCACTTTACTCTGTTCATTATGGATTTAATAAAACCGCCACCATATTCTGTTGATTATTTTGCTTTATTTCAGTATTTTTATATTAATGATACACAGGCCCAACATCACTGTCATCTTTTAAAGAAAAAAACACCACATTTTAAGCGAATAATTTAAAAGAGTGTTGACATTAAAGCTAATAAAGTTGTCTGGGCAGTGTACAGAAAATAGCAGCGGGAAAGGGTAAAGAAGATTGAAACTTAACATATTTACAGTCAAGAATGCACATTGCATAGTCTGTACAAGAAATACATTATTACAGGTTTAACAGGTCACTGTTGTCGATGTTAAAATGTGGGCTCAACCAATTAAAGGCGACTCTGTCTGAAAAGAGGATAATCTACTGGTACACTAGGCTATACAAGGACCAGAACATTTCAGATTGCCTATATCATGGCTTTCAGATTGTAACATTTTATAGAATGTTCAAAATAATAGACCCACCCGTGATGTGTCGCCTACAATATCCAAATAACACAATTAAGAATCTGATAAATAGACGCAAATTTTAATAGTCGAAAACAACATATACATGATTATCCTACTCATCCGTAAACCTGTGTGAAATACACGTTCCTTGTGGTTACAGGAAAATGGCAAATTAGCCTGTAGACTACTAACACCAATGTTTGAGAAACAAACAGGCTCAGCTCGTAAGGTTTTGTTTGCATTAGCCATTATGTGTATAACTTGACTTTGTTGTTAGTCATGTTGAGAACTCTATGAAAATGGAGTGTCTTTTACCTAGGACTAATTTTGACGTGAGCCGTCTGTTCACAAAAGAGGGTTTCCCGAAAAATATTGCAAGCGATCTCTGCTTAATTTCTTTTCTTTCATTCTTCGATTCTGAAACCATATTTTAACTTGTCGGTCAGTAAGATTCAGCATCCGGGAAAGCTGCAGTCGTTTCTCCTTGTTGATGTAAACATTAAAGAAAAATTCCCGCTCCAATTCTCGAATCTGAAATTTGGAGTATGGACACCTCTTCTTCCTTGTACGAGGGGTACCTGAATCTGTCAAAAAGGAAGAGCCATAATCAGTTACTTTGCATCATAACATGCATTAGATTTAGTTAGCCAACATGATGATGCTATTTATGGATTAATGTACGTTATGGAAATTTGAGTGCCAACTATACCATTTTAGTCACCATCCTACACCTTTTGCGCGTAGGCTACCAGATAAATCAGCTATAACGAGTGTTAAATGTTCCAACCACGAAGCGAAGAATATCATCTTACGTGATGTAAGTACGTGTTTATCTGTCACATACATAAAATAACAAAACAATACATCCCCCCAGTTTGCGTTCGATTTATTTTGAACTAATAATTCAATTCAAACACTAAAGTGGCGGATGAAAAGGACGAAATAATGTTTACATGAGATGTGAATCAGTAATAGCCTACTTGCAGTCTCGTATAGCCCACATTGGTTTTAGATATAAACCACCCATCATAGTTTATAAACGACATGAACAAGGTTAATTAATTAGACTACAAACAATAATCCTCTTCAAGTCGTGAAGCATTATTAGGCTACATTACGCACCAGTTTCATTGGCATCAATAGGGCCTGCGTGTATCAATAGGCCTACGGATCTAGTATGGAATTGACTTTAATTTCATCAAACTTTAAAACTCGAGGAAAATAGTATGTCACAATAATTTTGGACCTGAATGTGTTACTGGAAACTGATAACACAAAGGATTGGTTTTGATATCAAGGTTTTGTACTTCGCAAAGAACACTTTCTGCCTGATTCATGCATACGCTACTCCATAGACCATAACATAGGATGTTTTAAGGCTGATTCGTCGAGGCAGGTATCTGAGATTTCTCCGAAGTAATCACAATACTCATTAAAACTTACCATCAGATTGATAAGCTACAGGTTATATAGACAGAGAGACGTACATGAACATAGGCAGAAAGAGATAGGCTACAAATATGTCGACACACATACAGTTAGACACACACACACACACACACACATTATTATAGATATATAGAAGTATAAATATATATATATAGATATATAGATAGACACCAAACCACCAAAAAGTGTTTGATCTCACTGTATGTCTTAAAGTGGGCATAGCTATAGTGCTAAAAGAAAATTCACATGACGCCAAAAGCAATGTTCTGCCCAATTGGTTTTTACTCTCGACAGCCCAACGAGAAAATCCCTTAAAATGCCCAACGCAAGTTCATGATCAAAGTTAGCATTTGTCACAATAGCGCGCTCTTAAAATTTCACAGACTCCACGATAGAAGCGTCTGTGTATAACATCCCTTTTTTTCAAAGCGCTTTCCCATCGTAAACATTCTTCTCGTTGGAAGAAAGAGCTTTGTAGGTTATAATAAAATCCTTTGAATGCTTATAAAACTCCACATAAAATCTGACCGACAAAACACCGGGCTAGTCCCCTAACCTTTCCCCATTTACAGCTTCGGTACCTACTCGAGTGGCTGTTCTTGCTAGTGTTGCCTTCCTTGGTGGCTGTAGAAGTACACGAGCCTGAATTTGTATGTTCCTCCTCATCTTCGGCGTCCTTCTCCTGATCTTGTGCGCCTGGTAGAGCGGTGTGCTGCTGGGACTCGCTCTCAAGCTTGTTCGCTTCGCCTTTTTGTAAACAATTGTCTGACTGATTGTCCGTGCTGCAATATGCAGTCTCAAAAAAGCGATCGAAACCTTGAGGGAGGACGTTGTTTTTCCCCACGCCGGAGTAAAATCCTGTCGAGGGGTGATTGGAACTCGGATGGTGGTGGTGGTGGTGGCTGTACACACTCTCGTTTTTCATAAGCATTTCTGTCATGGTGGATGGCGGAAGGCAATCCCTGTGCACCAGATCTTCTCCTGAGTAGCACGGAGCATAGTTGCTTCTATGGTGCCATTTACTGGAGGGGTCCAATCCGTAGGAAACTTCCCGCACCGGTTGTACTTGTGACAGATTTGTGGAATATGGGTAGCTTATTTGCCGCGACGGGGCCTGTGGAAGAAAAGACGAGACGGCTGAAAATTCAGGGACGTAGTAGGTGCAGCTGGGGAGGTAGATGTTCGAGGCGCAGCCTGTTCTGTCCCCAAATTCGGATGTCCGGTCTTTGCGCGTCTGGGAGCAGAAGTTGCCCAGATTCACCGAGTTAAACATCTTTCCCTCGTACTCCGTACTATAGATAGATGTTTTGGATTCGAACTGCAGAAGGGGAAAAATTGGGAAGGCAAGATGACGCGCAATCCGTCTAAGTCGCCCCGAGACACGTGATCGAAAGTAGATATTGTCATATATCAATTTGGAACACTTGGATGTGTAGGAGTGGTTCGCTTAGGTAAGATCTAGGAGGTTCAAACGATTAATTTTCAAAACACCACAGGAGCACTAAGAAAACTAGTAACAGATTCCTGTTTGTTGGCTTATGCCATTGGCAATTACAAAGAGAACATTATGTGTTTACTTACACTATATGGTTAGTACTAGCATAGCATAGCATAAGCATCTGCCTTTAATAGGCTATAGACCATAGAGTGGCCTACTGTAAAAGGTATAGCCTTTACACAGGTAAGATGTATTGTTTATTACTGCAATGATCTATAACAATATTACGATTGTGGTGCTATTATTATCATTATGAAATAACTTTTATACTTTTATACTACTAAATAATAATAGTAGTGGTCTTAGTCGTAGTAGCCTACTTTTACAAAAAATATGGTAGGCTGATAATAATACAATTATTAAATTGACTACCAAAACCGTATTACAAAAAATACATAGGCCCTCGAGTTCACAATAATCTTATGTCCAAAGCTTATGGTAGATAAGATCAATTATATTTTATAAGGATACTTTTCTTTATAGAGTATCTTGAACTTCATTATCTCTCATCTAGCCCATTGTAATACTGGAAAACACATTAGACGTATGCATGCTTACGCGAATAAAGCACTTATAGGGCATTCTTCCCTTTATAATGAGATCAGGGTCCCCGGTTATTTTTCAGATATGTTTCACCTCAATATTGAAGATTGTTGACTAAAATATATTGAATTGCTCACCGATGCTCACCGTTTGTGTCAAGTTTTGGGACCGATGCATATCAACGAGGCTTTTACTGAAATACATTCTTAAACTAACCTGAAGATTTAATGCATATTTTTACTGGCCATTATGATTTAGCATTCGCGGCATAGACCTGACATTTGCAGCTTATGAAAATACACAAACAATACGAGCTCCATTACAATATACTTTGGCGTATTCTTTCTAACGCATGCTCCCAAACATGTTTCGTGCTACAGCCTAAAGCTTGATGTTAACAAAATGGATATATGCATGGATCTACAATCTGAACACCATCTACTTTGTTTTAGCCTACTCCTAATCGCCTTCGACTTGGATCATGACGGAGACCGTGAGGAACAGAGCCTACACCGAAAGTCCAATCAAAACATTTCAAGTAATGGCACAGCCGACCTTTTGGGCGATGATACCCGATGATAACGTAATGCAGAAAGTTATATACAAATGCTAAGAAAATGCCCGCATATTGCATAAGCTGTGCAATACATTATATACAGTAAAAATGAATGGTGTATGTATTGTATCATAAAATGTCTGAAGAACATTAGGCTGTGTGTAACTACTTTTATTATGGGATGGCTACATTTGAATCTGAAGATGGCTAGTGCAACATAGCGTTAGATAGGCCTATAGATCCCATTACTCTTGTAGTTTTAGTTTTTTCGGTGCTTTTCCTACATAATAGTTCATTCATTTAGCTTACAATGTCTGTTAGAAATCATAATGTCTATTGTGTTTAAGGGTATTAAACACAATAATAGTACAACAACTAGGATAGGTCTGCAGCTTGAAACTTGAATAGCCTGCATTTTGTCCATCCTATACATGTGTATATATATATTAAAAAAAAATATATATATATATTTAATAAAATACCTTTGTTGATAAATAGATGCCTTTGCGTGCTCTTCCCTGTTTCATAGTAAACTATATGCCGACAGCGTCAACGCTAAACTACAAAAGCCTTCGATTTTGAAAAGATAGGCCTACATTTTGTTTTCTCAAATATATTATTCATGATACAGCCCAAAATTAACCTATGCGACAGTACGCTATCGTCATTTCAGTTAGCCAACACATTTCGGGTTTAGTTATTATTAGACTGGGCTCTTTTTGGTTGCCTCATTCATAGTCCTACTGTGTTGACGCAAACATTCTGAAAAATCGACACCACACCACACCCTACTAAACCAATGCATTTTGACGAGAGGTGGCTATGACATTAGTTTGTTTACTGCTCCTTTTAACGGATAAAAGGTTGACGTACATGATGCTTGCACCCAAGTACAAAGAAAGCAGACAGCTGCCCAGACACAGCACTTGAATTTGACCACTAAAAATCCTCCCAGTGTCTACCATAAAACTGCGAATGGCTGTAGAACAAGCGAAAACCCTTTCTAGCCTACTATAGAAAACAATAAAGAGAATGAAGAAAAAAAGAAGAACTTCGAATTAGGAAAAAGGTTAACAAGATTGTTTCCCTTGAACATAAGAATTGACAGCGCAAACTTTTTTTTATCTTGACCCTATGAAACTTCAGTATCAAACCTCAAGGTAACATTTTAAGGGGTTGTGGAATTATTCGAATTTTGCTTTGAACAAAGTTCACTGATGTTGGACAAATGTCGACCATGTGACGCATGAGTTTGAACTAGTGTGCGCATTAGTGTGTCGGTTTACGGCTGTAGGCTAATGTTTCAGAGAGGAAGATATGAGCCGGTATATACAACATACTGCTTACAGACATTGAATGGGGCCTATAGACTGGGCTAGAGCTACTGCATTGCGAAATCTGTCTAATTTAATTAACTTAAATTAGACTAATGAAATCGGCTATTGGGGATAGCCTTATATCCAATCATAACATAACGCACAGCTAGCATGCTCGGATTTATTGCAATGCATTGCTTTGTAATTAATTGTATTTTTAGTTTTCGAATTGTTGTGTTTCATATACCCTGCTGCATTTTTTCAGAAATCTGAAATATTGTAAACAATATATAACTTTGTTAGCAATTCAAGGTGAATAAATAGCGCGTGAAGCTTGTGAGGGCGCATGAAATGCTTTTTGAGGCCAGGCAAACATTTTTAACATTTGGAGATTGCTTCGTGTTAAAATAATGTGTTTGCTGTATTTCAAAACGGGAATTTTATAATATAAGGAATTAGACTTTTTGCACTTTGCAGGTCACTAACAAAAAATTACTCACTGTCGTTGGACAGATTCAATAATGACAACTAATCAACAACACAACTTCTTTTCAGGACATTACTCTTTCGGTACCCTCTGCTATAGTGAAATAGTCAGTTAGAATAACTTAAGTCTGACTGTATCTGAAAACTCATTCTGAAAACTTTTCCTCAGTATCTACTTGTTCTACACCAAAAATACATGCGCTCATTTGAGAACTGCAAATTCGATATACCAAAGTTCGTGGCAAATTACAAAAATGCAACATATTAGTCTAGGAAATTTGTTTTACATTCAAACATGATTGTAATTCTACTCTGAAAGTCAATGCAGGGTTCAATCTAAAGTCCTGGAAGGTTTTGACTCGCCTAATCTTTAGTCAGAGCTCCATGCCGGCAATCACTTAAGGGATAAGGTTTATCATGTGTTTATTCATCTTGAAGATTCAGTCACAGTTAGCATCTCATAATGTGCTCCTAAAACAGTTGGGTAAGTTTGCGCTTTTTCACTTGATAAGTGAAACAAATACTATAGGGTTTCTGAAAATGGGTGTTCATGGAGTCCCTACTTCCATAAACAGTTTAAAATACAGGTCTCTGTCCACCTAATAGCTAGTGTTCTTTCGAGTCCTGTGAACACCTCGCAGGGTGTTGTAAATATTTGCAATTCTCTGCTTAAACATCACCGTTAAGAGAGTGCAAGCTTTACGACTATGTCTGGGGAATCTAAGGTATTGCAACCTACCTACAACTATAATTACAAACCTGTGTCAGTCTCTCGTTGAGAGCAAGAAATAAATACGGACCAAAAAATCATGGTGGCTAGAAATGTATATTTTGATGACATGTAAATGCATTGTTTCATTTACATGTCATTAAACTGCATTAGTGCAGTTTGTTATAAGCCGTACAGAATGTATGCTTTTCAATGGAGACAATAGAGTCGGCGATAACCATTTTAGCACCCGAAGGCTCGGCCTGCATACAACCATCTCAGACTGGCGAAAGAATGCAGGACCTTAGATGTCGACTCACAACGACGGAAGTGCCACAGCTATGTTGAGTGCTGCTTCATATTAAACTGATCTGAAGTCAGGGCTAAATGTGGCTAGCGTGTGTAATCATATTACTGTCCCCTCATGGCCTAGATAAATTTAATTGGATGTAAGTCGGGCAGTTAAACTTGGTTGTATGAGCTGCGAACAGTTGCAAGCAACAAGAAAGGCCCTTGTTTTTACTGAGGTCTTGAATGCACCTAGCGTGAACCATTTGCACTGTGAGCAAGTATAAGTTACAAGATAAGGATACAATAATGTTGTTAAAGTGGCTCTCCAGGGAGTATTTTTATATCAACTCAGGAGGAGCATGAAGACTGATAAACAATAGGCAGAGAAACCGTCCAAATTAGACTCCTCTTGAAGCTACACTGCATTAGTAAACCTACTATTTTCAAAAAATTACTACGCTTTTACTGAAACATCTATTGTATTTGTTAGCTTTTGGTTAAACAAATAATCTTAGAATTTTTTAATTTAAATCTCAAGATTATTCCTCTAATCGTCGAGATTGTTCAGTCTGTTTGGCTGTAAAAATCGAATGGTAGACGAAATAAATGCTTATTATGTAAAGATATTAGACAATGTAGCATATGTGTACGTTTTGTTTTGTATGTTGGCGACCCACAATACGCACACGACTTTGTAGAACCATTTCTTAATTTTTTTACTTTTCCTAAATTATTTTAAAGCTAATGCCAGTTTTCTATTGGGGTTACACTTAATATGGCATATCGTGCAATCTATAAATCAAGCTTCTTTCTTCGTGACTGATATAACGGCATTTAACTTTCGAATCAATATTCAAATTCATCACAAAATATGATTTTGAATAGCTTAAATTGAATCGGAAGTGAAATTGTTGATTGTCGGAAGTGAGCATGCTTATTAAGAACTACAAATTAAATTAACGGAATTTCTGAAGACTAACCTGGTGTTACATTGGGCCATCAACAAATCTTACGTGAAGTCATAAAAATAAGAAATTAGAATCAATTTTTCTCCCCTTGACATTTTTCTATTCCAAAAAATAATATAGGCAATTTTCTGCAGTTGAACAATTTTGATCAAACTCTTTTATAACATCAATTAAAATTATATTTAGTATTTAGTAAAATTGTATTTAGTGTTATCAGGAAAACGTTGTTCTAAGTGCAAATAAGGCAAAACGTTTTGAAAATTAAAAGTGAATTAGTATACAAGCCGCAAATACGACTTTGAACCAGCACTGTGATCCAAGAAAACATAAAGGACAAATAGGACATGCCTTTGACGATAGTCCAGCAAAATGGGACAGTGCTCATCCAAGTTTTCACAGGTAAATTAAGTCAGTGTCCGAGTCTCTGGCATTGAACCTGCATGACGCACGAGACTAATCCAATTATAGTATATTAGCACATGTCACTTACATAGAGAAAGACCCACACAACTAGTCAACGAACACTGGGATATGAGTTCACGTGAAGGCCTAAAGAAGCCGCTGGGTATTCATAAGAAACAGCATAATGTTTGTATCATAATCTAAAGGCAGTCTAAACGAAAACTCAGTAGCCTACACGCGTGGTCTAAAGCACCAGTGATTTCCGTTGTGGCCGTGTGGCCAGAACATATCACCAGCTATACCTTTACAAAGACCTGCATCTGTACACATACTGTATAGTCTATTAAACAAGTGACAAAAAAATATCATTACATTTTTCCATGGTCTCTTCTCTCAATTCAATGTTTTCCTTGGAGCCGGGCACTCAAAATCTGGGGCTATATAGGCCATAGCTCATACTTGACCTTCAATTTGTGCGTTTGTCTACTCCCGCCTTAGTGCGGGCCTCTATTAGTGAGAAGGGGTGAGGAGAACCTATACAGCTATAAAACTTGCCCCACATCTCCGATGAGCTTCTAAAAGATTGTGTAGGCTATCCATTTAAGCATGAACCAACTGTAGTATGTGTTTCAAAATTGTCCGTGGTGCTATGAACCACAGACGCTAAAACGATCACTGAGTGGGTACATGACCCTACCATGACTGGGAATTAGATTATTCATAAAATGAATACAGAGCTTCTATAGGTTGATGCGCACATTTCAAATCAGTTGCCAGCGTCAACGATTTCTACTTAAACACACCATAAGGATTGCTTCCACACACCATAAATACAGTCCATGTCCTATATGTTAGTGGAACATTATTCTCAAAACGCTATAATCTTGCTTCTATTGGACTGCCTCAACTGAAAAAAAGCAGCAACAAGAAAAGCGGCCACTTTGAGAAACCAAGAAAAATAATGTCATGCAGAGATAGGCTACTTTCAGTTTTGTAAAATGTAAAAGAATAAGAAAAGACTAATACACCCTTCAAAGGACTTCCCTCCCTCTCTTTCTGACACACACACACAGACACACACAGGAAGAACACACTCCTTCCCTTCCCTTCCCTATTTCTTTAACCAGCACGATACCATAAACGGTAGTGGAGTGGCTGGGGGCCTAGACCACATGACACAAGTTCTCTGCGAAGGGCACGGAAGAGCTAACTGACCTTTGCGACACGGAGACAGGCCACCATAAACAGATTTAGTCAGTCTCAATGTCAAAAGTGCTTCAGAACATTAAATAGACACATTGTAAATATTGACTCCATCTGTAGGCAGATCTAAGACAGCCTACATAAAGAGAGAAATAATCAAGCGCTTGATGCGTCCACTGTCATAACACTATTGCAAATGTGGATATAGAAAATAACATTTACTGACATTTAGGGATCTACATGGGTTATTTAAGAGACACGAAAACTATAGTTGTAGCATACAGGGATGTAAACACCTGGTCAAGCGTTGCTGTAGACACCAATGTATTTGTGTTAGCACGCATTTAGAATTTATCATGCATGTCATTATTGGTCAAAAAATATCAAACTGAACACCCAAACTCTAATTGGATCAGAGCATTAATGTTGTTAAAAGTCTTCAAGATACCTTTTTCTTACGTATTTTTTCCACACAACTCCTACTATTATAACTTCCCCCCAAGCCTAATTGTAGGCTACCGTGGCTCACTTAAGCAGCCTGGATTCAGGCACAAATAAACTTAATAAACACAATGCATTGGCTACAAATCAAAATCGGACATGCCTTGTGCTGTTTCTGATATGAATGCATACAAACGTTCAAGTCTCAAATTGATAAATCAATGTTCAACACGGAAATTCCAAGGATATCACCTTAACAAGCGTCGAGTATTTGGAAAGAAAAATACCGTGTGACCTACTGTTGCCGTTTTGATCATGCACAAACTAGCTAACTCATTCAGACCACTTTGGTTGAGCCATGACTCGGCCGCAAGAGTCGGCCTTTCACAGTTCACTGAAATGGCAATAACTGATCTCAACATAGAGAGAAAAAAACACAGACATTTAATTTTGATATGCCCACACAAGACTGCATTTTGGTAGGCCTGTATTGCACCTTAAAGGCTATTCAACTGATATTACAGCTTTCTTTAGTCTGTTGCTTTTCACCTCTTTTGCCAGTAGGGAGTGCTTTGGCCATCGGAAAGAAAGGTTTACGTGGCATAGGCCTAGGTGTTCCGCTGTGTTTTGTAGACCATGTAGCTATGTAGTATTAACATTCATTTTTCTCTATAAGCATTTGTAAGGTAACCCCCAGCTACACATATGTTAAGTAGTTCGGACTGCAATATCCATGACATCGCCATAAAAGAAAACATGTCCCCACAAAGCTCTATTAATTACAATCAAGCCAATACGTCAGAATTTACTAAAACAAGAAAACATTTGATAATTCTTCTATTACCTTCTCGAAATGGTTAGATCTGTCAAATCCGTGCCTATCAAGCATATAATCAATGTTGCTTGTTGCTATAGCCTGCTGTACCAGAGTTGAGGCAATAACAAAGTTAACCAGTAATCATTTCAAAGACTATTTTTTTTATTGGAAACCTTGCATAAACATTCATGTCATTACTTTTACAAGACAATAGCAACCCTTACAAGCGCAAGGAAGGGAATGCAATATGACGAAATAAGAGAACAGTGACAAACACTTTCATATTGATACTATATTGAAATGGGATCTACGCCTAGCGTCTACCATCCCAGTTCACATGATACAATCGGTATTACCTGCATGATACAATAATATAATTATTACAACCGCAGATATGGAATGCGATATTTTACAAGACAACTCGGAACAAAAACAAAAAAACACTTACAATGAGACAGGGTATCCTAAAAAAGGATGCAAATACTATTATATAATTTCCATAACCTACTTGTATAATGGTATAGAAGAGTACAGGATGAGAGAAGGGACGTCCTAGAATATAGCGTACACAATACAACAAATTAACATAATTTGGGACACAATAACTAGAGTATATCAATAATAATAATGAAAATAATAATAGTGATAATCAAATGTATATTTTAATGGCAATGTTAACAAATATTGGGTTTAGGATTTAACAATGGGCCTAGTCAATGTTTTACATTTGATGAGTTCTTCTTTAGCCTAGTTATAAGGGACAGAAAGTTGTCTGCGGACCGTTACTTACATTTAACATCACTAACATGCTGCAAATACATTTCGCTGCTATAACATATCTTAGGTTATGAACAATGAAGTGGGATTTCCAGGTTATTGTGCACTCATTTTTTTGTAGGCCCAATACCTTAATTTTCGGAACTTTTACCAATCAATGCACCTTTGGATTTGATATGGGATTCCAGGAACTCTGTATATAGCTGAATACATTGTTAGAAATCAAAGGATCAATGATAGCAGCTCAGATTATTCAAACGGGCAATCCAAACTATACATAGTTAATCAAATCCAGTCCATGCAATATGTTTTAGGAGTTGAAAGGCGATAAAATAAGGAATATATTTTTCTTAAAAGGTTGTCAGCAACAGGGCAAATTCATGGCAAATAATGTTTCAATACTCTGCCATAAAGATACTGGCATGTTATTTGAGGTTTCCTTATCCATAGCTTCAGATCAGCGGCCTCAAGCCTGTCTCCTTTGCATGACCGTGAACGTGCCCAAAACACGTGACGAAATCTACAGTAAAGATATAAGTGTAATGTTCCGCTCCCATAACAAGGGATCGCTGGGGATATATCAAACAACTGGGAAGTTATACTTAAGAAGACTCCAATGTTAAATGCGCGTGGCTTCAGTGGTATTGGCGAGGAACTGGACTGCGCATTCAGGCCTCTGTCCTCTTTGTATTGCCCGCATGTTTATTTGTATGGTTTGTAAACGTGGCCTTATTTCATCCATATCCTCGCTGGCAAAAAAACGCCAACATGTTTCATAACATAATAAATCACTTATCAAAACAAAGTGAGATATTCCTTAACAAAGATTGATTTTGTTCGGAAAACACCCTTTAACCACCAATCTCACCATTTATGTAGCACAGAGCATATGTGGCACGCAAGAGTATCATCTCACAGCTCATTGACGTCTATATATAGGTATGATACCACACCACAAGGACAGTCAAATTCTGCGTTGAAGTTTATTTTAAAGTTTGGACAGAAGTATCATCTTGGTCGTTTGCATCGTATAGCAATATTTTACGCTTCCTGTATTTTTCTAAACTTGACGGACGTCTAATTCAGTCTGCTTTCATCGGAGGGGTAGAAGATTGCATGCATTTTAAGACTACTTTGAGACCAACAGGCCCTAGCCTATGCCTGCCAATTGATTACCCTTTTGTCACATCCCTAAAAGTAGGCCAATGCTTGCTCCCTTAGCATAAGTCTCTTCTTCTTCATGCGCCGGTTCTGGAACCATATTTTAACCTGTTGGTCGCTGAGGTTTAGACGGTCGGAAAGCTCCCTCCGCCGCTGCCTGGTGATGAACTCATTGAGCATGAATTCGCCCTCTAGCTCCGCCAGTTGGAGTTTGGAATACGGTTTGCGTTTCTTTCGGGTCCGCGTGTGCATCGGGTACCACGGGGCACCTGGAGGGGGCATACAACGGATTAGTCACAGCAGTTGCACAATTCACGGTCACCTCCAAGGCTATATTCCATTTGGTGGGACTTCCTGTGAGCAGAGCGCATCACACTGGCTTGTTGTGATCTTTATCTAGGGAGTCCACACGATGAAGGTCTGTGTATATGAACACACTTCTACAAGTTCAGCCTTCACCCAATCATTTGTCTATACACCATTAGACCACCAATTTACAGTGCTTTGTGTCACATGAAGTTTTACTGTTGCAGTAAAGCAACATTAACGCGATAATTAAATCTTGCTTGCAAATACCCCTACTTATTTGCGAGTTTCTAGGCATATTAAACAACTCCAAAGTACACAAAGACAGATATTAATGCAGTTTACAAGTCATTAAAACAATAGCCTCTCAAATTGATGCAGTCATCCAAAGCGCTAAACCTCTTTAAATCACAGCAAATAATTTGGCCAAAGGAGTCTCATAATCTAGACAAAAATTATGCCGGATCACTTTGTATTCCATATAAGTGTAGGCTTTAAGCAATCGCAGTCATATATCTTGCTTTGAATGCATTGCTGTACACAAATGGTTGGAGTGTGGGGCATTTTAGGGCAACCCCTAGCGGCGTTTATCTACCACGCAAGTCGCCTGCAGGCAAATCAAAACAGCTGCATGTGCATCATGAAACCGAATTTGGAAACACGCCCTGGCTGGAGGCTATGCATGTGCCTCCAGGGTAAACAATATGAGTGACCATGGGTCTATTAGTAGGTGTGATTGAGAGAACATAGATGAAACCCACCTCCGCCTGCAGAAATGTTGCTGGAGTGGTTTCCCGGAGACACCAGGGTTTGTGAGTCGCTAGATGAAGGCTTGCTCCCCTCATTGAGCAGCGAAGAACTAGAGTCGGATTCCAGAGACTGGCAGGATGGCGGATCTTGTGTGAGTTGCTCGGTCCCATAATCATACTTGGTAAAAGCCCCACTACTGCTCATTCCACTGTGCATCCCGTGATCAGATGTTAGGGATGATGTGTCTCTCGCCCTATCCTCTCGTTTGAGGTTGCTGCTGCCACCTGAGCATGGGTCCCTGTTTCCTCCGCTATTGCTATAGTAGCATTTACCTTCCTCCGGCCGAGAAATTTCACACGATCGGTTAAAAGAGGGGTTAATAGAGACGGGGCTGCTAAAATAGGATTGAGAATATCCATTGCACGGCTCCGATGGGTTCCACGGGAGGGAGCATACATTGTCCCTTCTCGGGTAGGAGAGAGATGGTAGCCCCGCCAGTTGTCCTCCTGAGGCTCTAAAATTCGGGAAATAAAAAGTGTCCCCAGTGTGGATATTTACCAAAGGTCCCACAAACCCTGGATTAAGGAGATTATGCTCGCCCATTTCCGCGGGCCCGACCAGCAGCTTCTAGTTTATTGCAATCTGACATTTAACGTAGTTAAACCTGGAGGGCCACCGGATTGGTCATCCGCAAGTCATGTGATTAGGTTTACTTACTCTACTCGTGGTACCACCCACTTGGTCCATCTCAGACAAAACAAAACATTAACTTCTGTATTACGCAGGTTTATATGCTTTTTTTAAAATACCATAAATGTTTTATTTAAAAACTAGAATCGGGTTTTGATTCACTGAAAGCATGCAGAGTCCAAAACGACTACTCTTTTAGGCCCACACTCTACAGTACAAATATGCGGAACTGTCTATAGCCTCGTTTAATGTCTTTATTAGCTGGTAAACGTTTTAAAATATGATTTCTTATGAAAACTATTTATTCTCCCCGCAGGAGAGGGTGCATATGACATCTTGTTTTCGAACAAATTACGGTAGAATTCAGTGTCATATAAAGCTGTGATGTCCCTATTTTACAAGCTTGTTTTAAGAAAAGGCTGATGCTCATTGCTGCTCTGTACTCATATTTACAGTAAAGGGGTCAACAGGTTGAAACCATTGGCTCTGTAAAAGAAGACGATATTCTATAAGGTTACTTTAAGAGGGTATATTTCACATAATATTCTCTCGTACACCTCACATGAACAACTTTAACAGATCCCCCCTATAAACGTTGGGAGCCAAACTCTGGTGGGATTGTTATACTCTCGCAATTCTTTTATATGAATTTTACAAGGTAGCACAGGGCACTTAACAGATTCAATCAGCACTGAGGCTCTGCTTTATATTTCACTAATTAGTTGATTTGTCGATATAACTCTGGATATACTCTACAAACGTATGTAGGCTTATTTTATACCATATTTTAAATAACGCAAAAAAAACATAATCTATCCTAAAAACAAAACAACAACAATAACAACAACCTTTTTTAGCCACTGGACCAGTGGGCTGCAGAAAAATCAATTTTCCATATTTCACAGCTTTGAGATACTCAGTCAAACGCTTGCGTATTGATTCCGATGTGGTCTTTGGGTCACTCACATTCTCCAAATACAGTCTACCATGTTTCAAACTTATCTCTATGGTGGGCTACATTACATCGTGTTGTCTATTTCTATCTCTGGTCTACAGATGCTGACATCAATTGCATTTAACATATCTGGAAATACTTAGCCAAACGTTGCGTGCGCTTTCTCCGATATAGCAAGTCTTCTAAGTCTTCCTCTACACAGGATATAGGCTACTGACTAACCTTAATACTTAATACATAAAGACATCATGCATCCCCCCTTTTCCATCGGTAAAAGCTACAGAATGTATACAGATTTTCAGGTTTGCAACCATGTAGAGGATGTAGAAGAATATACGCCTTAAATGCTTAGATTGATAGGGTTTGTGGAATTGGCTTTACTCATTACATCAATGGTGCTAAAGTTGATTAAATATCGTCTGGCATATATCTCAGAGCATATGCTTACTCTATGCTTAATGCATATTAACGTTCAAGGGCAACTCAAGTGCATGCAACAAAACATCATGTTATTGAACTTTTAATATAGCTAATTTGTTCACAAAACTCTCATGATGAAGGAGATACACAGTGAGACCACATTGCAATTAAATAGCTGTTACATTATTTCACGTTAACTGGCCTATATAGCACATAGGCCATAAGTAAAAAGGTTTGGCCTAAAATATTGAACATGTGCATTTTTCATATAAAGATTATACAAATATATAAATAAAAACGCGTGGTTATAATGATACGAATTTAATATATGTTTAGGTACAGAATCAATGCTTGCGTCAAATATGTGCTTTTTCTGCGTGCTGAATCGCTCAGGAAATGCGCTAAGAAACTGCCAAGAGCTTGTTATCTGAGAGAAAACGCATTAAATTAAACATTAGTTGGATAACGATGTGCAACTCAACAGTTATTGGATAGGCCTGGTCACAAGTGATATCTTGGAGGGCCTAAAGGTAACGAGTCGCAATCCCTAAATAGAACTATATCGGTGACAAGGACGCCCACATGCATTTTAGCCCTGATAGGCCCGCACAGTTTGCCTCTCAAACCATTCCACACCCGTGATAGCTAGTTAACGTGTCTTGCAATGCTGAGCAACATCATGCATAAATGTTTTGAAATGGCTAAAAGCCCCGTCAGTGGCGTGGTGGAATAAGTTCAAAATGTTGTATTATCGATTTACAATTCAAAACCATTATCACAATAAACAGAGAAACATTTTGTTCACAACATAGCATAATCGCCCATACCCAATAGTATATATCTCTGTGTACACCTGCTCCAATACGTCTTAAATGATTCAACTTTACCTCGAGGAGAATAGAGACCGGGTGTTTTCCTTAACGCTCTGTCGCAGCATAACACCACGCCTTCGAGAATCCAGCTACTTCCACAGAACGGGATTTCATGACAACACTATTGATTTTCGTTGGCAGATTGATACAGAGTAAACTCTTGTGGAACTGCACAACTCGCAGTACATGGGAAAAATTTTGCTGGTTCAGAAAAAAAATGCTAAGATTGGTTGGCAAATGTGTTAAGCAGTTCAAGGTCAGTGTCTAGTGCACTGTCTGCTCCTATTGAAATTGCTGTCTCGTAATCCCTGGGTCTGTCCAGACAGAGCAATAGCGTAAACAAAGGTTTTTTCCCCCCTACTTTGATTTTGTCCCGACAGTTACGACCTCAAAGTGCAATGTTTTTTACGTTTCCTTTAAGGAAGTCTTAGACCACCAAGAATGGCGCCGAACAAAACTGTTGGCAAAGTTGAACAATAACATCTAATTTTAAATATTGAATTATTTAGGCAATGTGAGTCATTTAGCCGACGTAAATAGGAAATTATTCTCGGAAAGTGAGCGGTCCACGGTCACATTCTATTTAGCATTATACTACATAATATTAAGATCATGTAGCAATAGAAAACTTTTTTTTTTGTATAGGACTATGCGCTTAAAACAACAACATTCACTAGCCAAGATGTAAAGCAAATTTTTGAACTTGACCGTAAATAAAGGTGACTTAGATTCTACCAGACACATATTGACGACTGCTGATTTAGCAACATTGTCTGTGGTGGCCAAAACATTGAGACGGTAATAATCAAGCTAAATGTTCATGAACGATTATTTTTTTAGATCCAATTCAAATTTATCAACAAGCGTGTAGGAATATAATTGATAGTGTGATTTATTGTGTGGTGGAAAACAACGTGTGTTTAGGCTATTTAGTTTGTTTGAATGTGTGTTTGTTTGTGTGTGTGTGTTTGTGCTTGTGTTTGTACATCACGTCAGTGAGATAATTCAGATAACATGAATGATTCAACATACCATTTGCCAAACAAACAGCCATTCCACGAAATAATTGATAACTATTCAATGAGCAATTAAAGAGTTAACTAATTCACGCAAATACCCATCTAAATATAAAAAGTTCAAGACAATATCTCAACCGAAGCAATAACATGGGGGATGATGCCAAATACAAGTTAACCTTCTTACAATACTTTCTCATACTTTTCTTATTTTTTATATGGTCTAGTATATTCTTATTAACAACAAAGGTACAGTGCCAGGGAGAATTTAATCTCAATTTGAAGGGAACCTCGGACAGAAGAGCAGAATATGTGCCGGCCTAAAGACGGGTTGATAAATACGTGTCAACATGTGTTGATTTGTCAAAAACACCGCCAAACTCAGAGATATTTATTGACTAAATAGCATAATTCAATATTTTTTTTGATATAAAATGATTAGGCTATTTGTAATATAATAATTTATTTATATAAAATGATTAGGCTATCTGTAATATAATAATATAGGCCTATTTAAATAATTCTTTGTAAAAAAAAAAAAAATCTATTCATTATCTAACGCAACAAGGTGTTGGAACTGGAAATTGGAACTAGAAATACTATTGAATATTAAATTGAACAAATTAAACTCCAAAATACTGGTAAATTCACAAATCCTGATAGACAGGCCTATACAGTCATATATCCAACGTTAAGGCCTAATTGATTTCACCAAAGACTAAGTCTGATTAACCAATAGGAAATACTTATTTTTAGACATAGCTTATGTGTTCAGATCATTTGCCATGTGTTTTTTGGTATAAAATATATTTATATTTATGTATATATATTTATTACAATCAAGATAAGTCGGTCAGCAATTAATGACTGAACACTAACAAAAAGCTAATCACACTTCCTGATACTTTCAACTTGCCACCACCAGAGGTTATCAGCCACCTTTCTCATTGCTCAGCCTCCGCTCTCACACACAAAACCAATGTACGGTCTGACAACACACTGGCTTGACGACTCTGTACTCTGCCAAAGCAGTGAAAGAAATCAGCAGCAACTTTCACTGATATTTTGTTTCATACATTTTGGGCATGAGAATCATGTAGGCCATCTTCTTTATTTATTTGAGTTCAGTTGTTTTATTTTGGAATATTACTCGGTGAAATAACAGATGAAAGATGATAGCCTGTTCATTATGCAGTAATTTATATTTCATATTTGAAAGCGGTTGAGTTTAACCGCGTTTTAAATCGTTTTTATATCTTAACGCAAACTAGTGTAGGCCTACTTCTTATTTGATGCAAATTCAGATGTCTGGTAGTATAAACAGGTCTCTTTTATTTAGATTTTCTTATATATATATATATATATATATATATATATATATATATATATATATATATATATTTGTTAATCAACTCATTGTGAATGATGAAATTGGATAATGAATGAAAAAGAAAGATACATACATATATCTGCGAGTATAGTCCAAGTGTTTTTCGAGGTTTCAGAATTCAAGGCCTACCTTAACATCAACATTGCCAACAACCAAACGTACTCCATGCTTATCTTTCAAACGACATTGACGCCGCCATTTTCGATGCCATAATGTAAGAAAATGCAATCTAATCCAACATCCAATATTTTGATACATATAGACACAGGTCCTTCCAACCAACTAAAACTAAAATTTAAACGGCACAAAACTCAGCAACACAAACACAAACTTTCCATCATGTATTTGTGGGCCAATACATGTAGCTTATCCACGCACCCATTGTGAAAAAAGAAAATGGCCATACCTTGAAACTTTTTACTTTGGGCGATGTCGTATTGTAATTTCCTCTCACGGTGAGCCATGACAGATACACTGCGCGCTGTGGTGTTGGTGTGAGACGTCAGTGCTCTACCTGTCCTTCGTGGTCAATAACACACACCTCATGATGATGAGTGAATGAAACCATTGGTGGTTTGAGAGGCATGAGGAGAAAAAAACACTTTGAGAGGTGCTCTGTAAAAACACAAAAAGAATAGAACCCAAATGTTAAAGGAATGCTCTCACGGATGGTCAGAAATGCTCAGGTCAGAGGATATCCTCTTTTTATGTATTTATGGCACGTCATTAAGTCTAGCTGTCTAGACAGGGAAATAACACCTTGTTTGCTTGCAAACAAACCACGGGCATTGGTGCCCAAACCCCTATTTACTATTCACAAGTTGCTGTGATGTCAAGGTCAAAGTGACTGCATAGTCACGGTCAAGGGTAAAATGCAAGATGGTAGTACTCCCCGAGTAAGTAAATATTATATAATAACACACGGAGTCTCCTATCACTGATTGGGTTATTGTAAATACAAATACAGATTTAGAATAGACTAACTAATCTGACGTTTGGCATAGCATATACCTCAAAGGTGAGGGACTAACAATTGTGACCAACACAAAGCAATAGCACTTAGATCGTGTAATATGGAATAACGTAGACATTATGAAAAATATGACCAACGAAAGTTAGAGCAACACGATAGCCTTACATAAACTATTAATTTGCAGTAGGCCTATGTGATTTTCCAATGAATCTAGAAAGTTATCTTTATTTTAATAAGTATTGCATTGGCATTCAATTGGTAAATTGAACTTAGCCTATGTTCGTTCTATAGATAATTCAGAATCTGACTATCCAATCACGTCAACAACAATTGTTCGGCAAGAATTTGTTGCATTTTAAAGAGAAAAATGTACAATCTTTAGAGCTGTAGTGTCATAAATGAGCGTGTGTCATGATTGTGTGTGTGTTCATCGCTTTGGGTAAAAGCGATTGTTCTTCTGTCTATGACATCCAGCTCCAGACGCAGAAATGTCAACAATATAGATAGGGTACAGGCTATAACCTCTTTAGTAATATCCGGATATAGGCGTTCATGATATATTAATAGCAATGGTGACATTTTTGAAACTATAAAATTAAGCTATGCCTATATTATGCAGGTGGACGTCCCCAGGAAATCTTTACATTTTAGGCCTATACGCCATGTAGGCCTACGTCTTTCATTTTAGACTTAGAATGTGTTACTGATAAACAATCTAGAATAAAAAAGCAGTGAATGGAGCACAAATAAGGAATCCGTTGCATATTTATCCACATGAGGCCTACAGAAAGACCATATGGCCTACTGTAGGCCCGCATTTTTGCCGGGGGTTCAGAAAGATCCCCTCCATCTATGGATTACACTATTCTATATAATTATGTAATCTCCCTTTGGCAGTTTTTGAGAAAACTGCTCTGGATTCAGAGAGACGATTAAACAAGTATCACGATTCCACAGTCCCAACATAAGTGCGCCAGGGCGCACGTGTGTGAATAGGTGAACTGAATGCATGACAACATGTTACAATTCCCACTCACAACACATTTTTGTGTTTAGGATAATGATATAGAAGCCAATAGTATTGAAGCCAACATGTGTGTAACGTCAAAGTAGAGATACTTTGGATGCCTGGATGGATTCTCATGTGCGCTTAGTCATGCTGCTGCTGGGTTTTAACGTCAGTATGCGGACCCAAAGTACAGCCACTTCATATAACCACTACAGCACTAACCCGTCTATAACTACACGCTTTCAGCAGAATCACCATCAAAGATAATTTCAGCCCACTGTTTTCAATAATACCCATCTATGGCCACCACCACTGTCTTTTGACTTATAACAAGCCACCATCATCTGCCACCGAGAAGACTCCATGATCTCACACTCTAAGATTTCATAAAAGACCGTTTGACGTTGAATATGTCAGTGCACCAAGATCAAAGTTACAGATCAGCTGAAAATACTCCGATGGATTCCCCTAGCGTCACTTTTTAAGAGTTCTGTCAACTTGTGGGCACCTGAGTGGTTACATTGCTGTCCTTACCTTGTAGGCTTTTCCTATATATTCATTTGAAGGGATGGATACGATGTTTTTTTAGCTCTAATTCATCCATAGAGGGATGAACCTCAGCTAAATCTGATGGAAATAATCTATGCAAAGGCAATAGATAAAGTCTAAACATGCGTTCAGACGTAAGGTTAAGCAAATAAATGATTTTCGACTGACATAAGTAAAATCATATTCATTATATTTATTTATTTATGAAACACGTTACCAGTACGTTAGTCAACACCACAATACAATTCACATACTGCACGAAAGACTGCTTACAATGCGCGTGATCATCTCAAATGCTACACTAAGAACAGAGAACCAAATAAAACGATTGTGCATTTCTGTGTAATACTTACTGACTTTAATTTCTTACAATCATTCCAGTTGCATGGCAGATATCCTTCACTGATAAAGGAATACATTTAGATTTTGAAACATTCCAAATTTACAGCCCTGTCATACGAGATAATACGAATTAAATAATAAAGGCATTGCACTGTACAGATTAACAATGTAGCCGCTTCGCTTTACTCTCGGACGAAGAAGCATGTCCCACAAAGAGATAGCCTATAGCTTTTGAAATCCGGAAGGCTTTTTTGGTACAAAACCATTGTATCATCATTGGCCCCCAATATATATTTTTGGGGGTAGTTGGCTGAAATAATCTGATATTGTGACACCAGGACCACTTGTCCATAATGCAATACTTTCTCTCCATCTGAATGGCATGAAAAAATATGTATTTATGTATGTAGTTCAGCCTGTTCAACAGTAAATCTTGGAAATATGATTAGGCCTAATCCCATCGAGGTTGGCTTGAGAGAGAAAAAAAAAACACGAAATCCTTGTGTCGTTTTGAAATACAGATATCATTTAAATATTATATATTTATATATGTACATTCATACAAAACAAAGTTTAACTGAATCCTTAATATTTTCACAGTTTTTAGAGCATTTCTCTAAGTTGAAAAAAGGAGCGATGTTGGTGTTGGTGTGTGGACCGATGAACTTAAATAGAAAAAACATTGCCGAAGTGTTCTTCAAACATAATTTTTCGGTTAGAGGTAAATCATTCATTTAGAGATTTTGATGATATCAAGTGCAGGGATTGCCAGATATCAATCAAGTAGTGTGCATGTGATTATTAGTCTTGGATTTACTGACAAATTTCTTCTCCTTCACTCGCCGGTTCTGGAACCAAATAGTAACCTGGCGCTCAGAAAGGTTGGTTGTGGCGGAGATGCGTCTTCTCTTGTCTTTGGTGATGAACTTGCTGGCTGCATACTCTTTCTCTAGTTCCTTCAGCTGAAGCTTCGTGTAAGGAACCCGCTTTTTGCGTCCACGACGATAACTGCTGACCTCAGGCTGCAAGGGGACTACATCTGCAAAAGAAGAAGGGCAGTTTTTACGCATTGAAGGACAAAGCCGTTCCTTAAATATGTTCTCACTAATGCTGACCATATAGCACGTACACATGTTTTATGTACTACCGTTTATTAGCAATTTCAGTTTTTGTCAATTATTTTAATTCAAATAGGCTGTGAACACATTCATAGGCCTACGTGTCAACAACCATCAGTAGCCTACGTGGCTAGATTGATGAAGCAAACACGCAATGTGGATTCCGTCAATCTAATATTGTATATTGTACATGTGTTATTGTTCTAAGGTAGCATTTTTCTTCTTGATCAACGAAATATATGTCTGTAATTGTTAAGGTAGGCCTTAGTCCACCTTTAAAGCACCTGCTACTAATTCTCGTCAATTCGTGATAGATTGGACAGAAGAACCGCTTTCAAAAAAGTTACATTTGGACTGTGAATGAAAAACATAGTCTAAAACACTTGTCTACCTTATTACAAAAATAATATTTCGTGAGATCCAAATAGAATTATCTGGTCTAGAAAAAAAATCGTTCAGGCCATAAGTGGTTATTTCATAGAGTAAAATTATAGAACTTTACGTTCCTAAAGGGGATTATGAGGAACGCTTAGGCCTAGGCTACACGTGTATTCTTTTATTACATGGTTCTACATTGGACTGGCCTACTGATATTGAATGATATTCGTGCTTACAATGAACCTTACGGCAAACATCTAGCGTATTCATTTATGCAACATTTCCTGTTTCCCGACGATCGTCGTCCGAGGAAATAAATATGCCTTTCCCGAAAGCATTGTTACGTACGTTGCACGTTAAATCCATCGTCAAGTAACGACAACTTCAGACCAGTTGTTAGTCCACCGTAACATGCTTGTTGCTGCTTTTTGCACCCTGTACCGCCTTATTTAGCAGGCGAGAAAAGACTCCAAATGACTTGAATGTTTCAAAACATTAAACTAAATCAATGATCTTCAGACCAATTGTGGAAGGATTAAATGTAAAACAAAAGTCAGAGACTATTCTAAATAGTGTCAGGTTTTAATATGCCTGTTTATTTGTGACACGAAATCAAATTGAAGTTAAATTAAAAAATAAATAATAATAATAATAATAATAATAATGACTGGTCTATCCAGAGAAAGTTAGAGCCTACATGTATCAACTGTGTCTTTCCCTCAAACTGTTGGGTAGACAATTGTTTAATTGCAGTAAAAGAAGTGGTGTCACGTAGGCCTAATTGTGGATAGTAAAGCAACGGCGTTTCTCAAAGTAATGCGACGAAGATAGCTGAGCTTAGAAGATGCATTTGCAAATACAGTGGTGAGCTTTTTGGATGGTTGAATACGATACCATAAAGCAGACCCCCCCCCCCCCCCCACCAACCCCCCCCCCCCCCCCCCCCCGCATGCACTTTCTAACGATGGATTTACGTGCTGATTTCGTCGTTAGAGAGCCACGATCCAACTGCATGCAGCCTACGTGCATCATCATATGACCAAATTTATCGGGAAACCTGTCCCATGGCAAGCCATAACCTATAGGTACAGTACGCATGGCATGCACAGGAAACCCAACTACTATGTTTATTAACAATATTGTTGTTAACATTAACAGGCTTGTGAACAGTCCCCCAATTCTGTTGTAGCTGCACATAAGACGGAAAGCCAGGTAGACATAACCTTGAAAGGTAAAATTATAAAGTGCATTTAGCAGTCTCTTTCATCAAAAACTGGAACCTACAACCTCTAAATCTGCAGGCAAGTGCTCTACCACGGAGCTATAGCCTACCCACTGCACGCTGCATTGGGTCGTGAGATATATCCCAACATAATCACAAATTGTACGTGTTTTTCATGGGATATGGGACATATGAGACATTTTTAAGTAGCACTGAGATACTGAGCCAGCATTGACCATATGAAGATTAAAGACTAAAATGTTTACATTTAAAGAAGAGAGGCATTAAGTTCAAAGTTCAAAGTTGAACGCAATCTCAATCTCAGTGTCTAACCCTAACCCTCATGACAGTGATAATCTGGTATTTATTTTATTCAATGGGTTATGGACGAATGTGGGTTAAATTATAACTTAACTTAAAATCCTACTAAAGCTAATGCAAATACATACGGGCTTGAAGAGGGAGGGGGCTGTGTTTTTGTGTAAGTGTTTGTGTTAGTACATGTGTGTGCGTGGGTGCGCGTACGCGTGCGCTCGCTCCCGTGCTTTCGTGGCTTCCTCTGTGTGTTTTTGAGGAAAAGGGAGCAAAATGGCGTGTGGGAAGTAAGGGTAACGGTTCAGCACCTCCGTATCCGAAATTCACTTACTTCTTACTCACAGATTTCATAAAGGTTATAAAACCTAGTAGTAAATGAAGCATTCTAGTAAACACTGTGTAAACAGCATACTGACCGGTTATGGCCTCAGTGTCCTTTATCATATATCAGATATGAATGTGGTTATTACAAAAGAGAAAAACAGTTTTTAAATAGCTTTGAGTTGGACTGTAGTAATGAGATACACATGGAGCACAGATTTTATTACGGAAATGTCACAAGCGAATGGAAAATGGATCCTGTCATATGCAAAGCGTCCTCGACACATTGCAGAGCACTGCTGACAAAGATTCGGGGATTTATTGGCACAATCCAAACAGTAGCTCACTGGCTGCGTTATCATGGAAGGGGCAAAGGTACACCATTCTGTCTCTTACTAACCTGCGTGACTGGCTCATCATATGACATAGAAATGACCATGCTGAAATAAAATGCTGAGTTTAGGAATACTTTGAATACACACAGTAGCATTAACAGACACACTCATCACCAATGATGGGTCACAATGGGTTGGCTATTTATTTTGCAAATGCTCCGTTGGATTGTTATTGAGACAAATGGATTTACAAATAAATACATTTACATCTCCTACGGTAAATTCAAACGCCCAGATGAACACGTTTGCCATGTGAAGATCAAGTGCCTTAATTCGATGCAAAGATAGTTATCAAAATATTGAGAACTTAATCATATTTAAGTATCATCTTAATCATATTTTGCAAATGTACATAAGACATTACAATTAAATATAATGTAACTACAGATGTAACTACAATGTAACTACAAAGCAGGTAACAGTATGAACAGTATCCATATGAAAGTAATTTTTTCCAAATAGACCGTCCAAATGTGTCAAAATGTAGCTAATTTAGTTAGTTTAAAGTAACAAACAAAAAAAATATATTAAGTAAATGTTCATACCTGGAAATGGGGATTTCCATAGATGAGAAGACTGTGTTTGTTCCTTGGAACAGTACACCTGCCCATCCCAGCCATTAGACAGAGCCCAATGCTGGTAGCCTTCCATGGGAATCAAAGCGTCGTGCCGAGGTTCGGGATGGGCACTAATACTGGGTACAACCGATACATCTAGATATCCTGGAACAGCTTGATAAGAACTGGCAAAACTGGGATAGAATGCAAACTCTTTTGCCCGGCTTGATAGTTCTTCCGTTGGCAAAGCTGTACTTGGCTCTGCATATTTCTCTGCAGGATGGTATGAACAGGGTTTTTGCTGCAAGTTCACGTTGTGCGAATGAGATAATCTACAACCGTAATAAGGGTTTCCAAATGGATAACCGTAGCCCAGAGAAGCACTGGATGAAGTTTGCGTGGCAGGACACTGGCGACCGGTGTCTGGGGAAGAAATATCCGAGTATACGGAGCCTTGGTGGGTCGCAATGGTGCCAGAGTGTCGCCCCAAGGCGGGGTGCGACATCAAGTCCCTGCAATGAGTAGCAGGGCAATTCCCGCTCAGTCCCTCCATTGTTTGGTTTTTATTCTGGTTATTTTCATTCGGGCTTTTTTCATAAACGTACATCAAGGTGTCCGCCCAGCGTGGATGCAGAACCAGCGAAGTCGTCATATCAGGGGCTGCCGATGCTTTTTAAAAGTCGACTACTCCAAGACCGACACCTCATTTCCAACTACATTTTACGCAGGCGCATGCGCACCCACAGCCCGTGTGTCCAGTTCATTAAGGCTATGGCACGTGATATGCTAACAAGTCCTACGAGATTGGACTAGTGAGTGGGGGGAGGAATAGCCCTTTAAAGTACCACTCGCTGACCATGTCGCCGCTTTTTCCGAAGGAATACAAAGTCTTATCATTGGATGAACCCACCAGACAAATATCCTTAAAGGGAAGGTTGCTTACCTTCGTAATAGAAAAACGAAAACAACCTGCAGCTTTTGGCCGACTCAGAATTCCAACCTATTGGAAGAAAAAAAATGTAGTCTGAACACTTGATTGCATGTTGATTTTAATAATAAATATGTTTTAAGAAACAGAGACAGACACACGTATACAGATCTAGTGTTGGCAATTCTGTGTGGCTACTTATGCAACCTATCGTATTCTACTATAATGCAAAACTTGACAACGATTTGACAATAAACCTATGCGCGTGCATCATTGGAAGATATAATTTACATAGAATACAAATATTTATGATATTTAAAGCCAGAATGCAATTTATTTTAGCAGTAAGGCACGTTAGCTCCATCAGCTAAAGGACATGTTATTTTGACTTTAGAACAAGTGAAGGAAACATAGGCTATGCTATATTAGCCTAATATAAAATAATATTTGAAACATGCGTCTAATTATATTTTGATTGTATTTAATCTATGTCTTGAAAGGGCATCAGGGCTTGTGGAAGGGCTGTATGTTGAGTACAATAAAGATGAATGATTTTAATTTTATATACAGCCTACCCTACTTGCACCGGGATTCGCCATTCTTATGATGTTTTCAATCATCAATCGTAAATTGAGTTTTCCTTTGTTGGGATATTAATTCTAAAGTCTGGTTCACATGCCTTAAACATGTATAAACTATTAAATCAATGAATTATCGCTTGAAATATAAGGATTGCGCAAACTTACATGATGTCCAATTAGAACCCTTTTCACACCACGTAAGCGATTTGCCAATTATGTCTAAGAATACTTTTCGACATTGGAAGCTGTTAACATTCCGTATTGAAAGTAAACTTGGCCTATATTAAAATATTAATGAAAAACAATAAGTGCTTGATAAAGTTATGGTCGACAAAAACTTCACTGTGTTTTTGTAGTCTCACAACCACTCAGAAGTATTCCAATTGGCCTATGTACACATTTAATAAACATATAGCATGCATTTAGGTTATTTAAATTAGTTTCAGAATCAGTTCATTTGTTTAAATATACAGACTTGGCTCAATGTCAGAAGCATTTCAAATACAAACACAAAAACGTGGCGCGATGTAGCATATAATGAAAGCAAAATTAAACAGACGTATTTGAATATTGATTCTGAGTTGATGTATTTTTTGTAAACATTTTATTTAATCATTTTTCCACAAGAGATGCAGATACTGCAAAGCATCGTTCTTGGTGGAACATAGGAAAAGTGAATCTCACAGTAAACAACAAGGCAATTGAGATTAAATGTCCCGTTTCACCATTTTCCTCAGCACGAATAAATTTATTGACATGTGAAATAATAGCCTACCTTTTCCAACTGAATATCATTTCAGAACATATTATCAGACACATCTCATTCTTCACTTGTCTGTAGTGCTATTTGTACAGCAGCTATATGGTCAACTTTCATAGTGCAAATTCTTTAAATTAAGAACTGCTGTTGGATGTCATTGAGAGTGACATGATTTTCTGATACAAATTTAGAAGTTAAGACTAGCTCCCAATATTATTATTTTTTAGTTTCGTTTTGTTTTGTTACACAATATGGGTTGTTCTTGTACGTTTTGCAAATTAACAAGAGGACATCAGCATAATGAATATCTACAAAATATGACTTGTGTTCCTGTAATGCTTATCTTAAAAATAATTTGACACATAAACTAGCGTACAGGCACTTCCTAAGTGAGAACGCCTGGTTCATTTGCATTATGTCTACTGCAAAGTTGGATGCGAACAGTTTTGTCACCTTTGCATGTTTGTATACTCACTTTGAATACCTGCAGCAAAGGGAAAGGCATATAGCTTGCTGCGATTCGTCGAAGAGAGAATGAACAGTGCTCTGTTGTCTCGCACGGAGATTACAAGTATGGACGATTCATCCAAATGGCAGCTGCACGGAAGTCCAAGGTCAAGGTAAAAAACGCAGACAAACAAGGTCGTAATGAGAGTCTAGACAGACAAGAATGAACTTCACACTCGCACTGTGGAGTACGCATGTAAACTCGCCTCAATTTAGAGACCCTGATACTAAATAACTAGTGCCGATTGGAATACAGCAACACTCAAAAAGCACTTCAAGTCATTTCCTGTGTTTAAAAAATGTGCTGTGAATAGACCAATGCTACGGCTATTGCAGCCAACCCCACTGATTCTCCTGCATGCTATTGAATGACTGGGTCATTTATATGGATATTGTAGCCTTTCTAAAAAATACAAGTTAGCTGAAGACTGTACAGAAGGCAATGTTTGGTAAGGAGAATGCATTGCGTTCTAATGAATAGATTACTGCATCACAGAACAGAACAGTGCTAGATTTAGTTTTACAATACAATGTAAGACACACGGCACAGCTCTTTAGCGTTGTAACATGGATTTAAATAACATTAAATTAGCCATCGTGCTTCTGATATACTGGTATAGCCACTGATTATTTAAGTCTGAGACTCAAATACAATGGGATACCATTTAATGTTTCGGAATTTGTTAACGTGGGGAGAGTATGAATCTATGAATCTAGCAAATACAATAAAGTAAAGGAAATGGGCCTACCAAAAAAACCTAGGTGTGAATATGTTGTATAGTTCAGGGGTAAAGTCATGTATATGATACCGCACACGTCTATGCCCTCACTCACACACTATATATCGTTTATGCTGATGTAAGCTAATATCGCACCTATAGTGTTATTAAATTACCGAGAATTACTAAATACCCAAGATTCTATAAACCTACTTAAACATGCGTCCGGAAACTGCCCAAAACAACAAGTCTAAAGGTCTATATAGGCCTATATTTGGAAATATATTATACAATTCTGTTTCTAATGCATTAAGTCAAGTAGCCTAGCCTCGCCATTTACAATTGCTACCAGCGCAGATGTAGGCCTATAAGAATTCTGGCACCACCACATGCATGCAAGGTATGAGATATCAAGTGACCCAATTGATTGATCTTAAAGAAATCGAACACTGCATCTTTAAAACCTTCACATCTAAACATATTAATGTTCGAATACATTTGTGGGAAAACAAACTAAACTCCTTCTAGTCAAATACGTGAATTCATTATGGGCATATTCATCAACTAAGTTGATCTGAAAAGAATTATCTGTTTATTTAGCGATGAAAAATATTGAATAGTTTAAGCATAGCTGCTACATCTTAACGCAAATTCATTTTGAGGTGTTGCGTGTTAAGCAACCCTGGCGATTGTACCAACTCTTCAGCATGTGAAAAACAATTGGACCGAAGGTTGAAAATGTTGCCGAAGATCTGTCCAAACCTACTTTGGACAACTCTGTCCATTAAGGTCAGTGTGTTGTTGTGGCATCTGGTGACGGTGGAAGGGGGGGGGGGGGAGGGGGGGAGTGGGTAGAGGGTACCATCAAGATAGGGGACAATGCAAGACCTTTATAAGTATTGAATGCATGTTCTATTAACTTTCGACACCCGAGCTTTTTCAAATAAGTCATTTAATCTAGCTCTTTCTCGCATAGTTCTGAAAGTGAAATCATACCAGTTGAGAATGATGTCATCCCGGATACAGTTACGGTCTTTGAAGTAGGCTCTAGCCTATGTAGGCACCTGGGGATAGATTGATTGAGATCGCAGGTAGAGCGCTATGTCGAATCTAGGCTGCGGTTTTATTTACGACATGCTGGCTGCCAAGTCAGCTACAAACTACTCTTCAAAATCATAACATTAACCACTTGAAATGCACCAAATTATAATTTGTAATCAGATTAATCGTTTATAATGGATGAAACCCAGTTGCATCTGCAAGCAAGTTAAATCTCATTCAAATAGGCCTACAACGAATGGTGTTTGAATATGGACAGGGAATACAAATTATGTTAACTCAAACCCCAAGATCTTGGCATGCATGCCTCAATGACCGCAAACCAAAGCCTAACCACCTATAAATCGAACAGGTACGCTATTGATCGATAACATGGGATGGGAAAGTAGATCAGACCATCTTGAAAGAATTCTCTTGTCAATTTAACACCTCACCAACCAGGAAATAATATATTTGTCACATGGGCACCTATTTAGGTACATGATTTGTCTGCGCGTAAAAACACACTGCATGATTCTAGATGTGCTGTGCCACGCAGATTGTGTATGTTTGTATGTGAGCGTGTGAATATGTCAACAAAGAAGATGTCTGTGGGGAACTTTTAAGGAATAATGCAAATACATCTCTGAATGTAAACTTTGTGTGACAACAAAAGGACAAACTCACAGCACGCATGCCAAATACAAACCGACAGATTGACCACCAAACGTTGCAAATGATGGAACATAGTCAGCCATGATGTCAACGTTCATAAAGTCTACACTTTTCTCAAAACAAACAACCCATCATCGTCATTTTACTAACGGTAATGAATAGAAATCAATGCAGATTCATTGAATATATTTGCATAGCCTATTGAGTATTTTTTTTTGTTGCGAGACGTATAAATATGTTATAAGCACGTTTATACACAACACGTCTAAACTGTACATTCTTGTACAGACAGACCAAACAGTTGCTAACCAAAATCAGGTTTTGAAATATCTTTCATTTGGTCTCTGTATTATTTATTCATTCACCTGAACACACATGCCCACATACCGGCCATGTATAGCCTACACTTTGTTGTATGCACTTTGTAGGCTACACACCCAGCATCAAATATTTATTTTCGCAAATATGTTATAGCCTATTTTTTCAAGTCGAACGTCAACTTTCCCAACCATTGACTTGTCATCGTCTTGTGAGCTATCGTCTGCCACAGTAACTGCGTGGACACTAGTAACTTAAAAAAAATTGCCATAAAATCAGTGGTTTCTCTTTTTAACTGTCAGAAATAACATGTGGGCCGATATAAATAACGGTGTTATGGAGGAGCAAGTCAGATGCAAGATAACATCGAGAAGCCAAAATGCCAACGCACATTTTTCGCTTAGGCCTATGCACCTGCACTTTTTTCAGTTTCAGTGAACATTGACTTATCGTCTTCAGTTGCTACAACGAGTGTGGGCTTTAATGGCTATATTTTTGACAAAACGACTGAACATATAATGCTGTCACATAGTCGGCTGGTAGTATGCTAGATGTCGCCGTTGAATTCCTCTTGCGATTATCAAACTGGCTTGGTAAAACCAGATATACAAGATTTCTTCAAATCCGCAGCAAAAGTTTGGCAACCCTAAAGCATTTGTGTCGGCAAGTACTCTGTATATTGCCACCAGTTGCTTAAGACACAGTAAGACACGCTGTAGGCAAGATACTTCACACTATTCACACGTGAAACGTGAAAGTGTATGGAAAAAGCCCGCCAGATCAAAAAATATAACTATTAGGGAGCAGGCAGCAACTATAAATTACTCTAACAGGGATGGTTGAAGTCCTTATGGGCTCACCACAAACTGTTTAAACCAAGTGGGTAGTGGGCCACACCTATGCCTAAGCACGCACAAACAAGCTTTGGAGGGGGAAGGAGACCAGCAATAGCAGTGACAAGGAGGTGGATTGACGTACAGCTTTATATATTGTAGGCCTATCAGGCTACAAACGGGTGATGTCGCACTGCGGATTTTTTTTATTCATCCCTTTTTGGTTGCCTGTATGAACATACGCTATGGGACATACCAGTGCAACCTTCTTTTCTGTTTTAGCGGTATGTTTGGAATATGGAACATGATTTTGAGATTTTAAAGATTAGCAGATAGAAAATGTGTGAGGACACTGTGGTTATTGGCTTACCGGGAATGCGAACAAAGTTAGCTCTCTGGATATAGAGGAGCGCTTTTTTACATTTTCGCCATTCTCTAACTGTTCTATTAACACATGCCATAGACATCCAACATAAATTGGGGTTTGAACAGTTTAGACCCGTGCTACACATACGCTTAGTAAAATTATTTCAGTTTCATATTTTGCGGACACAGAGTTCTTAGGCTACTGTTAAGGCTACACCTCTTAAACTTCAGCATAGGTAATAAATAAGGCCTTCGATAATTGTGCTCACTTTCCCTGATTTAGCTTATGCGTGCCGTTTATGTGAAGAAAATGCTAAATATGATCTAATGCAAAAGAAAAATCGCCGTGTTATCCCTGACTTAAATTGAGTCATGCACGCCTGTTTCTTCGTATGTTGAGTTTAGTTTCTCAGCAGAAAAAAACAGATCCCGGATAGAATAACTGGAAGCCTCGTGGAAGTCCAAGTTCAAGTTAAAAGAGGCGGTCACTGCTCTGTCCAGACAGCACAACAAAAGACAGACACATTAATTGCCCAACTGCGGCTTCTTTGTGCATCCCAACAAATGACAGCTTCAATTTTAGGCTAAATATAGTAATGGCTAAGTTTACCCATGGGTTAAGTCCATAGGTTTAGCCTAAACTGACTGCTTTTGAAATGTTGAACTAAAAAGGCAGTTGTGAACTCTAATATTAGCCGAACAACATTCAACGATCTCCAACGCTCTGAATCCGATTCAACCATTTCCATAAAAGAACCATTAAACTTCAAATACACTTTTACATCTTCTAATAAGACCAAACACAACGTTATCGAAAATGGCTTACTGATTTTGCATGATTATTATCGGTAGCCTTGTGTTTTTCTGTACTGTATCTTATAAACTGTGCTAGCTTTCCATTTAGGCAAACTAATAACAAACTCTTTGACAGACAAATGTCTCAAGTTGTGGAGCTGGGATAGTTTGCTACGAATTGATCATCATCAGTATGAACACTGCTTCTTCATTCTAACCTACAATTAATCTTACTAAGTGTTAGTTTATTCTTGTGGGCTCATTTCTAAAAATAGTCCACATCACCAGACATAAGTCTACATGCTACTCAATAAGAAGGAGCTACACAACCTTCCTTACTGCTAACAAGCCCATCTGTATAGCGGATGTTATACTGTAGGATACCATTCATTACAAACAAACATCCCCTTACTGCTTTCTGACTGGCTGTTACGTATAAAACTGCGTATCATGTTTAGCTTGTGTGTCTACGTGTTGCATGGTGCAATAGCCTACATCCCCAACTAAGAAACTATGTTAAGTTCAAGTAGGCCTTGCGACAGGTGTGTCAAAATGAGTTGAAACAATCGATATAATACACAGTTCTGCATCGTTTTGACAAACATATTGAGCTTGGGCATGTCCACGAGGATGCAACTCCGTGGCTTACCGAGTTCATAACCACATAGATCTAGCTGAACTATAGCCTGTCATGGGTAAACATTGTGGTTTGCTTGGTATAATGCTCTGTTGTTGCAATTTCTGGATAATTCAAACACCTCTTCAGTTCAACTAAACGCCCCCCAACAAAGGAAATATTTTTTTATAGGCCTACCCGATGTTGTTTTAACAAAATAGTACATTACCTTTTTAAAAGAATAGCTATGAATAGGCCAATGTGTGGCCTACATATCCACACATGAGTACAACGTCCAAAAATATAGTTCAATTGAATTGAATTAAACGATTTCCAGTAAAACTTCTAAAGTAGTTACCATTTGTAGGACAAAACTTTCTGGTAAAAAAATAAATAGAGGTTGATAGACATTTAGTCTTTAGCGTTTAGAACACTCAAATTATTTCGGGCCTGAACTAGAAATGGTTTGTTTTTGGACGTTTGTTGTTTATGGGTTCAAGCACTCTTTCGTTGTGCGTGTAAAACTTAATCATGACGTAAACCTATTTAATTGAATGAACTTACAGTTTCCGTTAGAGAAATAGGACTTAAGTCTAACACAATACCAGCACACTTGCACTTGCACATCAAGGAACCTATAACTTAAAAATTAAAATATATAAGCCACTTTTAATGTCCGTTTTTTATATCTTGTGTAGGCCTATCAGTGTCTCGTCTACGGTCTTCTTCATTGTATAAAGGGCGACTTTAAATTAAACATAGTGCGCATATGCACTTATTGTAGAAGGGTGGACCTGGACAGGAGTGCGTGTTTCAATGATTTTCCCGCAGAAGCCTGGGTTCGATTCCCGCTCAGGCCATTTCCTGCAGGTCTTCACTCATTTTCCATGCTTTCCTGTCCATCTCAATCTATACAAATAAATAAAGCCGATTTTGTTTTTACAAAAATACATTTTCTGTGCAATTTAGTAATATTTCACATGCAAGGAAAATAATAATAGGCCTACCTTATCAGAGTTCAATTACGTTTTGAGTACACTATAACAATTATTATTAGTAAATGAACAACAACGTCACAGTGTCCCACAGCTATTGCAGCACTACATTATTAGTATAGGCAAGGTATTGTTTTTGTGTATGCATACCATTTCTTCTTATTTAACATCAGGTGTAGCTGGGATGTTAAATGTTCCAAGAACTACAACCGAACAACGACGAAAACTGACGTTTCATCTCGTAGTCGAACAGGAGGAGCGTCCGTTAGCCTACATCTCCAAGACTTCAGTTTTCACTCACAGCTCGAGAAAGACAGGGTCAAGGTCAGACGAAGATTACCCCCTCCATCGTCTCTGGCAAGTTTGTCTTATACGGCATTCAAAGGAAGACAATGTAAATATAGTGATTGAAGTTTATTTTCAATATCAATTATTTTCTGAGAAGGGTATACTGAACTCAAGATGTTAAATTGGATAAAAAGAGGCCAAATTAATTTACTGTGTAGGGTGACATAATTAAAGTCGATTCAATGTGATGCTAATCTAGCAATTTTGTGGAGAGGATGACCACGCATGACAGACGAAAAACAATCAAGTGTGCAATCAGCCGCAACGGCACTGTTGGACATAAACTTCATGTTCATAATCGATGTAAACAGGACCACAACACACTAGCCTATCAAGCTCATGTAAGCAGATCATTTAATTTAACTTTGTGGTTGATGGACTTCTTTAAGAAATTATTGTATCCTAAATTACACTGTTTTCGTTGCGAACTAAAATCTCACGTATTATGTTTTGGAGAACATCCGCAAGCAAAACAGCATTCTTGATCCAGTTTAGCAAAAGAGACCTTTCAAAAAAAAAGACAAACAATGTCGTCGGATTTGACAAAAAAACTATTAAGCCTACGGATCAATTGTGACTGGTCCCGACGCTAAATGTGAATGACATGAAAAATAGCAGATATCGGATATCTGAACTCCATATGGACACTGTCAGGTGCGCAACGGGAAATGTGCTAATTCAACATTTAATCCTACATTTCAACGATTACCATCGTATTCAATTAACATTTAGGCCTATACAGATTCCACTTCATTGCTCATGATTGGCTTTTCATAATAAAAACAAAATTCAACGAAATTACAAAAAGACTGAGAAACAGCCTATAATGAGCAGGCTAGTCAATATTTAAGACTACATCTTACTAGACAAGTAATCTGTCAGAGAAATAAACTGACAGACAACAACTGCACGAAAAACGCAACGCGGTAATCCAAACATGTTGGAAAACTATTTAGCCTTCTGGTGGACAGATACGATTATTGAACTGAGAAACAAATCGATACAGACAAATTATCAATCGTTCAAACACTCACAAACAAACACAAACTTGCATGAAATTCAAAGTTGAGACTATTGAAGAGTTCAAGTTCAAAGTCAATCTACCCAGACCGAGCAGGATGAGTCCAGGGACGTGAAAACCCCCTCACCTCTCACCTCGCTCGTAAACCAAACAGTAGCTCGCATAGCGGGGTCCAGAACCCGATCAAGGTGAAAGGTTGTAACATAGGCCTACTGTGTAGATTTGACCCACTTGAGTCACATAAACCGAATGAAAATTCACACAAGTCTGGAATATTGATTGCATTAGGCTACAACCCCAAACATTTGACAAGTGAGACATAGTCCTTCAGTCCACAATCCAATGATTGTGCGTAACAACAAGATTGAGAGATTGTGACAGTTCTGTAGAATAAAGTTATCTGCATAGCCTATCCAATCGAATGTGATGCATGAATATAATACCATCTCTGTCTGACACAGTCACCAATTCAGGGGCATTGGTCCAGCGTTTGATCGTTATTTGATCTAAACAACTACAGTTAGCTGTTTTTTAGTTTGCTTGCATGTGGGTTGGTGTGATTCTCGACGATGGTCAATACAGCATAAGTTTACAGTCTTTCGCAAGATAATTTCAGAGCAGAATTATTTAAGGTGTATAGATAAAGTTCCGACAAAGTAAAGTAGCCCATGATTGTAGCCAACACAATAAGACAAACAAAAAAAGTCAGAAAAGGGTGAAATCTTACTTGCATCTTTCATTTGATTCTAATGTCTTAGTTGTTGCTATAACCTTAGACAGCCTAACTGTCGTCAAATGATAGGCCGCCTATGTCAAAAATAATTTCTAACATCGGATGTATACTTAGGCTATAGTGTCTCTCATTACCTGTAGTATACTGGTAACTATCTGGAACAAATGACGGCTTTAAAAATGGCAAGCTAATAATGTAAAATAGTCTAATTAAACCTGTCTAAACGTATCAAAAGGCACCAGAGGCAATCGATATTGTTATTATCGAATAGGCCTACTTTTTCCTGTTTCATGTCTTCATGTCATGCACGGTAATAAGGAACAACGTTCGGATATCAACGAGGAAGCAAGACAGTATTATTGCGAGAACAAGTTTTGAACTTTAATGAGAAGAAAAATAAGGTTGTTAGCATGCACAAACAAGTAAGATAACGTCAAAACATCAAGAGTTCCAAATAAACGTGTATTTCTGTGTCTATCATGTGTGCCCCAAGTCTTGCAATGTATTTAATTGATTTAATTGCGGTGTTTAAAGACCTATCATTTTAAGATAAAAGTTGTTTTGTTCAGTGAATCGTTCAATAAAATCCAAGTAAATACAAACCAAATGTAATTTGAAATTGCAGCTCTTTTATGAACATATTCAGAAGAGTAATGGGGCGATGAAAAACCACATTCTGTAACATTTCATCCTGCGTGGGATTTTATGGATACCCCAACAAAACTGCACACTTCGGACTCTAAAACCAACTCTATCACCAAAAACCAAATGCATCGGTGTTTTGGAACCTTAATTAATTCACCCCTTTATTTGTCTAATTAACGGCTGTAGAAGTAATAAAATAATCTGCATCAGTAAGATATTAAATGCATGAGAGGATTTTACATGCTGCAGATGTCAAAGATGTAGACACTAACATTCAGGATGCAAATGAATGGGAGCAAATCACTTTCAACGTTTTCCCCTCTTAGTGTTTGTTTAAGTGAGTAGTATGTCATTGCACGGTGGCATATACTTGAGAACAACTGTAATATAAGGTCCAATGTTTGAGATGTGTGTATGATGAATAGCCTATAACCAAAAAATCCTCAAAATCTTATCCACACCACCTATTGTATCACAAAGCAAACTTGGCCACCTGAGAGATGCCCAAAAACCTTTAGTTGACCTTTAGAGTTAAACGTTTAGATTACAACTTTTAGAAAGAAGCAAAAATGTATCAAAACGTAAACAGAAGTAGACTTGTTTGTGAACTGAGGTAAAACGTTTACCCTAGGACAACATGGAAAAGATGGTTACATAGGCTATATTTGATTACATCTGCCTCGGGTGCGTTTCCCGAAAGCATCGTAAGCCTAAATTGATCGTAGTCCATCGTACGATGGATCTTAGTTGTAAGGTCCGTTTCCCGAAACCATCGTAGCTAAAGAGGCACTTGAAAATCCTCGTAGATTAACGAGAGCTCCAGACCAGTCGTAGATCGTTAAGTACGTCGTAGCACAGAGACTCAGTGGAGACACCAATAGGCCGTCCTTAAAAACAAGGCTACATGGATGCCTAAAGATAATTCGAGATGCAAAAAATATTTTTTTAAATATATTTTTGTATTATTATTATTTTACAAAAGTTGAACTGAAACTTGGATATTTTTCAATCAACTAGGCTACACATGTCTTTAATCAAATAGTGTGCCAGTTACGTAGGCTAATTTACCTGATTGTAAATTCATGACACCTGCTAGGCTATGCACACAGCACACGCCTACATCCGTGTAAAACTATTTTTAACCTCATACGATATAAAAAACAATCATGTTTTTTGCAATTATGATATAGCATAGCCTATGTAAAACCCTTTCTGTACCTAAGGTAAAACAATGTGTACCGTGATTACGACATTATTTTGGTAAAGGTTTATTTTATTTAACAAATGTCTTGAAGTTGCGATTGAACAATCACATTTTCACATCCGGTAAGCGTCTTAATTAGTTCTTAAGAGACAGGTACAAACGTTCTTGATAAGATCATATTTGCGAAACGCACGTAAGAAATAACGACCGCTCTTTATTTTGTTCGTTGAAATCTTTCCGAACAGCTAAGATCAATCGTTGTTGTGAAACTCGGTTTGTATTTTAACCAGAAAAGTGCAAGGACTGGTGCATTTTGGATTCGTCCTTAATTCTGTTGTTATTTCCAGGATTATAGCCTAGTTATTATAGTTAGCAATCCTAATGGGAGCAGCGTGGATTGTGGCATGCTCTCTTAAAGCCTTAAACTAAGCAATCCAAAACATAATGAACTCTTCCATTGTTTTAAGAAATACTAGCACCTTTTAATTTCAGTCACTATGAACTTGGATCATACTTATCTCATAACTCACCTGAACCTTTGAATTCCATGGGGATTTTCTTCAGCTGTTTTGTTAGCTAGCATCCCTCAAACGTAAAGTTATAAACCTATATATTCCAACGACACTATGTACAGGCATATTAAACTATGACAAGGTGGTTATGTGGCACACGTCTAAACGCCAAATGGAAACGTGAATTGAAACTTTCTCTTATGGTTTGCTTCAACCAAGGCAAGTTGATTTCCAGACTAGTTACATAATCTTTGAGTTACTGCTCTTTTCAACAACTATTTAATCCAAACTTTCACCAATTCAAAAGATTCAATTAACAGAAGGAGCCAGTTCTAGTCTAATCTCCCTTTGACCTTCCTGACATGGTTGGGCAACATGTATCAGTATTGTCTCAGGTCACATCTTAAGATGACGATGAGCAGATATGTGTTTGTCAACCTACAAATAGAGAAGCAACAGTTATTGTTATCTAATCATTTTTTCAAGAAAAGGTTAAACATCCAAATACTTCTGGTATACATGGTTTTTATCGAATTTTGATTTTCAGAGAAGGTTGTGATTGACATTGCACTATTTTCAGCAACAAAATTGTACCATCCACTTTCAGAAGCATTTCAAATACCATTTAACTTTGGATGACTCATCAAAGGTCTATGATTGGATTGTGACCACAACAGCTACTGGCAGTTGAGGGTGCGTAGGTCAGGCATTGATCACAGGAATACATATGTGCATCATGTTATCCATCGCTTATGCCGGTGTGATTTACACATGGTACATTTGATAAAGTAGCCTACTTATTATTAATGTGATTTCACAGAGGATTTGAGCCCAGTTTTTTCTTAATAGTACATAACTCTTTAATGAGCTACCACATCTGTTTAAACATGGCAAAGTTTATATATATATATATATATATATAGCATAAGGCCTCCTAGAAAATGACAAGAAGTACAGTATTCTACAGAATCACAGGCAATGTATTAGTTTTATATTCAAGGGTGCTGAAGTTCATGTAAAACATGTGGATCACAAATGGGGGCAGGTCATTACCAGTTAAATTATCTGTTTGGATGCACCCGTGTAGTTGAGCTATTGAAGAAATATGAACATGCATCATTATTTTCTATGATCACAACACTAATCTCGTTTCATGTTGCCAAATTCCATATACTTTCATGTTCAGTCATTTCTATTACTTATAGTACTAAATTAAAGAATATTTGTAAGATGTCATTCCGTACAACGGCACTTAAGAATGCTTGGCTTGACTTGTTAGTTAGTTTCCTCCAGGATCACAATGACTCTTATTAAGTGACTCATTGCTCTTTTAGGTTAGATATAACGAAGCTAAGTCTTGTACTCGCTGTGTAATATTTTACTGTTGATTGTTCTTCTACAGGTACAGTCCTGCACTTTTGTGGTTCATGTTGTTTTAATTTGTAACTTGTATAACTGCATGCTCTTATGGGTCTTCCCTTTTGGCACTTGTTTAGATTTTTCACAATGTTTTCTTCATGTTTTGGCTACTTGCAATGTTTGGGACAATCTCGTTGTTATGATCAGTGACCTACGCTCTTTTGTAAAGCTCTCTCTTGGAAGTCGCTTTGGACAAAAGCGTCTGCTAAATGAATGAATGTAAGTGTAAATGTCATTCATCAGTTCCTATAATACTTAATACACGGCATGTGTAACAGAGTTAGAAATACACCTATCAGTTGAGGAGTGAGTTTAACTAATCCACATTGGTTGAACAATGTAGACCTATAGATAGTAAGATGTGATAGTGAAATTGTGAAAATTCTAGAAACCACATACCTAATCCTTTGACTGGCGTTTCATGAAATGAATGTGGCACAATTTAGGACTGCAATAATTAATATTAAAGCATATTATTGTATAATTAATTGAAACCATTACACTTTCATCTCAAAGTTAATGTGACCAAAGAAAGGTTTTCCTTGTTGAATTTTGTGGATCTAACTTTAGGGTCTTACCACACAGGACAGTGCACAGGTTCTACAACTTCAGTACTAACTTTTATAGCTTAGTATAAACATGTCATTACTAATTACAGCCATCCGTCAATACCGTGAGGTATTGAATGTTGTCTGTCCACATAAAAAAGTGTACTGTTACAATTGCTGTAAATCTTCTGCCCTTTTGCTGAATTAAGTAAATTTCACTTTATCTCTAGTAAATCTGATAACCAACAGCAGTAAGAGGGCACACTTCATCTAAGTAGTTCTCTTGACTTAAGTGGCTTTTTCATGTGTCTTGTGTGGCACACACCCATGTCTGGGTCTCTCCCTTTATGTGTCCCTGGAAATATAATTACAAAAAAAATGTGTATGCCATTACAAATCAAACCACCAGACTCCCTTTTGAGGAAGTTGTATTATTTCCTGAGCTCCCAACAAAACACTTAGCTTTGTGGTAGGAGGAGAGGAGTCTAGTGTGGTAGGAGGAGAGGAGTCTAGTGTGGTAGGAGGAGAGGAGTCTAGTGTGGTAGGAGGAGAGGAGTCTAGTGTGGTAGGAGGAGAGGAGTCTAGTGTGGTAGGAGGAGAGGAGTCTAGTGTGGTAGGAGGAGAGGAGTCTAGTGTGGTAGGAGGAGAGGAGTCTAGTGTGGTAGGAGGAGAGGAGTCTAGCATGACAGGATTGGGCAAGGGGGAGGAGCAGAGTCTCTGACTGAAACTGCAAACGTGACGTACAAGGATCGATGTTTTCCGGTCCAAATCTGACCAAATAGAGGAAAAATGCCTCTCGGGCAGATGACTCCACAGAGGAGACCCCTGTGCCCCTCCAAAAGTCTTTCCACATTAATTATTTGGTATTGTTTCTCTGTCTTCTCTTGACACCTGTGAAGGAGTTTGAGTGTAGTTTCCATTACAGCATGGTCCTACATAATTGGCCTTCATCTGGTTCCAGTTATGCACGCTGATGTCACTCCCCCTTTTTCTCTCCTGTCTCCGACTCTCCATCTTTCCACCGCCACTACCAACCATTCCTGGGCAACATGGAAGCTATTAGGCAGCCTCTAATTAAATAGTCAGGAAAGCCTTTGTCACTATTTGAGTCTTTTGGCAAGGGTTTGATTGGCACATTGCAACTTACGTTTGGTTTTCTGGCATGTGTCGCATTTTATTCCTCTTTCCCAAAACCAAAGTACATTGGAAACAAATCAATGAGCTCTGCCGGCAAGCAAAGCAGAGTAAATCCTATGAATGTAATCTTTATTCAAGACTCTGGAAAGTAGACAGTGTTGTTCTGAGATTCAGTAAATACAATATTTTGCCAACGTGACCAGAATCGTTCTTATGGTGTTTGTGTTTGTTTGCATCCATCAGTGGAAGCTCCTTCAGTCTTAATCACTTTTCCTCATGTCGGCTTTTGCTTACGCACCAACATCTGGGGTATTTATATTGCTGGCTAGTGGAGGCCGGCTGAAGTTTACTTCAAGCTCTACCTGAGAAGGGACTGGAGGGTGGTTTGCTAGAATGGATGGCAAATCTCCCTCTCAATTTAAAGTAACCCTTGGGATAAGAACAGCCTCAGGCTCTCCTGCTGTGGAGGAGAACAGGCATTTCTGCAGAGAGGAAAAACCAACAAATGGCTGCAGAGCAACTGTGCTTGGCTCGCACAGTCGTCATTTATTACCAGTTAAATGTGTGGAGCTGTAAGAAAAATCAAATCAAAAGGACGTTTTTTCCAATCAGAATATAGGACACCGGTGCCTTGTTGGGTTTGATCTGCACAAAAACAATGCAGTTGAACAACTCTGCCAGGCCAGAAAGTGAGAAAATAGTTATTGCAGCATGCAGTAACACATGCAAAACCAAGTCACGTAACACACAAGTAACAAGAGCCGGGGCTTATCAACACTGGCCCAACTCCTCTCTTCTCCCTCCTGCAATGTCAATCACACTGCCACATTCACCACTGCTTTTATAACAATAAACTACTTTATGGGAGGACATAACATTTGACTGTAAATATGTCGAAGTCAACACACAAGTGAATGTGCATGCCAGTTCGGGGCCACAGGAAACTAATAATGAACTTGTATTTTCTTCTTTTTGGTTTAAATGAGAGAATGATGGAGTGAGACATGACTTTACTCCAGAAAGACTCCTCTCAGTCTTGTTGGGGTGTACTCAGCCACGGGGACTGTTCATTTCCAATGTGCAAGTTCTCTGACTATAGTTTTCAAAACACAGTTGATATATTGTAGTATTACCATCTCAATAACACACTGGATCCAATATTCCCTCTGTAAACAAATCCACAGTACACCAAATGAAGAAGAATCAAATGAACCAAGAATTTCCGACTATTGTATTTCTTCGACTCTTCCATAGTTCTTGCGACGTGACTCAAACTGAATTGAGGCCATTTTGTACGCAAGTCTGCATCTTGGCAAAGACAAAGAGACTCTGCTCATGAAGATGTTCAGCTGTGCAGAGATCCTCCTTGTGTGACAACATTTCCAGAACTTTATCATTTCAGAACATTAACCATTCATTTTGAAAGCACTTCTTGCATCCTGTCCCTCTGTATGACAGAATGTCTGGGATGTCACCGAAAAGTATTTGGTGACTCAGTTTTCTTTACTGGTTGACTTGAGTCGTCCTTGGTCTTCAGAAACAAAAGACATGAGAGTGTGCTATAAATCAGTGTGGACCTTGTTTTCCCCCGGGCTATTCAGCCACTTGGGGTGTAAAATGCTCAAAGGCAGGGAGCACTTGAAAGTCTGGAGCTGTGGACAGTTTCTGCCCACCAATTATCCTGTCTGCGTGCCTCCTAAATGCTGCATACCAGATATGTTTGAGTCTCGGCAGCAGCTAGTGCTAGTTATGGAGACACAGGGGCTAATGACACCACATTTTTCAAAGCAGTCGTGACAGGACAGGCAGCCTCTGGCCATCTCCTCCAAAGCACATGCCACACAGCCTGCACCACCCACCACCTCGCAGATCTGTTATTGACGACCACTGACGGCTGCCCCCAACCCCCCACCACATTGGGCCGCCGGGGTGACCATGGAAAAGCAGCACAACAAGTCGCCGGGAGCTCATCAAGGTAAACTAGCGCGGCCTCCAGAGCTTATCAGGCTCCAGAAGCTTCTTGTAAATGGAGATGTTCAATAAAGATATGCTGCATGTTGACAGAGGTTCGCGCTCAGCCCTTTGGAGGAGGTAGGTGTCCTGTCTGAGCTTTCTGGTGCCGCTCATTCTGACTGTTACCCAATAAGGAGCTACTGTCAAGCACCTGTCACATGGATTGATGTGTCCAGCTGGCAAGCTCTGTGCCGAAACAGACAGGGGAGCAGAAGCACATTAAATCTGACTGCCGAGATGGGAGGGGTGTGGCCACGGGGAGCCTTAGCTGTTGAAGGTTTGGAGAGTGATGGAGAGATGCGGTAAGATGGAGGGAACGATGGAGGGGGAAGAAGAGAGTTGCTCGAAGTGAGAAGGTGGTAGGAAGCGACTTTACCTTGGCTACCTTCAAGGTGACTCAGTCTGAGAGAATGTTCCCAAGGGTTTACTGCTTTGAGAGAGAGAGAGAGAGAGAGAGAGAGAGAGAGAGAGAGAGAGAGAGAGAGGTGCAAAAGCTCTTTGCAGATGTCCAAATAAGTAGTAAATCACTCTGAAGGACCTGAAGGTACTCAAATGCTTTTTTGACGGAATCTGTCTCCCAGCCCAGGGGCTCCAGAATGACTAAAACATTAACAGGCTGTCTTCAGGGTAGCAGAGAGCAGCAGCAGCCAGTTGCTTCCCCATCCCCCACCATAGGCTGCACAATCACAAGACCCAACTAAAATGGCTTCCCATTCAGATGTTTTACAAACATGGTTTTGTTCAAGACCCTAGCAGAACGCAAAGGGACCGATGAGTTGGGGTTGTTGCATGCAAACCTATCTATTTAGCTGCGCATCCCCATTCCCATGACTCATAAACTTGCCGGCGGCATTTCAATAGAAAGGTCTTGTGTGTTGAGTTACAGGTGTTCTTTTTAACACAGTCTCTTGAAAAAAACTGGGGTTTTATGACTTTTCTTCTACGGAGGGCTGAGGAACCAGAAGTAACACAGAGCTTCAGAACAAGTTGAAACCGAGGATGTAATCACTCTCAAAGCATGGTGGCAAATACTTGTCAGCGCACATTTGTGAAAGACCGAAAAGCAACAAAATTCAAATCCACAATCTATGTAAAGAGACTGTATGACATTACACGTTTGACTGACCCTAACCATAGCCCAATACACCTCAAACTAAATCATTATAATGACCATTCATTAAATTCTTGAATCCTTTAGATTGATGGTAGATTTTTTCATTTTACCTTTTCCTCTTTATTTTTCTTAATATACTTTTTGAAATGTATTTTAAGAAAGACTGAGTGCTAGAGGGTAAAGCTAGTGCATTTCATATCAGTCCTTTAGGTCTCTGTTGAGTACCATCATTCTTATACACAATAATGTTAATGTTGCTGATTCTTATTGCTAATAAAGGGCCAGAGTATTAAAGGGAATAAAATTCTTTCACTGCTTTATGAGTGCAATATTACGGCTACACATTTTAAATTCATTGAATTGTAACTTCAGAGCTAGTTTATTCTGGAGACCACTTTTATAAGTACTTTTTACATCGCAAAATACTTTTATATCTCAGGCCTACCATCTGTATCCACAGGGAGATTTCCAGATGTCCATCATCATCAGGGATCAGGTCATCTTTGCTCACATCATTCCTTTTGCTCTCTTTACCCTCCAAATGGAAAATGACATTGGCCTGATTTAGTTCTAATGAATGGAACATTAATAGGGGATATAAAAGCCTTAAGCTTCGATAGTTTGACAACCTCAACTACATGTGCTGCGAAATGGTTTTAGCGGGTCTGTCCGTTGACCACATGTACTATTGTTATATTACAGCCAATGTCGATCTATCAAAGGGATATTTGTTGGTTATCTCGTGGAAGGCAGTCATTGTCATTAGAGAATGTGGAAGGTGAAAAAGGAGGGCTGCCTCTCTCCTCCCTGCTCTCCTGCCAGACCAGCTGGCTCCAAGTGTGTGCTCCGCTGCCCCCTGGCCGACTCCGATGGCAACACACCCAAACACCATGTAAGGAGCCAAGGCACTCCCTGTGACAGTACACCACGGACTAGCACACGTTTGTCAGAGAACCCTACGGAATGTTCTATTGTGGATGGTTTGTGTCCAGGTAGCGATGACAAGCGCAGCGTTCACACAACACTCACATGGACGCCGCCGGATGTGTTGCAACACTGTCAATGTGGTTTGTCTTTGAACCCACCAATGCACACACCTTACACAGAGAGATAAGTCGAATGCAGTGCCCTTTACACAACATACAAACTAGTCATCACCACCACGTACATAAAACAGCTAGAACATTTCCCCACCCTGTTAGATTTATAAGGCTGCATCCATCAATCAAAAGTAAAGAGATCTCAAATCTACGTCACACGTGTCTCAATCCTCACTGAAGTATTTTCTTCCATGCATTACCAGTGACTACATTGTACCTCAATCTGATTTATAGTGTTTGCCATTCCGTGCGGTGAAGTGTGCGTGTCTGTAAATGATTGAGTTACATGAATGATTTGAGGAGGAAAATGGAACTGATTGTGTAATCTAAAAAGCTAACCAATGACCCAGAGGATACCTCTTCTGTACCTAGAGAGAAAATCCTCCCCTTCCCTTCACAAGGGAACCAAAAAATGTCCATTAGACCAAGGCGAATAACCTTGGTCTCATGTGGTCTTGATATTTGGGCTTTTAATATTTGGTATTTTCATTCACAGATTATTCCACACAGGAGTTGTTCCAAACAAACCCTTTTCCTATGAAGCACACAGGTACCTAAAACAATGGACTCCATTACCAGCTACTGTACTATAATGCTCTAGGATGTGACAGTAATACATTTCCTAGACCTGCAAAAATAAATATCTGGGTGTACTCATTTGGTCTACTACAGACAATAGACAAGTAGTGACAAGTCTTGTATTAAAAGATTACAACCAAAGGTACAGTTTATACGCATTTGAGTAAAGGCACAACCATATTATTCCTATCAGCTTCACCTAACAGCTTCTTCTTTCTTCAAGATGGGACTCAAGATAGGAGACTGGAAACATATGGACACTGCTCTGCAGTACCACTATCCCCCTATAGGTGTCAGCACAGCCTGACTGAACATTGTGGTCCGTCACTGCTGATAGGGTGGCGTGCTGACCTGATGCCTGGGTACTGGGAGCCACTGGTCATCTTTAGCCTTTGTTGGGATACCTTCAGAATGCACACGCTGCAATCACAGCACGTAACAGATCTGATCCCAATAAAGGGACAATTACAGGTAAAAAACACACACTCACAATCACTTGAATCAATTTGGAATATGATTGTATGTTGTCATTTCAATATGGCTTTACCGCCAAATGGCTGACTACATGAGGCTCTGACCTGGACATGCCACCAGAGTGGCTGCTGCTAGGCCACGCGTCACTGGGTCCCTGCGTCACTGCGTCACTGCTCGGCTCGGAGCAGAATGACATCACTCATATGGAGACCTTTGAAGCGGAACCAAAGGCTGCAAGGCTATTCAAATTAATTAACAGATGACCTTAGATTAAAAAGGGAGTCACAGATCAGACAATGAGGGTATTTATCATTTGTATGGCCAGTATCGCAAATGTGGCCTCGCTTCATCGTCCCTCGAAGGCAGCACGTTCATTTTTACTGTTAATGGGCAGGATGGTGTCAGCAACATAGCCTATTCACAGAATAACAGAAATATTTGATGTTCGTTTTATGAACAATGTGAAGGCCTACCATGACCATATCTAGTCCACAGTTTGCATCTCTCTGACTCTTTGTGACTGCATCTTTGGCAAAAGAGGAAGTGGCCTCGCCCGCTCAGACATGTGGCTGTGTTAAGTGATGTTGTTTAAGAGCTGGGTCGTTCCTGGCTCAAAACCATTAGCCATTTCTCTTTTGCAAATAGACTTCTCATTTTTATTTGGACTCATACGAACGCTGGCTATCCTGTTCTGGATCGAAAACACCCGTGATAAAGACGCAGGCCAATCCAAGATGCTGTCAGAGAGCGAACTGATAAAGTGTGAAATGAGCCCCATCTAGATGATATTTCCTGTTATTTCGAGCACTGCTGTGCCATATCTGGCCTATCTGAGGGAGACAAGTCAATCTTCAGGTTTGCCAATACAGTTACCAAAGCGGTCTGGGGATAAATTCCCTGAAAGGCAACAAACAAGGAGGATCAATAAAGCAGGCATGTAAACAAACCACTGTGGAAATGAAGCTGATGGATGGAGGGAGGAGAAATTGCATGTGTGTGTGTGTGCGCATGTCAGAAAGAGCGAGGGAGAGACAAAACAAAGCAGCACACTCCAGGGAGAGAGAGAGAGAGAGAGAGAGAGAGAGAGAGAGAGAGAGAGAGAGAGAGAGAGAGAGAGAGAGAGAGAGAGAGAGAGAGAGAGAGAGAGAGAGAGAGGGGAGCTGCAAGCCAGCAAAGGCAGGAACAGGGCAGCACCCCATAAAGAACATAGTCAGGAGGACCAGAGGGAGGAATAAAGGGAGGGGATTCCAGGGAGCTGAGGAGTGAGAGTGTAAATGAGGAGAGAGAGAAAGAGGAGCAGGGAGTGAAGGGGATGGAGAAAAGGGGAGGGGGTGAAGGGGATGGAGAAAAGAGGAGGGGGTGCCAAGAGCGAAAAACTGTAGAGTACAAGTGATTTATGTCAGTTGTATAATTTTCTACAACGCTCCCCCGCTCCCCCCCCCTCAACCCTCCCTCTCCCTCACCCCCTGGTGTCAGGGTGTGTGTGTGTGCCTCACGCTCTTATACCTCCTTTCTCTCACACCCTGACACACCGTCCCTGTCCACACGCACCAGAAGGAAGAGATTAAGATTCCAGCGTGATGCGACTGCAGCACTTTGCAAATGGAAGACTGGACATAATTTCCCTAAAATGCATTTTTTTATCACCTATTTCCCCTTCATCAGCCCTGCCGTGCACAATTGATGGCTGATGGCACCTCTGACAACTTAACATTTTTATGACTAGATTTATGGGCTATCTGCTCCTTGCTTTTTACTGCTCAAACTCTGTAAAAATGCTTATTTCTCCGATAAGGAGAGGGAGGGTGAGTCTGTTTGTGTATGGACCATTGCAGCACACACCCAGCTAAATCGGTGCAAGTGCACCTCATTGCTTGACTGCATTGCAGTCCAGGATAAAATCGAGCGACTACTAAACATAGTAGTTGGGGCTGGATTGCATTCACTCTCACGAGAGCACTGCACTACTTTACATAGTACACTCAGCCTAGAAAAATTGGTTGGACGTCAGGATTCTTGCCTTACTCCTCCCCACCTCAACAACCTATATTGGTTCTCCTCCATTTGTACATACACCCAACTCGTATATCCCATTTCAATGTTTGCTCTTTCAAAATGCAATAGCTTTTGATCAAACGCGCCTCTGATCTTTATTCTTTGCCAGTAAAATGGATGAAACCCATTGGCACGTTGACACTAAACTGTTATCTGCTTTAGTTTACACATACACAGAAGGAATAGTGCAGTTAAGTTATTCATCAATCTCCCTCCCTTTATCACTCGATTACAGCCACACTACAGAGCAGTTAGTGTGGCTGTTTTGGTTCCTAATAAATCATGTCATTGACTGTGAGGCATAAAAAAGTGTTCGCCTGACAGGATAATAGGGAAGATCTCCATGCCAGTAAGGCAGCAAAACACATCGTTTCATGGTAGGCTTGCCTACTTTCAGAAATTCAAACAAACTGTCCTTCTGTTATGTGGCGATACCACACGCTATGTGTGGTACGTTTAACATTGCATCTGCACCACACTGTCTGCTAGTTGGACCACATGGTAGACATGCTAGGTTATTTGCTATGCTACGCTAATATACTGCTCTCCTATCCTAAGCCGGGCAGGTCCAAGTGACAGATGCCCATAGAAAGTGGAGTGTGACAAGGTGAAATGAGAGACGAGGGAGGGGTCTAGGGGACGTCTGATGAGATCGATGGTTCAGACAGCCATGGACTACCTCAGATGGGGTAATACCCTACACGTTTGAACCCAGGTAACCCATAATTCATTGTGGGTTTCCAAGGCTACAGGGAACACACCAGGAGCAATGGGGTAATGGGGAAATCCAGCCATTATGCCTCACATGTTGCTTGAAATTGCCTGTAAAAAAATAGATGCACACGATAGTCTGAACTCATTTGAAAAAAGATGGAAGAATCTAGAAATAATCCAAACCCCAAGACAACTGTCACTGAATCGTGTAAGTATCGTATTTACAGCATTTTTCCACACCAAAATCACAGGTTGTTTGTTACAAATTTTCCACTCTGTCTCAGTTTTCCAAGACCAGTCTCTACTTTGAGGTGATGGCGGGAATTTTATTAGGTGGAATCTGGAAATGGAAAATATGTGGCTCTTGAACGAGTTTCTACCTAATGCAGTAAACTCTGGTTAATAAAACTATTAAGAAACTACAAATGCGTTTATCTTACAGGAAAACATATAATTCTCCAAATCCATCCTCGGACATAGAAATGTATGTTTGGAGCCCAAGCTATATGATGCTAGAGCAGAAAGAACAGACTTGTAAAGCTTGACACTGTCCTGTCACACAATCTCAGGAGTTGTGACTGGTTTTGTTTGAGTAAAAAGGTGATACAAACACTCGTATGCGTTCATGCTTATGGAGCACACGCTCACCCACTCCACACACGCACATTTACATGCTCGCATTTATAGTTTGTGCCTCTTCCTGCCGTTTGTGTGCTCCAGCTAATTGGGCCCACACAGTGCAGTTGGCCCTTGCACTGGCTCCCCCCTGAGAGGCAGCGGGGTCCAAGCAGCAGGCAGCCTCTGAGGAGCTGCCCGCCAGGCACCAGAATGGGCCCCGATTCAGCCCTCCCTGTGGAACTTAATTGCTCTAATTATTCCCTGTAATTGCTGTTGCTTTCTCCGGTTGCTTTTTTATAAGGGTTTAGTAAACAGGTATGCCTTGATTTGCAACTCAGCAAAATGGACACAGCTCATGTTGATGTGATTAAAAGGGGGGTTGGGGAGGTGGGGGGGGATGGGGGGGTGCAATATAGGGTCGGTCGAGACCTATCCACAGTGTCTAGTTTCCAAAACAAAAAGGTTAGAGAACATGCGCTGTGGACATGAGCGCTATGAAAAACAAGATATTAACACACGTACACCTGGAGGTAGAGAACACTGGTGTGAATTTAGTAGCGGCCCATTTCCCACACTGTTGACATCGCACAGGGCAAAACAGCAGCCCTACCTGACAACAAGCTGAGATTAAGACTCAACTAGGTTTTCTTCCAGGCCAAATTACAACAGAACACAGTACAGAAAAGACAGGCTAAACTGGTTATAAGCCATTCTCTCTACTAAAAAATTGAAATGAAAAATGTTTTTTTTCTGGTAAAACATCCAATCAAAGCTTTGGCTGTCCACTATAAATAAATCCCTTCAAACATGCATCTTTTGTGATTAAAAGTCATCCTTAATGAGCAGTAGAGTGTGTATATGAGTGTGTGCCGAAAGCACTCTGTGTATGTATGTAATGTGTGTGTCTGTGTGTATTAAGCCCTGCATTTTCCAAAGCCACTCCTTCGGAGGCTCCTCATTAGTGTGAATATTAATGCATGCGTATGTGTGTGGGGGTGTGGGGGGGGGGGGTTCAGAAAGGAAAGGGGGATGGAGAGGGGGAAAGAAAAATGTAAAAGGAATTTGGAAGAGCTTTTTAAAGGGGCCATTTCATCAGAATCGTTATTTTTTTGCGGTTCTCTGAAGGCTCGTAACTGGCGGTCTATGAAGAGAGACATGCCGCAGTGGGGCTTAATTTAAAACCAGAAAGGTCACCGCGCCGGGAAAGGTCCTCGGCTCAGCCAAAAATATAAAATGAGGGAGAGAAAGAGAGAGAGAAGAGATACGTAGAGGAGGAGAGCACAGAATTACACGAAGGTAAGGAGATGCAGGGATGCAGGTGTAAGGAGAGATAAAAGAGAGAGATAAAGAAAAGAGATAAAAACAGGGAAGGAAGCGAGATGGACAGCAAGAAATGAAAGACATTCAAATAATGGAAGGACAGTGTTACAGGCAAGGCATGCAAAACAGAAAGAGAGAGGGATGTTGAGGGGAACAGAAAGGCATAATGATCTGGAACGGAATCGAACTAGAACAAAAATGCTAGCCTAGCATCAACACAGATGCGAGGGAGGCTTTTTTGTTGACTTTAATGGTGTTTTCGCCAGTCATTTGTTATAATGGGCTACAATTTGGAATATACACCACCCATCCAATCACAGTGAGGCAATGCCAATCTGTCCACCAATCTGCACTGGCACTGGCACCTCAATGTATCCACTGAATCATTGGTCTTTCTATGACTTGTGTGAGACTATAATCAAATGGGAAATTAACTATTAACCATATGGTAACGAGTATATGAGCAGGTATGGCTGTCTTTGAACAAAACCAACATTCTATTCACATCAGAATAACCATGACAATACTCAAGGCACACCTAAATTAATGACAGCATGCTGTCGTGGGTTGGTGCAAGCCTTGCTAAACAATGGTGAACGCTGCAGTAGTGCAGTCACTGCAATGGCCCACATCCCCTTTCCCAGTCCCACATCACCCTTCCCAGCCCCACCTCCCCCTTCCCAGCCCCACATCACCCTTCCCAGCCCCACATCACCCTTCCCAGCCCCACCTCCCTCTTCCCAGCCCCACATTCCCCTTCCCAGGCCCACATCCTACTTCCCAGCCCCACATCCTACTTCCCAGCCCCACATCCCCCTTCCCAGCCCCACCTCCCTCTTCCCAGCCCCACATTCCCCTTCCCAGGCCCACATCCTACTTCCCAGTCCCACATCCCCCTTCCCAGTCCCACATCCCCCTTCCCAGCCCCACATCACCCTTCCCAGCCCCACCTCCCTTTTCCCAGCCCCACATTCCCCTTCCCAGGCCCACATCCTACTTCCCAGCTCCACACCCCCCTTCCCAGCCCCACATCCTACTTCCCAGCTCCACACCCCCCTTCCCAGCCCCACATCCTACTTCCCAGCTCCACACCCCCCTTCCCAGCCCCACATCCCCCTTCCCAGCCCCACATCCCCCTTTCCAGCCCCACACCCCCCTTCCCAGCCCCATATTCTCCTTCCCAGCCCAACATCCTACATCCCAGCTCCACACCCCCCTTTCCAGCTCCACACCCCCCTTCCCAGCCCCACACCCCCCTTCCCAGCCCCATATTCTCCTTTCCAGCCCCACATCCTACTTCCCAGCCCCACCCGACATTCCTCCAGCTGAACATCCAGCGGCCCTCAATCACTTGTTTATCTATCAGCTCACATTTTTGACTGCACCACATTACATAAAGGCCCACAGGAGCCTCATGCCACAGAGACACGACAGCCTCTGATGTAAAGCCCTGGCGCTTTGCTCAGATAAGACGGGGGTTCAGTTTTAATGTCGCTAGCACGCCGAGACGCACTGGGGCTCACTTGTAAAAATGGAATGCCCCCGTCCGCTTGTAAACGCAGCAGCCTGGGAGGGAGGGGGGGGAGTCTGAGGTGGAGCAGGATTAAAAGGAGAGGAAGACTGGGGGGGGGGGGGTCTTTTCCACCAACTCGCTGCTCCTTCCCAGGATCAATTTCTTCTCTCAAATCAGTCACCCCCCTGCTCCCAAAAAAACCTCTTCGAAAAACGAATACCCAATTCCAATCACAAGAGCAATAAAGCCGATCCTGTAAAAGGTCACAGTGCGACCTTAGGCTTCCCTGTATATATTGGATGCCTGTTGGTCCACTTTGCCTTGAAATACTGCGCAGGGCTGCCCGGGGTGTTATAAAAAGTCCTATCACAGCGCCAGTGGGAACTGCTTCCTGGCCTGGCCGTTGTGCTGTTTGGATGGGAGGAGGTAGCTAGCAACCGCAAACTGGCTTTAATGAGCCACTGGTGCTGTACATACACGCAAGAGGAGCAGGCACAGGGGTGCAAGGGTGATTTTTGGGAGTGCATGGTTGTGTTTGTGTTTGTATGTGTGTGTGTGTCTGCCAGTAGGCATCCCTCTGGTAAGGAGCATCTCCTCTGCAGCCCAAGCCTGGGCACTGATCAGATGGACGATCAAACACTAATCATTCCCCCACGGCCAATACCGAGTAAAGCTGTCATTAATTTTGCGGAATTACATCAAATCTGAGACATTCTTTATGTGGCCCACGGCCTGTAGACAGTTATACGACGGGGTCTGCTGTGCTAAGCAGATGGGGCCGCTTGGCCGTGCATACTAAATACCCCCGCCCCCACCCCATCGCCTCCCTCCATTCTGCCCTCCTTTTTGTGGCTGTCTTCCTCACCATCTCTGCTCTGACTTTCCTCTTTTCTTTGTCTTTCTTGTGCCTTTGCTCAACCCAATTAGACATGACCCTGATCACTTACGCTTGCTGGTTCTGATAGGCCATCACTACTACCACCGTCATTACTCTATAACCACAATCACTCTCCTCTTGTTTTGATTGATGACGGTTAGTTTTTTTGCTTTTTCAAATGATCTTAATTTGAAATATAGCTGTCAATCTAAATAGAATAAGTGTTCTGTAGCCTTAGCATTTGTGAAGGACATTTCCCCCCAAAAATGGACAATATAATATGCTGTACATTAAGACATTTACGACTTGAACAAGACCATTTCAAACCAAGACACAAACATGTACCTGCAGCTGGGTTTTTTGTAACTGCTAATGAATGCTGTGGGGGCTGAGCTACAACGTACATTTTCTGACATGGATACATTACTATAGTACCTGATCTGGGCTAGCATCTGATGCTAGCATCTGCTTAAAGAATAAATTGCAGCGTGTACAAATTAAGTAAAAGCCATAAATATCCTCCTCCAGAACCAACATACATTGCACAAACAGTAGTGGTGTCATCAAACCAAATGTGTTTATATGTTTTTGGTAACACATTCACAATCAAAACCATTTGCAGCATCCATTTATGTGATTTTTTGCTATAACTGAGAAAAGACTGCCTGTCACTCATGAAACATAGCACAAACAGTAGTCTTGTCATAAAACATTTAGCCTACAAATACCTCAAAATGTGTAATTGGGTCATCCTTTTTATGCAAGAGGAATTAATGATGAGACTACGGACAAAGGAAATTAAAACTAGGGGCAAATTGACTGCAACAACCTTTCAAGAAAGGCATGTAACACACCAAGGCAATACAAATACAGTGTGGCTAAGGCCTATATACAGTTTGTATATTGTTTTTATCATTCTATTGTGTTAAGAAATACTAACATCCAAAATTATCTCATACCTCAACTGATCCTGTGAATGCAGTGGGAAATTTGGCCCAATGTTACTGCTTTCAGTATAGAATACAACCAGATCAACAACATTGGCTCCCTAGTGTCCCCCAAAGACACAACTAAAAACCTGATTTTAGTTTGTCTATCTACAGCTTTTTTAGGTAAGTCAAGGAGGTTGTGGTTCTGTCATATTACGATGAACACAATCTAAGCTGTCCAATGATAACTTGTGTATGGATTTGTTTTCTTCTGTCAAACAAGACTAAATCTAAGTTACTGCTCTTTCCAAGATCCATATATTCCAAACATATACTAATTCAAATGAATAATAGACAAAAAGTTGGTCTTAGTCTAATCTCTCACCTTTGACCTTCCTGATGTGGGCAGACCTCACAGGTACTAGTACAGACTCTGTATTTTCTCGGGTCATGTTGGCCGAAAAATACTAGGCAATACTTCTGACAGCTACAATAATAATAAAAAAACTTTGGGGTCGTTTTAGGAAGCTTCATAGGAGGCCATATAGATAAATGTTTTATTGTGTCTAGGTTTTAATTATGTTGGGTCATTATGACTCTAAACTTTTAAAGGTTGGAACGATAACCAATGGATTAGATGGATTGGATGGATTGGATGGATTGAGTCTCAGTAACCTGCTTGTTAGTGCTTGTGCTCCAGAGCGTGCCTGTGAGTAAAAAAACAAAAAACAAAACAGTAACATTCTACAGACTGAAATCTGCCTGTGGGTTTAATCAAGCACAGGCAACAATTAAAAGCATGCTCTGCACTTGAATGTTATGACACATGCACATACACCAATTCTTTTTTACATTCAAATAAGATTAAAGTTATTCAATCTGACGGATATTAGCCTACCTGTAGACCATAGTCTTTGGGAAACCTACAGGCCCTATGTGACCCCCTTGGGCGCAGGTTAAAGCATGATAAATAAATAACGACCCTGCCTGCTTCAATACTCTTTTTTATGGTAAGTAAATAGTGTTGGATAATTTACATTTGCTGTGTCTAGTCATCTGGGGGAGATCGTCTTCTTTCCCTTTTCTCCACATGATCTTACATTTACTCTACGTTGTATTTCAGTCAGTTGGTTCATAGATTTTAAGAATGTTGGTATTTTGTGTGTTATCTCTTATTTTATTTATTCTGTAGGCTAATTGTGCACGGAGATACCTGTTACCATGAATTTCCTTTGGGATTGATAAAAGGAAAAATGTTTAGGCTACATGGTTTGGTTGAGAAGCACTGCCATCTGGTGTTCATTGATAATGGCTATATTGGATGTATGTTACGTACAGGAAAAAATTGTGGAAATCGTCAAGCATAGAAATTGTATAAAGGTAAATATGCACTTAGCTTAATTAAGGTAGGTCTATGCGCACAGAGAATTTGCGCTGCGTCCACTAGTGTTTAGACGTAGCCGTTGTTTTTCGCAACGCTTGTATGCAGTGTTTCTTTGACATTGGACGATGTATCCGTGGACAATGCAATCACCAATGGGAGGACAAGCGCACCCAAAACCATAAAAACGCATACTGTCATGGAAGGGTCATATTACGTTACAGAACTCCCCGATTACATGGGGGTTGTAGTTTACGCCATATTGTTGCAATCTTCTTTTACTCACCCAGGAACATCAGTTCCCACAATTCAGCAGTGCTTTCCAGGCTGTCATGCTTGTGTTTTTGTTATTGTTGTAGGTTAGTGGAACAGCTGAGCACAAAAAGAAGATTTTGTGTCTCCGTCCCCGTTTTCTTATTATATTATATCGATAGACTTGAACTGTCTTCACTGAAAAGCACGACGCACTTGGACACGCCGAAACGATTATATAAAAAGGTTCGTTTTTTAGACAAGACCGAAGAACATTATGTGCGTAGACATCGTTTGAAATCAACAAAGGGTTTACTAACTAACTGTTCAGACTGACGCAGTCATTTGGATGACTTCAGGTTTTCTTCCACTCCACACTGTGGTGATGTATTATATCTTGCCAATGCACGATTTTTATTGTGACTTTTTATTCATAGTGTCATACTTGGAAAAGTGACACCATGCTCTTCTATTTGAACATGTGCATTAGTGCGCAGCATGGGCCTTCTCTCTTGTGCAGTGTAATGTGAGCACTTCGTGTTCCTTTGCAGATTACAAATTCAAGATGGACAAAATATTTATTTTTGTTTTACCTCTATGAACTCAAAACTATTTTTAGGCAAAACTGTTAAAAAACCTAATAAATTATTAAATTAAACGTTTTAATTGTTCAGTATACTGTCACATATATCTTAATTTCTATTTTATAATATTTATTTTCTGATGTATAATATCTAGTCAACAATATGACCAGCCAGGGTTATTGGTTTTGAAAATAAAAATGTGCTATTCCTTGCTCAACTGTATGCTGCTCTTATTTTTGCCTATGAGAAAGCTATGTCTAGGGAACACCTGTTGTCTGAATGGGATCCTTTTCTGTGAGAACAATAGATTCATATTTCTAACTTCTTAATATTGCTTCTGTGTTGTCCCATGATAAAATCCTAAAGGTCTTAATTGAAACATTTCCAGCTGCAAAGCCATTGGGAAGTGACGAGTGTGTCTCACATGTAGATGACCAACACGTTGTCTTAGATGGCAGGCTGTATCTGGAAACGTGACCATGGTACTATAACGATTTGTTGGGTCCATGGTGGAATTAGTCCCAAGTGACACAACGTGGAGAGATAGTATGTCACACTGGTTGTAGGCTAGGCCTCGTTGTCAGAGGGTTAGCAAGATGCAGGGGTGGCGGGTGGCAGTGGGGGGGGGGGGGGGGGGGGTGCTCTTTCCAGTCCCCTTCACACTGGTTAGTGGTGTCTCCTTACACAGTACAAACACTCTCAGCCTTCTCGCTGATGCTCACTCCCCCCTGTTTTCTAAAAAAGCACTCACCTCTCACCTAAATATCCTCTGGATTCCTCTCATCATGTCTGTCAGTGTTGACTCGAGTTGATGGCTTTGAGAAAAACAAAATGGCTGACTAATATGTGGTTGTCTTTTCTTTTTCTTTCCACATTTGCCTGCAGGTGCTGCACACCTAACCTTTACTTTCTTGCCATGGAAAAGCCTTGGAGGGTGGAGTTCAGAAATGTGGGCTCCAGCTACTTTCCTCAGAGCAGGGTTGAGTGCCATTACAGCATGAGCTCACAGCACACATGGGCCAGCAATGACTGGATTGGACTGTTCACGGTAAAGCTATTCTCATAACAACATTAAATAAATCAACACTGAGAAATGACACCGTGGTGTAGTACACACCGCTGTTATAATGCATACTTGCATGTAAACCTTTAATGAGGCTTTGTGTGTGTGTGTGTGTCCTCAGGTTGGATGGTCTTCGGTGAGGGAGTACCACACCTTTGTCTGGGCTCTGGCTCCTACTGGTTACCAGGACGGCACTGATGTGAACTGCTGTGTACACTTCCATGGTACCTTGCTCTCTGTCTGTTACTCTCTCTCTCTCTCTCTCTCTCTCTCTCTCTCTCTCTCTCTCTCTCTCTCTCTCTCTCTCTCTCTCTCTCTCTCTCTCTCTCTCTCTCTGTATGTCTCTCTCTCTCTCTCTCTCTCTCTCTCTCTCTCTCTCTCTCTCTCTCTCTCTCTCTCTCTCTCTCTCTCTCTCTCTCTCTCTCTCTCCACTTACCATTTGGTTCAAATGGTTTAATCATTATACCTTCTTACCATCTTGTACTGTAAATGGATCTTTCAGTCAATCAAATGAGCCTTTTGAAGATTGGGCTTGTGACTTTTATTTATATCCGGGGGTCAATGCACTGCATTGTCTGTAGAGAAAGAAAAATTTCCGGTTGGAAATTTGTCGTTTTGAAACGACGACAACCCTCCCTCCCTCCTCTCTCTCTCTTTCTCACTCTCTTTATCTCTGCCTTTCTCTCTCTATCCTTCTCTCGCTCCAACCCTCAGTTTGAATCTAAATCAGTCTTTGTCACTGGACTGAATCCGTTCCTTTAGGAAGCAGGATGTTGAGTAATGAGGCCTAGATAGACAATGGGCACAGTACAAAGCCAGTGGACAGCACGGGTGAATACGAGGGACAGAATGAGTCTGTGTGTGTGTGGAATCCCGTCCCCTCAATGTCAGCTGACGTGATAAGTTTGTCTAGGTCAGAGAGACCATGGCTGAGCAGGTGTGTCATTGACTTGGTGCCAGTGTGATGAAGCACTTGGATACTCCGATATCGCAGCACTTGTCATCACTCATATGTTAGGAAAGCGCAGGGAGGAAGTGCCATAAAGAAGGTGCTGATGCCGTTAAAGGGCAGCGCGTATGTTCCAGATGTGACGTAGGTTATCCACGGTTTGTGTATCTGTAGTGTTTCACATGCAGTTGTTGTGTTGATGGTGCTGTACTCACATGCATCACTGCTCTGCTCCTTGCTCCCCCTTCTCTCCTTTCAGCTTCCTACCTCCCCAAGTCTGGGTCCCAGGAGTACCAGTTTGTGTACGTGGATGGGAAGGGCGAGGTGTGCTCTCACAGCCCCACCTTTACCTTCTGTGCTCCCAAGCCCCTGGAGGACCTGGTGACCCTGGAAGAGGGGGCCCAAGGAGAGGAGGGGGGCACAGACATGCTCATGGTGGTGCCCAGGGCCGAGCTCCTGCAGGTGGGCATGGGGGAAGGAACAGGCTGGTGGGCTGGAGGACTGGAGATAGGGTCCATCGCTGAGAGTACATCCATCGTCCTCATTCAATGATGGAGACTGATTGATTGAATGGTGAAGAAGTGAATGAGGTGGTGGATCCATAAAACCGTCACAGAGAGATTGATCATATATCTGCAAGCACTGCAGTTCATGTCTTCCTCTCTCCCTCTCGTATTCTCTCTCTCTCTATCCCGTCTCCCCCCACTCTGTTCCCCCTTCCTTCCCTCCCTCAGAGTCGTCTGCAGGAGTGCTTGCGGGAGCGGGCCGAACTGCTGCAGGCCCGTGAGGCCGCAGACAGGATGAGGGAGAGGGAGAAGGAGAGGCACGAGAGGGCCAGGGAGGCCTGGGAGCGCGGGCGCCACGAGCTGGAGAGCAGCCTGACCCAGCTGAACGAGGAGCTGAGAGAGAGCCGAGAGAAGAGGGAGGAGATGGAGAGAAAGCAAGAGGTATGAGAGGCCAGACGGATTAGCCAGGCCGACGAGCTGGTTGACGTCTGGCACGGGTCGTTGAATTCAAGTCCTGCACAGTCTGTCTGTTAGTGGTGTCTGGTCAACTGCCCTTTATTCTGGTGCTTGTGACTTGGCACCAGGTCTAAACTTGTTATGTACAGGGCCTCGAAAACAAAGTGCAAACAGCACACTTGAGCAGAAACGATACGCTGGCCAATTCCCTGAACTTCTGATAGACCAGTGGAATGTTAATGCATCTCCACAGTTCTCAATGAGCAGATTCAGTACATACTGATAGGGCATACACTACTGCATACACAAGCTTATTGATTAAAGATATGAACCCATCCGTCGGTCCTCACCATTCCCCTCTTCTCTCTCCTCCTTCATCCCTCCATCTTCTCTGCCAGGAGGTGAAGGCTTCAGGGGAGAGCCTGGCGCAAGAAAAGAGTTCCTTACTGGCCAAGAAGGAAGCCAGCGAACAGCGAATCAGAGAGCTGGAAGATGACATCAAGACCCTCACCCAGAGGGCTGTGGAGAGAGAGACTGAGCTGGAGAGGTCAGTCTGGTCTGGCAGAGTCCCCTTTGACTTCATAAACACGTCCTATAACACGTCTATTTTCTACCAAAGACTTGGTAGAAATGTGCTGTGTTGCTACTTGGTTTGTGCTATGTTAAAAACAACATTGAATGCATTAAAATAGTGTAATCCTTCTTGAAGGAAGCGTGCCAATCAGTGCCAACCCAGTCTTGCTTTCTGCGTGTAGGATGAAGGAGAGAGCCAAGAAGGTGGCGGCACAGAGGAGGGAGGAGGAGAAAGAGAGAAAGAGTGTTCAGGTACAAACCCACCGCGATTATCCCATCACCAACACGCACTGCTGCAGCACCAAGAAGGCGACGTGTCACTCAGACGCAGGAAACAAGACCGGAGACCAAACCAACCAGACGAACGGCACGGTACGACTCACGTGTCCACCAACTTATGTGTGCACCTCCTTCCCCCCTCCCTCGCCCCCCGCCCCCACCTTCCCCCTGTCTCTCCCCCAGGCCAAGCTGGAGCAGACGGAGGGCGAGCTGCGGAGCCTGTCCGCTGAGTTCCAGGGTCTGAGGAGCTCCCTGGCCCAGAGGGACACGCAGGCCCTGCAGCTCCGAGACACCATCACCACCCTCACCCACAAGCTCAACGCTGCCCACAGGAAGGAGGTCTGTTACTGTTACTTCCTGATCCTATCATCCCCTGAGAAGGGAAAATGTGATTTTTTTGGGTGATATAGTTCCCAAGAAAGAATTGTCCTTAGTTGACTCACAGGCTTAAGGGGCGGGCGTCGAACGCTGACACACACACACATTCACGCGCGCGTGTGTGTGTTCTACGAGCAGGCGGAGAGTGGCGCGGCCCTGAACGAGATGCGGGGCCTGAGGGAGCGCCTGGGCGCCAGCGAGCGCTCCGCCGAGACCCTGAGGAGCGAGCTGAGCAGTACGGTGGCCCAGCGGGACCACGGGCAGGGCGAGCTGCACCAGGCACGCCTGCAGGCCGCGCAGCTCACCCTGCAACTGGCCGACGCCAGCCTGGCGCTGAGGGAGGGCCGGGCCAACTGTGCTCAGGAGAGGCAGGGAATGCAGAGAGGTGCTGAGGTATGCCAAGCCCCTGTAGTAGAACACACCCAACACCACAATTGCGACCATTATTGTTGTAAATTCAGAGTTCAGAATACAGATTCCTTCTCGGAGACACCATAGTGCTCGTTCTCCCATGATCGTTTGACTGAACATGGATCTTTCTCTGTTCTCCAACGGTGAAGCTGGCTCTTTCCTGTGATTACAGAGCCAGTCTGCCCCTCAGCGCCGTGGAACATTGGAAAGTTCCACTCCTGAGATGGATTATCTCGCTCATCTACTCCTTGTTTCTTTCCCCCTGTAGTGTAGCGAAGGGATTTCAGAGATGTCCTACATTCAAAGTCCATTGACTTCAGGATCATGTGGACTGTAGGTTCATGTAAGTTTATGTGTGTGTGTGTTTTCCCCCTTGCAGAAGGACAGAAGCCGCCTGGAAAAGTTAAACGGAGAAATGCAGCGCATGGAGGAGAAGCTGCAGGAGGAGAGGATGGAGAGAGAGAAGGTGGAGGTGGAGCTGGGAAGAGAGAAAGATTGCAACAGGGTAAACCGTCTAAAAAACATGCACCACTGCAAATTGGACTGACACCACACATGTTTGTGTTTGTCTCTGTATTCGCCCCAGCATGTATCTGTGCTGGCCCCTGGGCTGATGAAGGCCAGTGTGACTGTGTCCGTCCTCTCTGCCGCCCCCTGCAGGTTCAGCTGAGCGAGACGCGCAGGGAGCTGCAAGAGCTGAAGGCCAGCCTGAGGGTGGCCCAGAAGGAGAAGGAGCAGCTGCTCATGGAGAAACAGGCACGTCCTGTATTCCTGTCATGTCGTCCTGTCCTTCTGTCCTCCTGTCGCTCCCTCTTAGCCCTTCCCTCCTCTGACGCCAGTGTCTCCTGTTCATGTCTACTGACGAGGGTGTTGGGTATCATGTGTTGATATGGCCTTGGCTTGGAGTGCTGTGGGTGACGGAGTGTGGGTGACGGAGTGTGGGTGACGGAGTGTGGGTGATGGATTGTGGGTGACGGAGTGTGGGTGACGGAGTGTGGGTGACGGAGTGTGGGTGACGGAGTGTGGGTGATGGAGTGTGGGTGATGGAGTGTGGGTGACGGAGTGTGGGTGATGGAGTGTGGGTGATGGAGTGTGGGTGATGGAGTGTGGGTGATGGAGTGTGGGTGACGGAGTGTGGGTGACGGAGTGTGGGTGACGGAGTGTGGGTGACGGAGTGTGGGTGACGGAGTGTGGGTGACTGAGTGTGGGTGACGGAGTGTGGGTGATGGAGTGTGGGTCTCATCTGTGTTCAGGAGCTGATGGAGTACATGCGGCAGCTGGAACAGAGGATGGAGGCCGTGGCCAACACCAAGTGGACCACTGCAGTGTTTGCTCCACCCAGTAAGTGAAGCTGTACGAGACAGACAGACAGACAGACAGAGAGACAGAGAGACATCACTCAACTTGCCCCATGCTGCCTGCCAAGGTTATGAACTCTTTTAGTCTCACAGCCTACCAACAGGGGCTGCACAGTGAACAACACATTATGCAACACTTAAGGGCAGTGGGGCAGGAGTCAAGTTCCAGTGCTCCATAGTTAGTGTGCGACGTGTGTGTGTGTGATTGGCAGGTCGTCCAGACAGTCCAATGTCCGACTCAGAGGACGAGAGCCCCGAGGCCCTCCGCCGGCCCCCCTCCCCCCCCTCGCCCGGAGCCCTGACCCACTACAGCCTGTGTGACCAGTCCCAGCCTTCCTCCCTGCTGCTCCCTGCCACCCCCCCGCCCTCCCCCCGCGGCCCATCCCGCCCCTCCGCCTCTGTGGTCATCAGCCAGCCTGCGCCGCTCTCCTCGCCCCGGCAACCGCTGGCCGCCGACACGCTGACCCACAGCTCCGAGTCGGTGAGACCCAGACGGCCCCCGTTCGGAAACGCTGTCTTTTCTGTGTTCATCAACTTCTTTTGCATATAATGCACTAGATACACTAGGTTCCGTTCTAGCTCTCCCTGTTCAATCCTTAATTAGTCTGTGTGCTGTCTTGTTCCTGATAAGCAGGTAGAATTTACTGGAGCTATCTTGAGCTTTGTCTTTGAGGCTCATTTGACTTAATTATCCTGTGGAGACGATCATTAGGACTGCGCAGAGCGTTATTGTACTGTAAATGTAAGTGGGCTGTTGATGGAGATTGGAGTGTTTATTTGTCTCACTAGTACCCTGCTTGTGTGTGCGCGCGCGCGTGTGTGTGTGTGTAGGAAGGGGAGTCGGATGCAGGCCAGTGTGGAGACCACAGCTCTGGAGAAGAGACTGCACTGTTGCTGCCGGACCTCACAGACACTATCGTCAGGTACACAACTATCCTGGACCTCGCACACTGACACACACACACACACACAGGCTCAAACCCATCAATCACCTCTATGAATATGCACACACACGTCAGTAAATTTGCAGGTCGATCATCCAGATTTCGGCGCTCACACACACCCGTGGGCCGTCTATTATTTATGGTGACAGGCTGGGGTAAGGCCCAGAGAGATGGAAGTTTTGAAGATGAAGTCGTAGAGGAAGTTGTCTGGGTGATAGGGAGGGAGAGATAAAGAGACCGTGTTGAGAGGAGGGAGGGAGGGGGGGCGGGCATGTGTGGGGCGTGTGATGGGAGGACAAGGGGACAGATCAGTTGACAGCAAGCTGTAGCTGTGATTTACCTGGGAGGGTGTGCCGCAGTCACAGGGCAATTTTCAGCATCATTAAAGCACTGGCAGCACTCTCTTTCTCCTCCTACTCCCTCTTTTTCCTCCCTCTCTTCCCTACTCCCATTCCCCCCCCCTGTCTCTCTCTCTCTCTCTCTCTCTCTCTCTCTCTCGCTCTCTCTCTCTCTCTCTCTCTCTCTCTCTCTCTCTCTCTCTCTCTCTCTCTCTCTCTCTCTCTCTCTCTCTCTCTCTCTCTCTCTCACTATCTCATCCTACTCCCCCCCCACTCTCTCTTCCCACACCTCATCCCGCTCCAACATGCTCTTCCTCGTACACAGCTCATCCCGCTTTCTTGCCTCCTCCAGTGACTTAGCCGACACCTCCCTGTGGTAGCTGCGTGGATGGAGGAGCATCCCCGAGATACGGTCTCCAGGAGAAGGTTTTGAGGATCCTGGATGGAGCTAGTTTGGTATCAGCTTCCACTCTGCAACAAGCACACATACAGTACCATCCTGGGTTGAATACAAAGATCAAATATGCTAAATTGCAGGTCTAAACGAGCAGACCATAGAAAAACATCTGAGGTAAATTTGAAGCATTTGGCAGGCGGTGAACATAGTGTTTGATCCCAGGCGAGTGATCTGCTCCTCTGTACACTGACAAATATGTTGATATGCAATTTTCCTTAATATTTCATATACTAAGATGTGTCACTGTTTTAGGTTGTTGAGTCGTCCTTTCTTAATGCAGTTATATATAATGCGGTGTTGGAAATGACATAACCCTTGTAATAACAGGTCCCACCAGGCACCTCCTTCACGACCAGCGTCAGACAGTTAGAAAGCAGGAAACTGTTGTTGCTAAGGTATGAGGGGAATCTTTAAAGTTCCAGCGCAATAACGACATTTTTTCAGTTAACTCTGAAGGATGTCTTGACTAATGTTACGTCAGTTTTACAAGCGTTTTAATCAGCAACCAGTACATCCGCTCTTATTACCATTGTTTGCACCCAAGTGTGTCAGATTAAGCCCTATGTTGCTTTTAACTTTTGAATACCATTCAGTATACCTCTACCTACCACTGACATATCTCACAACAACATGTTTGTTTGAAGCATCATATATATATATATATATATATATATGGTTTATTAAGTCATCGTGTATTTTCATGCCTAAGAGTTTAGCACTTTCTGTTGCGCATTGGAAGGAAATGTGGGATGTAGAAGCAGAGAAGATGAGAATGTGTGCATGGGGGTGTGTCTGTCTGGAGATGGATGGATCCACATGAAGGTTGCCTATGAAGATATGATTCTTAGGAGTGACAGGAATAATACTAATATACTTTAATATTGTTTAAGTTCCCTCAGTACAACTTCTCGTTATCATTATCAACTCAATGACATTTCTCTAATAGCTTTCAAAGTTAATTCAAAATTTGAATGCACATTTGCAGAATACTACTATTCAGGCTGAAGTCAGTTATCTTTTATTGTAGGTAATGCTTTTGTTATGGATTTACACTACTCTTGCTACGCTTTACCGAGATGCAGTCCAAGATTTGTGCCTAAAAGAACAACTTGCTTAATATATGGATCTCGTTCAACTAAGCAAATATATTGATAGTGATGTCTATTCTGAATATATCGCAGGTCACTGCCTATATTGATACAGGATGCATTTTTCACTTTTCTACAAAATACTCAAATTAATCTAATGATATTCAGATTTTACTTCATAATAAGTTTAAGATATTCACGTGTGTCTGAGTAATGTGTGACAAATAGAGAATACTAAGCCTTTGTGTATTGGTGCTTGGAAATGAAAAGAATATGCTTGAGATGCTTATTTTTCGCTAGATTAATTTGTATTTTGCTGTATTTGCACTTATGTTAGCTGTATAGAGGGTGTTTTGGAATGGAATATCACACAAGGATACGCATTACACAACTGCGGCTTCCAAATGTTGTCCCAATCATAACCAGTGTGTTGTTTGTTTGTTAATGTTTTTATACTCCATGTCTAATGTTAAAAGGGTCCATTTTTAAACATCTAATAAGGTTTTCAGTTTGGTTCATAATTGGTGCTACTGTATGTATAGGAGTTCCACCAGCATGCTGATAGCAGTTTTTGTGGAGAACCTGATATGAAATACACATGAAAACCAGTTTGTGTATTTTCTTCCCAGTTCTACTTGATTATGACCTTCTGTGGCAGCCATGTTTTATTTTTCTGTACGAACCATTCAGGTACCCTCGCAGAGGGCTGATGTACTGTCATCTAGTACTGTTGGTTATCAGTGTACCAAAACATAACACTGACGTTACAGAAGTCTTCGTAGAACAACCACAACAAATCCATTTGTCTATGTGATTTGAGGTGTGATATCACTTTGATTAAAACATTTTGCTGACCCCAATAAGAGCTAATGGTATATGATGGCCCTTTTAGGATACCTTGTCCTGTTGCAATAAAAACAGTGATTTCTGACTTGTTTTGAAGCATCCTACCTGTATGTTCTTGGTAGTTCTGTAAAGGTGGGTCTCTTTAATATAATCTGTACATGTACCAAAGGTTGTGTCTAATGTGGGGGTTTTTTCTACCGTGCTACACTAAATATTCCCATATTCAAGGCTTTTATTGCCCCATGGCATTTCACTGGTGGTTAACCTTGCTCTGTATTCTAGTTTGCTTGTCTTCACCTCCTCTCTGTTGCCTCTCACCTCTGATGCCCTCCTGCTCCCCTTCTACGTCGACCCACTCAATTCTCTCCATCATTTTCTTATCCCCCTGCCCCTCAGGGTCCCCCCCCCCCCCCCCCCCCCCGTGTCTCTTTCTTGCTTTCTTCCACCATCTCCCTTTCTTGTTTTTTTCTCTCCCTCCCCAGCTCTTTTCCACCCTCCGCCCCATCCCCCCGTCTCCAGTCTGGGGGGTGACGGGTAGCTAATTATAAAATCAATGATGCCGGGCTGCCTGGTTTACGGCCCCTTCTAAAATCTTAACTGGGAAATCACTGTGGGATTGATGACTCCCTCACTCTTTATCTCTTTTAATTAGTAATGTAAAAGATATGGAGACCCGGAGGGGCCGGGACACATCTTCCAGTCTTTATGACCCCCCTGCCTGCCCCCTCCCCTCAACCCCCCCACCAAGCCTAGCTCGTAGCACCAACCTGAAGCACTGCTTCTTTTTATTTGATTCTCTCTGTACCCTTTCTTGTTTATTTCTTCGCTCCCTCTTTTTCATCTCCCTTCCTCCCATCCTCCCTCCTGCCTGCCATTGCAGGTATGGAATGCATTCCCCCTCCCTCTTTCATTCTTCTTGGAGGGGGGGGGGAAATGTATTGCCATTCCACCTTCAGAGGTGTCTCACCTTCTCCTAACCTTCCCCTAATACTGCCCCCCCTCCTAAACACACTGGATATGTGAGGAAGGATGACCCTGGCGTGGTGTTATCCGCGCCACGTCAAGAACACGCTGAGGTAATATGAGGTGCTCTGGTGTCTCACGTAATGACCCCCCACACCCACACCCTCCACTCCAATCCCCACGCTCCCGGCATATGCTTTATGTCTTATATTGCCTCTTATACTGCCTGAGGGTCCACCCCAGGCCCTCTGTCTTTATGGCCCCCGGCACAAGTCACCCTTCCCCCTCCCGCTGTGTCTTTATCACACCCCCCTGATCTGACTGTCATCCTGGTGGAGATGCTGCTCTTCAGTGATCTGTCCACTCCACCAGGAGACCTGCTGGTCCCAGTATAGGGCTGTTATGTTGACCTCATTGCAGTCTGTAAAGGGTTAAAAGAATGCTAATTTCACCTTAATAGAGAAAACAGCTAGAACAGGGGCGATGCAGTTGTACCTAGCGGTTATCTGACTAGGCTTCACTCGTGACGGGTCTCTTTGTGGATTTTTGACCTCAATCTCTGGGAATAGTAGATTGACAATGTGCAACGGTGAGCCATGAAATGGGAACCTAGTAAAACACGTCATCTTCTATATTTTATGATTATTCTCTGGCTGGTTTTTCCCAATCTTGCCTTTAAGACCATTTGATTTATCCTTTTTAGTCCAGTTTTTACATATTGTCTATTGTTCAGTTGAGCACCACTAGTGCAGATTTGTCCAAATTGGAAAAATAGGGATACCGCTCCTTTAAATCCCCACCCGACAATCTCCTGCTTCCAGGGGTTCCCATGGCAACCCCATCTTATTGGGGTTGGATATATGAGGCCATTCGCCCCCTCCTTGTAAAACACTGTGTAATGTATGGACCTTATTTTAATCCCCCGCCCCGCTTTATTGATCTGTTTTTAATGATAGTTAATTATCACAATCATAGAATTGATAGAGCCGCCATCTCTTTTTATCACTCCTCTATCTCTCTCCGTTTAATGAAACTACTGGTGGGTATGTATGCCAAGGACACTGTTTTGGCCTGCTGTTGAACAAGGTGAGGACTGGATGCATCCAGCTCTGTAGATATGTGTCCCATTGCACTGGAATATTTCAACCCCATCCGTAACCTTAAACCACCAGAGCAGTGATGTGTGACTGACTCATCCAGTTCTGGCTAAACGTGCGCAATAGAATGCTTCCCAAACTGCTTCTGTCCTTTTCATCGTCGAACAGAACTAGATGTTCACCAATGATCTCGCCGGTGTGACTGGAGTCTTCTTTTTCTGCTAGCTAGGCTATCTTTCCACCTTCTGTGTCCCAGCGACATGCTCTCTGAAACAATGCAGAAAGCCGAGCTTTATCTGATGTCCTTGTTCAGCTAGGAAGGGTGATTTATCTCTGCTTGGGCCATCTGCCAGCCATGATGACCTATTAGTACCTGCCTCCATTCTAGCCTGGCCCGGGCTGTCAGCAGCATCAAGCCCAGTCGCAGCCACATCTAAGGAGCCATGGAGCAAGAGCTCCATCTACTGGCTAACGCTCGGAGCAGGAGATCTCCAGTCCGGTGATAAGAGGCTCACCAGTAGCATTGGCCCATGATTCATGTATCGTTAAAACAAAAAGTATTGTTATCGAGCGATACTGTTCTTTTAAGAGACCGGAGAAGATCTACAGATATGTCTTACTGGTTGAGAACCTACAGGACAGATGATCTAGCATCCATGTTTTAACAGGGTGCGCTCACTGTTTGAGGTTGCAGTAGAACTGCCACTCACTTTATTTCATATGACTTGGACAAAGACAACAAATGATGACATGTACTCCGCTAATCTCAAAAAGTACATTTATTGTGCCTTTTACTGTTTATATGGCTTTTTCTTTGTACGACAGAGTTGGCATGAACAGAGGATTTGACAATACCTTGGCCATGTCGACAGAAAAGAACACAGAAAACACGTCATGTCAACGCTCCGTCATCATCATGGTTATCATGGTTCTCATTATGAAGGCCAGAGAGGCGTTGATGAGGTCGTCACTCCTCGCCGCGCAGAGTGACAGCACTGTACAGGGGACATTCACCCGACGACAGTACTGAATGAGGTGAATCACATTCACTCACACACACAAACACACACACACACACACACACACACACACACACAGACATACACCAAAGCATCTGGAGGCCTGTCCACAGGTTTCGAGGTCAGGCCTCTCACTGCTAAGGTTGAACTCCTGTTCCTACTGTTGATATTGCTTCATAGAGACAGTACACACCACTACTCAGCCAGCTGGCTCCCTCCAGCTGGACACACATCCAGACAATTTTGGCAATAAAGAAGTACTTGGGCCCTGTTTCAAAAATCTACAGAGTACACGTCATTCCTGTCTTCCTCCCTTGACAAAGAAATCTGACGTGAGAGGATGAATGGCAGCTGTGTGGAGAAGCGCAGTCTGTCACCTGCGGCTGAAAGTCAGCTCAGAGAAGGGAGGGAAGGAGAGGATTGAAACAGGGCCGGAGAAGTTATAACACAACAAACAACGCCCATCACTTCTTCGAAGTGAAATGGAAATAAAGATACACACATTAAAAAGACGTGATTATAATGGCTATTGGATGAAAAGGCAGTTTGCTGCTTGGGTGCCTCTGAGCTGGCAGACAGGGTAGTGCCAGTGATGATGCCAGCCAGAGTGGAGAAAGGCTGGCTTGTCATCTTGTATGTACACAATGAGATGGGCTACTGGACCGAGTCAAACCACACTCAGATACATATTGCCGGTTTCTAGGCAGGCCTGTGGTCAGCAAGCTAGGATTTGGTCCTTACAGAGCAGTCCTGAGTCAAATCCCAGGATGACTGTCTACTCCTGGTCTTTACTTGCATATGTCTGGGTTTTGTAAAAAAGGGTATGTGTGTTTGTGTGTGTTTGATGGCCATATTGAAGAATGTGAATTTGTGCTCCATAGGGATGGTGCATGTGTGTATGTATGTGTGTGTGTGTGTGTGTGTGTGTGTGTGTATGTGTGTGTGTGTGTGTGTGTGTGTATGTGTGTGTGTTAGTGCAGGGGCAATTATTTTGAAAATGGTAAGTAAAGATGTTGGCAAAGAACTCAACACTCATCATGCTAGCCGTGCCTTGTTTGAACACAGGATCTACAAAGTGCTACATATATTGTACGGCCAATCTCTGTCCAGGCACCCAAATGCAATGTTGACACGTGAGTGTGTGTGTGTGTCTGTGTGTGTGTGTAATTCAGGAGCATAAACCTGATTGTGAGGGCTCCTGATTGTAAGGGCCCCTTGAACAGCAGGTCAACTCCTATTCCAAAACTGAGTTGCAAACTTTGGCACAGACTTACTAATTTACAGCATAGTTTGATTAGAACAAAGTTTTCACAATAATGCCAGTCCCCTGATTTAAGAATTTAACCTCTGAAAAAAACATTACTGAGTTGATTATCATTGACGGAGAGCCAAAGTGCCCAAAAAACATAGCCAAAATACAAAGCTGGTAATAGATTTTTCACAATATTATAGCAAGAACAGCATTGGCTGTTATCAGCCTTTATCACCTTGAGAGAGTGGCCATGTTAACCTATGCCATAAATGTAACCAATCGGTGAGCACAGCACTATGCAATGCATCAAGTGAAAGGCCAATCAGGAGACTTGAAGTCTGCCAGTACTGATTAGTCTCCTCCCACTCTGGATATCGCTTCAGGAAAGCTCTTCAAACAAAATCCTCATCTAAAGAAATAATATATAAAAGCTGAATAACAAACAAAAGACAAAAAATATAATGGTATATAGATATGTATGGACTTAATTAATACATTGAAAAATATGAAAGGAAAAAAAGAACAGAAGAAAACTGAAACGATAAGCAAAAAAATTGATTAGCATATTCGGTTTGGTTTCGCCCTGTATTGTTAACATTTTTGAGGAGTGTGCTTTTCGTGTCCGTCAAAGTCAACTGTCCATTTCTGGTGTCTGTTTTAGCCTTGTCTTGTAGTTAGATACAAAGATAGTAAAAAAAATGAGACATTTGTTGTTTTTCAAAGAGAATCTGTTCTTTTTGTCACGCAGCATCCCTCTTTTCTCTTTGTGGTGAGTTCGTACAGTTGATCATAATCTCTCCTGTCATCGTGTCTCTGTATGTCACTTGTCATAGACCAGAGGGCCCGAGTTAGAAGTGTCTGTACAGGTAAGGCTCTGCTAGACTCCCCCTAGTGGAGGAGACACTGATGTGCAGTAGAGAGATCAGAGTGATGGGTATGTGTCTGTGTGCATGTGTGTGTATGTAAGATAAGAGCATGCATGTACACGGTACATATGCACAGCGGATGCACTGTATTTGTGTGTGTGTGTGTGTGTGTGTGTACGTGGGCCCCCTCTGTATGCACACTGCACTTACTGCGCCCTCCCCACACCCTTCCTGGCACCCCCATCGCTGCCCCCCTCCAGCGGCGCCCAGCCCTCCCCCTCCCCATCGCTCTCCCAGCCCCTGTCCCGCTCCTCGTCTCCCAGGTCGTCGTCCTCCTCGTCGTCCTCCTCCTCCGGGGACGGCTCGCTGCCGTTCTCCGTGGCCCAGCTGCCGTCCTCGTCCTCGGCCTCCGTCTTCAGGGCTGGGGGGGCGGCGGCGGTGGCGGACGGCGGCGGGGGCGGGGGCGGCGTGCTGTCGCCGCTGTCGCCGCTCTCGGTCTGGTCCTCGAAGGCCTCGGGGTTCTCCAGCATCTCCCTGATCAGCGGGGGCATGGGCCCCGGGATCTCCATCTTCAGGGTGATGGCTCGCTCGGCTCCTGGAGACGCACACATATCCAGGAGCTGATTAGAAACCCACACAGCCAGGTAGTCGGCCATGCCGAATCCTACAGTATGTCCCAAACAATAACTGTGTGTGTGTGTTTTTGTTGTGATTGATCGGGATGACAACGTCGGTGTTCATCTTCTGGGTTGTATGCATGTTGGTACATGTGTGTGTGCGTGTGTGTTGCGCTCCACCGTCAGCTCCAGTACTGACCCTTGGTGCTGATGCCCCGGAGGTCAGTGACCTTCATGAGCATGCGGGGGAACATGTGGGGCTTGTTGGGGCGTCTGCGCCGGGCGTAGATCTTCAGAGCCTCCAGCAGAGGCTCCTGCAGCTTGTCCACACGCTGGGGCTCCTCCAGGTCCATACGATCTGACACACAGAGAGAGATGCTGCTGTTAGTCAGGTCCATACGATCTGACACACAGAGAGAGAGAGATGCTGCTGTTAGTCAGGTCCATACGATCTGATACAGAGAGAGATTCTGCTGTTAGTCAGGTCCATACGATCTGACACACAGAGAGAGAGAGATGCTGCTGTTAGTCAGGTCCATACGATCTGACACACAGAGAGAGAGAGATGCTGCTGTTAGTCAGGTCCATACGATCTGATACAGAGAGAGATGCTGCTGTTAGTCAGGTCCATACGATCTGACACACAGAGAGAGAGATGCTGCTGTTAGTCAGGTCCATACGATCTGACACACAGAGAGAGAGAGATGCTGCTGTTAGTCAGGTCCATACGATCTGACACACAGAGAGAGAGAGATGCTGCTGTTAGTCTGGTCCCCATGGAGACCACTCCACACCTGGGTCCTACAGCAAGGCTCTTAAGGCTCTAATGTTGCTTCCTGAGAGCTGCCCTGCTGGGCCAGGATCCTGGTATTTGAGTAGGAGGACCATTTAGGCTCTGCCACACACAACCCAAGATTTACACTAGTGTGCAAAAGTATTTTTACATTAATATTGTCTTAAGCATAATTTCTGTATCTTCTGTATCCGTGCGGCCGAATACATGTTGAGAACATTTTGGTTTCGTATTTTCATTTCATTATTTCAAAGTATTTTTGTTTGTCAAATGTGTATTTGTGTCTAAGACATTTGCACAGTACTGTATTTAGACACAAGACATCTGAGACTGAATCTTTGAGTCCAGGATATGGACAGGCACAGTGCAGTACCTCCACAAATGAGGCAGATGGCGCTGAGGAGGCCTGTCTCTGTGTCGTCCATCTCCAGGGGAAGAAGCTGGCCGGCGAAGGCAAACACCAGGTCTGTGAGAGGGCCGAAGCCAGCGTTGTGCATCTGGGTCCGGTTCAGGGTCAGCCCGTCTGAGAAGGTCATGGTGTCTTGCTCAGGTGTGTAACGTGTGCAGATTCTTAACATCTGTGTGTGTGTGAGAGAGAGAGGGTGAAATAAGAGATGATTAGAAAACAACCAAAGTACTCCTGCGATGCATAACTCCTCCACTCGATGTCAGTATTTTCTCATGTTTATATCATGATTTCGACTCGGTTTTTCTCTATCCAGGGCTGTGACAACACTGTGGTAAATGAGACTTGACATGAGATTCCACTGTTCTCCAAATGGCAGTCTCCTTTTGCTTGAGCTTTCTCCTAGCGGGTTAGACAGGCAGGCGGTATCTGTGTGTAGATCGACCAGGGTCAGAGAGAGGGCCGTACCAGAATGTCCAGGCAGGCTGACTTGAGGAGGGTGATCTGGTCTGCGATGGTGAGGGTGGTGAAGCCGGGCAGACGCTTGGCGAACTCCACGATCTTGATGATGCACTTGGTGGAGAGCTCACTGAACTTGTCCCACAGCCCCAGGTCCAGCTGCACGCGGTGGTCAGAACTGGAGTTCTGCAGAGCAGGATATAACACACACACACACAGGTTAAAGCAACAAGGTGGGAAACTGTGTGGGCTTGGGAGGAAGATCTCGTATGTGTGTGTGTCTGCTTGTGTGTGTGTCTGTCTGTGTGTGTCTGTGTGTTTGTGTCTGTGTGTTTGTGTCTGTGTGTGTGTGTTTGTGTGGGTGTGCTCAAGCCAGTAAAAGGGTACAATTTGAGTAGAAGCCTAATAGGAACTACCACAACTACAATTTATCTTTATTGAGACATCAGTCTGTTGAGAAAGAGGGTGTAGTTTTCCTTCTGCAGCATCTGAATTCCTCGGTAAACGACATCGTCACACAGGAAGTGCGCCTGCGTAGGAGGTGTGTGCTTGCATCTGTGCGCGTGAGCAAGTGTGTGAGTGTGTACGCGTGCAGCGTTGGCACGCGTGTCCAGCCCCTGCTCACCGTGGTGTATTTCCCGAGCTGGCCCAGAGAGGGGAAGGTCTCCCGGTGAGCTTTGCTCACTTTGTTCACCAGCTCCTCCAGCTCTCCGCTGAGCTCGTAGCTCTCGGGCAACACCACCTCCTCCTTCACGTCCTTCTTCTTCTTGTTCCTGTCGTTACGCACCGCTGGGGGGGACCCAGAGGAAGAGGGGACGAGGAGGAGACGACGAGGACGATGGAGGGAAAGAGAAAGGCAAACACCGTAAATGAAGGGCTTCTCGGGACAATACTCCCTGACTGTGGATGTATCCGTTTATCGTAAGGACCTGGCTGCATCGGTTGGAGAGTCTGAAGTACAGTACACCGTTGAATCACAAGCCTATATAATCTACTCATTTTCATTGGATTCTATCTCTGTTCTATATTACGCAATATGTTATCGAACCAATTTTGGGCAATAACAAAAGGATGAGATGATTTGTTCCATCTCAGTTATCTTCCACCCCAGCCCCCCCCCACCCCTCTCTATTGAGCTGTCCAGTCCACCCAGCCCGGTATTCCCTCCCTCCTTCTCCTCCTCCCTCCCTCCCTCCTCCTCCCATTCTTTCCTTCCTCCCAGGATATCCAGTTATAGCAGAGGCACAATGTGGTCCCGCTTTCTTAACACACATCCCACACAAACATTACACCCACATACAAGTCCCCTGGGGCTGCTCACTGACTGGGCAGGGCTGCCACTCACAAACACACACATACAAATAATCCAAAGCAGTCAAAGTCAATGCGCATCATTGCCTAGTCGTTTCATGAAGGGTCTGAAAGTGGAGCCTTGTGTGACCACAAGGCTCTCTCACTCCTGTCACCACAGTCATAGCTGTTGGTGCCAACTCATTCTCCTCTTCCTGTCCTTCGCTGCCAGGGACAGAATGAATGAAAGGTAGTGTGCTGAGCTGTGGGACCTGAGGGTTGAGTGTGTGCATGCCTCTGAGTGTGTACGTGTGTATGTGTTTGTGTGTGTGTGTGTCTGTGTGGGTGGGTGGGTGTGTGTGTCTCGGTGTGGATCAAGAGACAAATGAGGCATGAAACAGGAAGATGATTTTTTTTGCGTCATTTCGCAACGTGATTAGTCATATGATTGGTACAATGCCTAGTGTGTCCAGATCACCACCCTTCTCTGTCAGGCCTGGCGTCACTGCCAGACATCACCACCAGTACCCTCACACAGGCCCCAAAGACAACCCTGTCTGTATCACACCCACCTGTGCCAGACGCCTTCAATAGAACACAACATGGTCTATATTTATAACAGTGTAAACTGTCATTGTGTGATTAATCCCAAAGTCAGTAATATCTGTGTCTTTGCACTTTGCTGTGCTATAAAGCGAAATACTGTAAATCTCACTTTGCTGAGTACAGGTAAGTAACACCTGGTAATAACTGAGCGCTTGTGTGTGTGTGAGCGTGTGTTTGAGCGTGTGTGTGTGAGCGTGTGTGTGTGTGTGAGCGTGTGTGTGTGTGTGAGCATGTGTGTGTGTGTCTGTGTGTGTGCCCCCGTTTCTCCACGTGTCTGCCCTCACGCCTCTGTGCAGGCTACACTGACATCTAAAAATAGGCGCACCTTTGTGTTTGTGCCTGTGTATGTGCCTGTGTATGTGTGTATGGTACTTCCTAGATGGGAGGCCCGTAGCCCTCACTGCCCCTAGCCCAGCTCAGCTTTTTCCCTGTGGCACTCACCTTCCTTGGACATGCCGACCTCGAAGCACTTCTGCAGCCTGCAGTACTGGCAGCGGTTACGAGTCACCTTGTTGATCTGGCAGTTCTTATCCCGGTGGCAGGTGTACACCATGTTCTTCTGGATACTGCGCCGGAAGAAGCCCTGAGGCCACAGGAGGAGGAGAGGAGACGAGACGAGAGGAGAGGAGAGGAGAGGAGAGGAGAGGAGAAGGGAGGGAGAGAAAATACAGAAGCTTGGGTCAGACCTAGAGGAGCAGCACTTTACCAGGAACGCGCAGTAACATGTTTTTATCTTTGGTACTTTTTTATCTTGCTGGGTTTTCTTTTGTTTTTCACGTTGAAATGTGTGACAGTGTTCTCCCTGGGTGTGCACTGTTCTGACGTATTTTGTGGAATATTGAAGCTGCTGCCGTTCACCCTGCAAGATCTTGTTCTGTCTCATTCTTGTCTCAGTGTTCCGTTGTCGAGTGCTCTCGTCTTTCTATCCCGTTACCCAACATCGCAGTCTGACCTACTTTGCCAACTGGGAAACTAGATGAGTTACATGCAGCCTGCAAGGTCTTCTCTGTAGTAGAGTCATGTCTTTACAACACAGCTGATAGAACACGACATCCAAAACCTTATAAATCAATGTTATTCTCTGCATCTTTGGGATGTACAGTGACCCGTGTCTGCGTAGTGGACCTACTAACCACAGACCCTCCCGCCGTCCGGCCTCACCTTGCAGCCCTCGCAGGAGCTGACCCCGTAGTGGTAGCCAGAAGACTTGTCCTGGCACACAAAGCAGGGCTTGTAGACGCGCGGTGGGGGAGGAGGAGAGGGAGAGCTGGGGACCATCTCCTCCGAGCTGGTGCTCTGGGTCTCCACCGCTGGAGGGAGAGAAAGAGAGAGACAAAGGATACCGGGTTAACCGACGACCTTATATGCCTTGTTTTGGACGAGGGCAATGCTAGGTAAGATTCTGTACCAAGGTTTTGGGTAGTTGAGCATGAAAAGGAACTGTAAATACCAAAGGACAAGTGATAGGTTTTGCCAGGAAGATATGATCAACTGTCGAAGAAAGTGAACTGTCAGAACAAAATAGCTTTGTCACATGCCTGATGCAAAAGACACTTAGCAGATGGAGGATTGATAACAATCAATCACTCACTGAGTAGACAGAGAGACAGACTGAGAATGTTGTTCACATGACTGGCAGACTCCTGGCCTCCACCACGTCATCCTTCACCCTCAGGGGGCAGCACACGTGTGTGTGCGTGTGTGTGTGTGTGTGTGTGTGTGTGTGAGAGAGAGAGAGAGAGAGAGAGAGAGAGAGAGAGAGAGAGAGAGAGAGAGAGAGAGAGAGAGAGAGAGAGAGAGAGAGAGAGAGAGAGAGAGAGAGATGGAAGGGGGAGACAGATAGCAGCAGGAGGGAAAAAAAAGTTTCTCATGGAGATAAGAGTGATTGATAGAAAGATGCTGTGATATGACCAGGTAGCTGAGTGAGCAGGGATGAGATGAGACATAGCCTGCTCTGCTTCATTTCTCTCTCTGACAGGCAGACAGACAGTGAGGAAATGTGACTGGCGTCTCGCTGCGATGACACTGCAACACCACAGACCACATTGTTCTTCTGCCTTCACCACACCCACTTACTCAGTTAGTTTGCTGGCTGGCTGGCTGGCCGACTTTCTGTCTGACTGGCTGGTAAGCTGGCAGGCAGGCTGGCTGGCTGGCTAGCTTGTCGATTAATTGGTTTTCCAGGCCTGGCACCAGTCCTACCTTGAGCCAGACCTACCTCATACCTCCTACCTCCCACTGTGCCACCTACATTAACTGCGTTGCATTGAACATGAGAGAGGAGGAGCTTTGTCACATGCGTTTCTATGAAGAACCTTCATAAGTCTGAAACTCAGCACATATGGACGTAAGGATTATCGACTGTAATAAGAGTAGTCGCACATGAATACACATTAGAAAAAGGAGTTGGGACCCCCATATTCACACACACAAACTCTACCCACACATGCTAGGCAGCACACTCTCAACCACACATGTTGACTGTTACCCCCAACACACACATCCCCTCTTTCTCTCCCCATCTCCCCAGCAACACTTCTATAAACTTTTACCCCCTCGGCCATCCCTTGACCCCCTCCCCCACCCCCCCAAATCCAAATTCTCAAAGCTAGCCTAACACCCTCCCCACCCCCACAGGCTGTGACACACAAACCCCTATTTTTCTCTTGTTTCCTGGCCCTAAATTCCTCAGCGCAGCCCCTGCCAAGGCTTTAATAGAGGCCCAGGCTCGTAAGGCCACCGGCCTGTAAAAGGCTCTTCCATGGCTGGGGCTGGGAGCCCCTCCTCAGCCTGCCAGGCAGGGACTTTATGGGGGACTCAGTCACCTTGGCCTGCTATTCACACCACCAGCTGTACCCCCCCACCCCCAGTACCCCGCTCCCCCCCCACACACACACCCCAAACCCGTAAAAAAGCTCCCCCAATCATAAAAAAAAAATTCTAGAAACAGGGAGGCTCTAAAATTCGAACTTTAACTACCCCCTTTTCATCCCTTCCTCCCTCTAGCACCTTCAATGGAAAGCCCAGAACTAGCCCTAAACTTAACCTACCCCCCCTCCCTCTCTCACACCCCTAGGCTGAAAAGCAGACACACATACACACATTCAATCCACCAGCTTGCCTACTTTTACAAGAGTAGGGGGAAAAACTTCAAAAAGAAGAGAGAATGAGGAGACGTAAAATGAGGAATTTGATCAAAAACAGAAAAAGGGGACAGGGGAGTGGGGGTGGGGGGAGGGGAAGGGAGGGGAGGGGAGGGGGGAGGTCATAGTTGGTCCCCTTAGGGCTAGCCTTGTTCATGTCCAAGATGACCATGGCCATCTATGCACAATCACTATGAGGGTCTAATGAGAATACCAGTCCAATGTCTGGCATAAGCCACTAGCTTCCCACTGTGACATCTGCTTCCATTTTTTCATATTGACATATTATTAAAAACATAGATGCCCCCCATCCGACATCGCCACAAGCCAATTATTTTTACATTCGTTTAATTCCCCAAGGTTGGGAAAATCAGGCCGTTCTCAGAGACTCCGGTCTAAAATGGTTGAATGTTTCAACAGCAGTTGTCCTCCCAGCCCAGATCCCTGGGTGTCCCAAACAGAGGGGTCAGGGGAAGGTGCTGGGCGGGCGAGCGAGCACCAAACCTCTGTGTTTGTGCAGCGCTAGCAGCGGAGTGAGGCTCGGACCCAGGCGTTGACATGCCGGCAGAACAGGACCTGCGTGTGGGGCCGGCGTCAACTAACGGAGCGCTGAGTGACACTGTTTAAACAATTGGGGGTTGGGGGGGGCAGGGGGGGGGGGGGGGTAGAGAGAGAGAGAGAAACAAACAGCAAGGTCGGGGAGATCCATCAGGATCTTTCAATGACCTGAACCAGGTCCCTGCCTAACAGAGCCTGCCTTATACAGCCCCCACCCCCCTTCTAAGCTATTCAGTCAGCCCTCCACAGGAACCCATCTCCCTGTCTCCTGAGCTGGGCTCATCTCTGTTTAGAAAACAAAGGCCTGTGAAAATGAGAGGCCCACCTTATCAGCTCCTTTGGGGGCCTGGGCCTCGATTTGCATGACAATCCCCCGGCAGAGAGCTGCGAGGGGGTGACGGACAGGGAGGGTGCGTGGGTGGAGGGGGTGGGTGGAGGGGGTGGGTGGAGGGGGTGGGTGGAGGGGGTGGGTGGAGGAGGTGGGTGGAGGGGGTAGGTGCAGGGGGTGCACCTACCAGTGAGTAGAGAGAGGAGCAGGGAGGTAGGCGTTGGACTTTATCAGCGGCCACTGTTCATTTCCTGCTAAGTATCAGTTTACCGCTAATTCCTTCTCTCTCTGGTCTCTGGACTCTGTGTGTTCCAGCTGCACTGGGTTGGACTTACTCCTAACACACACACACACACACACACACATACACACACACACACACACACACAGTTAGCCTGAACACTCTTCACACACATACAGCCCACCTTACCACCGTTCTGTTTCCAGAGTGAAACATCCTGTCCTCAACCCCATTGGATGTGAAATGTAAGTGCACCAGACAGAAATAGATATTTAGCTGAAGGTCAATTCAACTGGGTCAATTACATTTAATTCTAGGTCAACTCAACGAGGCCAATTGGTTTCCTTTGGGGTTCGACAGAATAGTCAGAATAGGCTCAGAAAAGAACAAATAGAGAAGATGAGAGGGTGAGAAAAAGATATTCTGAGGCAATGTGCGGTGTTCCGAACACATGCAAGTGATTACATGACTGTGTGCCTCATGTGTTTTGTGTTGCAACACACGTTCAAACCAGGCAGCATATGACACACTGGCAGAACAACAAACATTCTTTCTCAATAGAGCCTGCAGATTTTGTCTACGTGACTGTGGGTGTGATTGCATCTTCACTGGGACACTGTTCCACAGTCTAGTCTTGGCATGTGAGTGAGTAAAGTGTGTGCTTGTGTGTGTTTGTGTGTGTGCCTGTGTGCCTGTGTGTGTTTGTGTGTACGTGTGTGTGTGTGTGTGTGTGTGTGTATATACTAATAGAACTGTAGTCCCTCAGTTCAGTGTGGGCGCCGGTCCAGCCAGTGGCTCTGCCCAATCTCTGCAGACTCCATTTGATTTGCAAATGTTGTTCTCTCCCTCCCTCCCTCCCTCCCTCCCTCCCTCCCTCCCTCCCTCCCTCCCTCCCTCCCTCCCTCCCTCCCTCCCTCCCTCCCTCCCTCCCTCCCTCCCTCCCTCCCTCCCTCCCTCCCTCCCTCCCTCCCTCCCTCCCTCCCTCCCTCCCTCCCCCCCTGCCTCTCTTTCTCCCTCTCACTTAAAATCAGTCACCCTCTCTCACCCTGTCTCTCTTTTCTATGTTTCTTTCTCCATGTACCTCTATCTGTCCTCCTCCTGCTCTTTCTCTCTTTTGCTCTCTCTCTTTCTTCCACTGTGTGTCAGGGTGTGTCATCCAAGCACATACAGTGCTCGGCAACGTTTGTGTAGGCTCCCTGTGTGTAGTATACAGTGTGCGTATTTCTGTTACTGAATACAGAATTCTGGTGTCAATGCTTTGTGGTTTGGTGTAGGCATTTGTGTGCCTGTGTCTGTACCTGAGTACTCTCTGTGTAAGTGCTGTGTGTGTATGTGTGTGTACTACAGACGGGTGCCCATCAGGGCTGGCAGACAGAGTGGCAGAAGGCTGGCAGATTGAGAGGGCTGCGTTGAACAGTGGGACTGAGAGACAAGCTGGCGTGGCAGGCGAGGTGTCGTCGGCCATCCCTGGCACGTGGCACCGTGGCACAGGCTGTGGCACGCAGGGACAGGGGTACCAGTCTACCATGACACCAGCAGAGGACGAGGTGTGCAGGCAGAGGGAGAAAGAGGGCCGCTCCCTTGTCGAAAAGGGCTGGTTGTAATCTCTTTCTGTCTCTCTCTCTGTGTCTCTCTCTGTGTCTCTCTCTGTCTCTCTCTCTGTGTCTCTCTCTGTGTCTCTGTCTCTCTCTGTCTCTCTCTGTGTCTCTGTCTCTCTCTGTGTCTCTGTCTCTCTCTGTGTCTCTCTCTCTCTCTCTCTCTCTGTGTCTGTGTCTGTGTCTCTGTCTCTCTCTCTCTCTCTCTCTCTCTCTCTCTCTCTCTCTCTCTCTCTGCCCACCTCTTCCTGCCATCCCTCTCTTTCACTTCCACCATCATGTCCAAGGTAATGAGCGGCTTCCTTCCGCTTTCCGTCAGCGCAATTTCGATTTTTCCGCTGTGTAGTTGAGCCTCACCCAGTCTGCCCCCTCCCCCTCCTCCCCCAGCTGCCATCTTTAATCTCTTGCCCCCACATGTAAGAACAACCGTTCTCAGCACACTGTTCTTCAGGCTCCGCTGCACATGGATGGAGTCACTTTCTACTTGTGGGAGAGTATCAAGTCTCTTATCGTGTGAGTTACTCACACACGTGCACGCTCACATACACACCCACGAAATACGGGATTGCAACCGGTGTGTGTGTGTGTGTGTGTAGAGGGAGGTTGTTTCATTAAAGGTGCTGAGCAGTAGCAGCTTCTTTCAACAGCTGTCAGAGAGCTCATTACCTGCCTGTAACACACACAGACACACTCTCTCTTCTCTCACCCACCAGCCTGTAAAGAAGCCCAGCTCAGAGGCCTATTGAAAAGAAGGACTGTGATAAAAAACTGGGCTGGAGGCCAGGAGATAGGCTCAGCACCTACAGCAGTCAGAACACACACCAAACTGTACAGGGGCTGGGAGTCCCCCCCCCCCCCCCCCCCCCCCACACACACACACACACAGCCACAGCCACACACACACATAGGAATTTACACCCTTCTGTCAAAACCAGCACAAAGTCACGAACACATACGCAGACACATTATGTACACGCATAGTTGGAGAAAAAGACAGAGAGAATGAGGAAGACGGGTAAAAGAGAGGTAGACTAGTGTGGGGCGGCCGGTCTGGACTGTCTCTTCCCCTTGAATGAACTGACGTGTCAAGTTAGTAAGACCAGGCCAGACCAGAACAGACCAGGCCAGGCCAGACCAGGTCAAACTAGACCAGACCAGACCAGGAAGGCAGACGCAGGTGGGGCTAGTTGTTTCCTCAGGGTCCATATTTAAAAGTGGAACTATGCTGGGAGCTTCCAGGCCTCCTCAGCGGTATACAGCCTTTCTTCTTTACTGCACCTCATAAAGGACCCTTTTGATATTTCCCTCGATGCAGTGGGCCAAGCCCACATTTGGCAGCAGAGGACTGCACCCCCTCCCTCTCTTCCTGTCGCTCACCATCCTGCCTTAAGACGCAGCATTTAAGCACAGAGTAAACTCCTAGTCTCCTCCAACCACCAAGTCCACTTCCAGAAAAAGGAGTCCGTAAACGTAAGCTAGGGGATCAAAGATTACAGAAAGCCCTGCATGACGAGCTTTACAGTATCTAAGAACATTTTCTAATATAATGTGTCCTGCCAAAATGTAAAACGGTTGTGTTCATGTTGAATATCTGTTGGAAGAACTGGGACAGGCCGACAGACTTGCTTCTGCCCCAAATGTAGCTCTGCAGGAAACCCCCATTGTGAGCTCCAGCAGACTCTTCATCTGTGCACCAGTGGCTGATTGAGCAGCTCCACTGACTGGAAACTCACCCCAGAACCTGGCAACCCAGCGTGGATCTAAGGGATTGATCATTTCTGCCAGACAGACACGTACTGCAAGAAGACCCCCACATGCACACACACAGACACCAACATGCAGGATGATAGACATACAGACAGTCACGCACACGCACACTCAAATGAGGGGGTCATTCAGAGAACCACCACGGCTTTCATCTCAGGGGTCGTTGCCTGTACTAACCCAGACTTCCTGTCACCATCTGTGGGCCCAGTTCTCACCTGTCCCTCCCTGGCACGGCTCATACGCCTCATTCTACCACTATTGCTTCCTTTCCACAACAATAGAAACCTCAAAAGTAGAAGTGGCCAGCCTGGGCCGTGTGGAAGACGTGGCGGTGGGGAGGAGGGGGGGGGGGGCTCTCGGAGCGAGTGGGGGGGAAGTGAGAGAGCGGACGAGGGAGCAGACAACCACACACTCCAGCGCAGCGGGAGCGGAGGGAAAGAACCACGACTACCTCTGGGGCCGATGTGTGAAGCCTTCACTGGTGCAGTACTGGAAATGTACACAATAATGCGCACATGCGTAGGAAGGGTGGATGCACGCCAACACACACACCTACACAAACTGCTGTACGGACTTCCTCCTGTCTCTGTGACAGGCTTCCCAAAAGCTCAACATTTCCTTCTGCTATCAGGCCTGCTTGCTCTTTGTCTTTCTCTCGTTGTTGTCTTTTATGAACCCATGTCATTTCCTGTCTTCTTCCTCTTGGCCCCGCTCTCTTTACCCGAGTGTCTCTGTTGTCTGCCCTGTCGCTCTCTCGGTCTCTCCTCTCCATCGCAGTTGCGTCTCTGATCCTTTTTCTAGCACTGTCTTTCTATCTCTCTCTCTCTCTCTCTCTCTCTCTCTCTCTCTCTCTCTCTCTCTCTCTCTCTCTCTCTCTCTCTCTCTCTCTCTCTCTCTCTCTCTCTCTCTCTCTCTCTCTCTCTCTCTCTCTCTCTCTCTCTCTCTCTCTCTCTCTCTCTCTCTCTCTCTCTTTCTCTCTCTCTGTCTCTCTCTCTCTCTCTCTCTCTCTCTCTGTCTCTGTCTATGTCTCTCTTTCTCTCTTTCTCTCTTTCTCTCTCTCTCTCTCTCTCTCTCTCTCTCTCTCTCTCTCTCTCTCTCTCTCTCTCTGTCTCTGTCTCTGTCTCTCTCTCTCTCTCTGACTTTCTCTCTCTTTTTGACTCTCTGTTTCTCCGGTCTTCGACAGGAACAGCAGGAGACAGAGAGGAGCCAGAAAGACTGGAGCTTCCTGTTGTCAGTGTGATTTGTGGTATCTGGGGTTTTTTTATTAAAAGGGGAAATTTGACTTTCCCCTGCAAAGGCTGGCCTGGCACAGTCAGACACAAACACACATGAGTTGGCATGAGAAAGTTGAATGTTGAGAAAGTGTTCTAAGCACCAGAAAAGAGAAATGGTGTGTGTGTGTGTATTGCATGTGTGTCAGGTCATATTTTTCACTTTTGCTTGGCAACCAACTGTCACAGGTTGCCTAATGTTCAGTTTTTGGTGGGGTGGTTGGGGCATCAGAAACTAAAGTCATACAGAGCTTCTCTATACCAACAGCTCTACTCAGTTGAGTCTTTAGGTTTTCTTCTCTATGTATTTGTCACCTGTAAGTGACCTTGAGAGACAGCTGGCTGCCTCATTAACCAGTTACCATAATAGCATTGTATTTTGGACCAACACAGATTTTCTAAATGGAGCATGAATATGGAGGCAGCCATAACTCCAGTAACCTCCTGGCTTGTTGGCTAGCTATCGTTGGCTGGCTAGCTGCCCAACGGTTGTCTGCCTGTTGGTTGGATGGTTGGCTAGCTGTCTGCTGATTGGCTGTGAGTGTTTAGTATGGTAGCTGATAATATTTTGGCTGTTACCAATGTAACTACAACGTTCTACAATTTAAGAGCAGTTGGGTTGGGCCAGGTTATTTGATTGAGTGAGAATACTGGTCTTACGGCTGGAAAATCCACAAATGCCCTCGAAACTCACATATTCACATGGGTACTTTTACCATCATGAATGAAGGCGCACCTTTGCATACGACATATTAAATACCAAGAAACACACAGAGCGATGCAAAGAACTGCTGCATGAGAACTGGAGTCATGCACAGGCACAATGCGCAGGCCACTGGCACCTGTGGAACTCTACCGTCATTCATCCTGAGCCCCACCTCATTTCCTCCACCAGCCTCACCAGCCCAACTCACACCTCAACCAGCTCCAGCGCCACCCTCACCATCACCCATGCCCCCTCTCCATGCCTACACCCATCGTTCTCCACCAGTCTGGTGAGATAATGGGCAGAATACACACACCACGCCCCACTCCCTTCCAAGCGCAGTGTCTGCTACGTAAACAAAACCCATTCACACAGTCTCTCTCTCTCTCTCTCTCTCTCTCTCTCTCTCTCTCTCTCTCGCTCGCTCTCGCTCTCTCTCTTGCTCTCGCTCTCGCTCTCGCTCTCTCTCAGCTTCACTGTCTACCCTTCCTGGGCTTCTCATAACAGCGAGCCCTAGCAACTCTGGAGCCAAGCCGTCAGTCAATAACATGCTGGTAACAAAACCTCTCCCTTCACACTGAGCTCACACATGGTTTGAGCCTGACATACACACACACACAAAACACACACACACACGTGTATGCACACGAGAAAACACTACACACGCACGTGCATGTACGCATACACACTCACACCACACACACGCTGGCCAGTGCCCACGCATCAGGAAAGAGAGTTTCTGGCAGAGAGTTTCAGTTCTCAGTAAACCGCTACAATGCCAGCGGTGACAGGGTGGGTGGGCAGCGACTAAGCCTTTGTAAGTGCAAAATGTTTGCTACACTTCTGCATGAGTAATCAGGGCGAGGAAAGGTCTGTGACTTTCTGTAAGTCAAACCCACTCTGAAGCCAAGGAAGGATTTCCTCTAGGTGAAACCAAATGATGAATAGATTAAAATAAGATTTAAAGTTTCCATTTAGTGTTACTCATCGCATCAAATTAGACCTTAACCTATGGTATAGATGATTTTTTGTAATTAGAGCCTGTAGTGGTTCCTCAAAGATGTGTTGGGTCTATCCTGGTCGTGGTGACTGGCGGATGGGTGTTTATATTTACAGGGTTGTGACGCTGCCAGCAGGGCTATAAACTGCTGTTGGAGCACGGAGGAGAATTCCAGCGCAGAACTGCGGAATCTAGACTGGCATATTGTCCTGTTCTGTCTGTGGGCCTGACACAGCAGTCTAGGTGCCAAGGATATGGGAAGACGCACACTCACACACATTCTGTACACACACACACATGCACACACAGTCATGCAGTATGCACAAACATGCATTCATACCACCCTCCCTGCCAGTTCCTTACACACACACGCACACAAAGCTAGATTTCCACGTCCTCATTTACACCCCAAGTGAAACAGCCTCACATGGACGGGGCTCATGAACACACACAAAGTCACTGGCAACATCTGATGTGTTTATTCTTAGCCAGTACTTAGCTACTATGAATGGTGTGTCCAATTCCTGGGACTAGCACAGAGATCTATACCACAACTGTTAGCCCAATCCCAAAGACAAATGAAGGGTCCCCCCCCCCTTGCTTATATCAATTACGTTGCAGTGCCCTTGAATCAAATGACAGCCTAAGCGTTTCACTCCTACACATTCATTTGACATGATGTTGATAGGATCAACAGGGTTTATGTAGGTGTAGGAGCACCGAGCAGCCGACATTCCAGCTGCAGCCTCGCTACAGTCCCCTCTCTCTCTCTCTCACACACACACACACACACACACACACACACACGTGAGTGCACACACACACACCCAGACTCAAACGTATGTACTGTATGTGAGCTTATACGTGTACACACACACTCGCACACACACAGACCCACACACCTCTAACCAGCCCCACTATCTATTCACAGTCCTGCTCCCCAGGGCATTCTAATCTTTTAATTGAATCTTTTGTAATTATAATGAAATAACTGCAGACTTCCATTAGGGTTAGAAATGATCTGAGAAGGACCGGCCAGTGGTCACAGGAAGCCCTGACTCCTCTGCCGCCCAGATACGGCCCCATTTCAATTAGGTCCTCAATTCACATTTGAACAGCACATTAGTGGGAAACAAAGAGCTATGTGTGTAGGGGTGCGTGTGTGTGGGGTGGGGTGATTGCACACATGTTGATGGATTACTGTACTTATCTATCACTGCCTCTGCCATGCCAGATATCCTTAGTGTGGAGAGGGAAATATCAAGAAAACAATACAGAAAAGGCAGACGGATCGCAAAACGTCCAAATGAGCGATGTTTGCAGCTCGGTTGATTCTCTTAGAGAAGGAGCGCTGACACTACAGGGGTTGGGCAGCCATCTTCCTTGAGAGGGTTTCCAGGGATGTTGACAAATGTAGTTGTTATTGACGTGGAGCCACATCAGTATCCATTATCCATTACCCAGACGTGGCACTAGCGACATGCCATACGGCACTTAAGACCATCACACAATAGAAAGCCCACTGAAAGGTCCTTTTCTTTTCACCAGACCTGACAGGGCTGTGACACTGGCCAGGCAGCCAACAGCCCTCATGTTAGCCTCCAACATGAGGAACCGGACGTTTCAAACTGGAGAGATGAACAGCAGGATAACTGACCATGAGCTGAAACGTCCCCTCGATGGCAGACAGGCGATAGTTAAAACGCATAGGACAAGGAGGAAGCGTAAACTGTCGAGATATACAGATAGAGTAGCATGGAACAGATTTAAACATTGCCATTCGGCAAACTTGTTCTAACGTGATGTTTTGCATCGGAATTGTTGAACACAAGGTCACAGAGGCCACTCAGGACAACATAGTGTTGTTCCTGTTTCTCCCAGCGCGCTCTGTCAAACTGATACCAGCCCTTCCTTCAGGTCACAGGTTTCTTTAGCTCTGAAGAAGACACATATTCTCAGTGCAATAATGACCGAATGGTGTCACACTTTGACCAGCTGACTGTTAAAAAGAAGTCAAAAGTCTTCTTTGTAATGTGAGAGAGAGCCTGTTGTGTTGAGTGAGTGGGGCTGAGCAGAGTGCGAGCTGGAGCCCTGTGCTCTGCAGCTGGCCGGTGCTAATGAGATATCAGACTCGAACATCAATTCATCTGCCTCATCGAAGAGGACAATGAAGGGGCAACTGGTTCAGTCAAGAGAGCCATTACGGCTCCTCTTCTGGGATAGGGATGGGATAGGGACGCCTTGTTTACAAAGGTTGTTGGGCACCGAGGGTTGAAACAGTACACCGCTCCAGCAATTAGCCTGTTCCCCACTCCTTTCCCTCAGGCCAAAACCTTGCTAGCTCCACTCAGACTGGGAGAGGTTGATGTTTTTTTGGGTGTTGCTTTGATTTCCTGGAACGGAGAACTAAGAGAACAAAAAATACTTAGACAAACCTGATCAGCTACTTTTTTAAATGTGTGTGTGTGTGTGTATGTGGGTCGGTGAAGGAACGCTTGAGGCGGTGAGGCCTGATTGATTAAATAAACAAATCTCATCTTGTTATCATCAGGGTTCCCCAGTTAAGCAGAGCAGACCGGCTGGCTGAACCCCCCCCCCCCTCCCAACACACACACACACACACACACACCCTCTTTCTCCCAGGCCTAGTCCGGGCCTGTCTTGACAGGACATCTGTCTTCATTATAGCTAACCCAGTGTGCATGACAGCCACTGAAACGCTGGTGTCTTCACGATTAATGATGACAGATGACTCCCCCTCCCTCCCGAGAGAGAGAGAGAGAGAGAGAGAGAGAGAGAGAGAGAGAGAGAGAGAGAGAGAGAGAGAGAGAGAGAGAGAGAGAGAGAGAGAGAGAGAGAGAGAGAGAGAGAGAGAGAGAGAGAGAAGTCAAAGGGAACAAAAAAGCAGAAGGTTGAACAAATAAAATGTTCAAAACAACGCATGCCCTCAAAACTCCTCACTTGGAAAAAACAGAGAACACCGAGAATCAGCATCATGTTGTTTTTTCCGCAGCAGTTCTGCAGTGTTTGCAACTTTGTTGGGCTCCTCAACCCATACACTGTTTCACACACACACACACACACACACACACAGGCCCCCTGGAAGCCTATGGAAATGGACCCCAGTTTTGTGTGCCCCGAGACAAGCCTGTTGTTAGAGCTAGAGCCCTGTGTCTGAAGTCTGGGACGGAAACTGGGAGGGAGGGAGGAAGAATGAGAGGCTGACATGGAGAAAGAGAGTGGAGCAGGAGAAAAGCTTGGCAAGACCCCATTGGCTTTTCCTGGAGCCTCCAACATTCTATGTCACTAATTTATTCATCAATTTATCCTCTAAATTATTCATCTGCTTATTAATTCATGGCTATTTAGCTCAAGAGAGAGAGAAAGATAAAGAGAGAAGGAAAGAGAGAGAGAGAGATCATCATACACTTAGCCCTGAAAACATAAACAAACCCCAGTAGTAACAAACAACCATGAATGCTTTTGGAAATCAGACAAGCTATTTATCATCTGTTTTTGTTGCCCCCCCAAAAAGCATAGGAAACATTAATAATGACAAAAGTCTTAATGGTTACAGAACTAGTACAAAAAAATGCAATCAATGGAAGTGACTCATTTCTAGTAGATGTCAGCTTCATCTCTCTCTCTCTCTCTCTCTCTCTCTCTCTCTCTCTCTCTCTCTCTCTCTCTCTCTCTCTCTCTCTCTCTCTCTCTCTCTCTCTCTCTCTCTCTCTCTCTCTCTCTCTCTCTCTCTCTCTCTCTCTCTCTCTCTCTCCCTCTCTCTCTCTCTCTCTCTCTCTTTCTTTCTTTCTTTCTTTCTTTCTTAACTCATTAACTCTTAACTCTTTCTTTCTTGACTCATTAAGGTAGCTTCTGATCTCACTCACTCGTTCACTCACTTCCTCACTCACTCACACAGTTCCTCACTTCCTCACTCACTCACTTTCTCACTCACCCCCCCAAAAGAGAAGCTGGACACAGCAGAGCAGTGCTATGACTGCACAGTGTATCATATCATGGCTGACCAGTTTAGCTGGGTGAATGAGCAGCACAAGAGATCCAAAAGGGCTCTAGGGGGTGAGAGGGAGAAGGGAGGAGTGTGGGGGTAGCAAGGGTAATAGAGGGTAGGGAGAGGGGAAGGGGGAAAGGGGGCCCAGGCTGTCCCAGTCCCTTCCTGTCCCAAGTCCAGTCTCGAGCATAACCCACATCCAACCCCCCACCACACACACACACACACACACTCTCCCAGCAGAGCTGCCCTGAGGGGGGGTGTAAACAAGAAGCCCTGCTCACTATGTGGGCAGCGCCACCCCGCTCCGCTGGTGGCAGGCCAGCAGAGTGAAGGGAGCGTGACGGACAGCGCGAGAGAGAGAGAGAGAGAGAGAGAGAGAGAGAGAGAGAGAGAGAGAGAGAGAGAGAGAGAGAGAGAGAGAGAGAGAGAGAGAAAGAGAGACAGAGAGAGAGACAGAGAGAGAGACAGAGAGAGACAGACAGAGAGACAGAGAGAGAGAGAGAGTGAGGGAGAGAGACAGAGACAGAGAGAGAGAGAGAGAGAGAGAGAGAGAGAGATACAGAGATACAGAGAGAGAGAGAGAGAGAGAGAGAGAGAGAGAGAGAGAGACAGAGAGACAGAGAGACAGAGAGAGACAGAGAAACAACTCAAAACAAACAGGATGCCCTCTACTCACATTGAACACTGGCGCTGCCCGTCCAGGCAAAAGGGTCCAGGCCGGCAAAGAAGGGGCTCGCTTTCCGCAACATGCACGCTCCCCGGCTGGTGACATCATAGAGCTGGCGGGGGCCCATCCCCAGAGCTTCCATACAGTCAAACATGTCGCCCCCCCCCCCCCAACCGACCAACCTCCGGTGAAGAAACTCGTACTACTGGCCACCTACTGTGACTGCTGCTGTGGACTTCCCTCCTGCTCCTGGGACTACCTCACGTCACTCGAAAACACAAACAACAACAGCCACAGCGTCAGTAGCACCTTTAGTCCAAACACCTCAGCTCTGTCTCATTCTCTCTCTCTCTATTTCTCTCTCTCTCTCTCTCTCTCTCTGACTGCCGCCTTCTGCCTTCCTCTCCCTTCCTTGTCTCTCACTCTCTCTCCTTGCTGTCCTTTCCTGACGATACTCTGGTTTCCTTTCCCCCCGCCTCTCTCTCTCCCCTTAGCAGGAATGCAGGCGCTGAGCTGAGCTGAGCTGTGCTGTGCTGCGTAGGGCTGTGTTGAGCTTGGCTCCACTCTCCCCCACTGCCCTTGGGCGAGCTGCTGCTGGCTGGCTGGCTGGCTGCTGTAACAGACCTAAATAACAGGCTACCACAGCCCTGCCTCAGCCCCAGACACGGCGGAGCAAACCAACTGCCTGGGTCCCGCCACTCAGAGGGGGGGTGTGGTGAGGGGAGGGGGGCGGAGAGTGGAGAAGGGAGAGAGAGCAATAGCGAGGTAGGGACCTAGAGCAGGAGGGAGAAGGGAGGAGGGGAAGGGTGGGGGGTGATCTGGTTAGAGACACAGAGGGAGAGAAGGGGGGGTAAACTTTATTCTTTATTCTACTCCTCCTCCTCTGTTTTTTTTTTCTCTTCTTTTTGTCCCCTCGTTCCTTTTGTGTTTCATATTTCAGCCCCGAACGCAAACAAACACAACCCCTCCCCTCTCTACCGCCGCCCCTATTCATATCTGCTCCCTCATTCCCTCTCTCTCTCCCTCTCTTTCTCCCTCTGTCATACTCTCTCTGTCCCCCTCTCCTTCTCTGCCTTTACTGCTCGTACCCTCTCATTCGCTCTCATTTTTCTAATTCTCTCGCTCTTTCTCTCGCTCTGTCTGTCCTTCCATTGCACCTCCCCCTCTTCCCATGCAGTAAACATGAGCCGGCGCTCCTCCCCTCTTTCAGCCCCGTTTCTAATCATAACCATATTAAAGTCCGGTCGCTGCCTGAGCAGGCAGGCAGGCAGGCAGGCAGGCAGGGAGGGAGGGAGGGAGGGAGGGAGGGAGGGAGGGAGGGAGGGAGGGAGGGAGGGAGGGAGGGAGGGAGGGAGGGAGGGAGGGAGGGAGGGAGGGAGGGAGGGAGGGAGGGAGGGAGGGAGGGAGGGAGGGAGGGAGGGAGGGAGGGAGGGAGGGAGGGAGGGAGGGACGGACGGACAGACAGACAGACAGACAGTCAGAGATATATATATATATATATATATATATATATATATATATATATATATATATATATAAATATATATATATATATATATATATATAGAGAGAGAGAGAGAGAGAGAGAGAGATAGAGATAGAGGGAACATTGTACTGTGGCTCAACCCAGAAACCAGATGCCAGGGCCAATCCCTCCCTTTTGTCCGTGTGTTCCAGAGAACACAGGATAGAGCAGTGGTGGAGGGCATTCTCTAGAAGCGCTTCAACACCGATTACTATTGAACTCTGCCTTGGCCAGTCCGCACGCACATCCAAACTGATAACAGCTCCTCAGAACACATAGCCTCACCCCCTGCTCTCGCAATTGAGGGGAAAAACGGTTACTCCTATTTCAATGTGTAAAGGTGCCACTGATGTGAAGACATCAAACACCTGTCAGGTCAAATCCCCTGACTCCCAGGACACCTTTGAATCTTTCTCAAACCCTCATTCCAGTCAGTCTCAAAATTCATTTCTGGCCCCACCAGTCCCTTCCAGACCACCCTCTAGTGATCATTAATCACAGAAAAATCAATAATATATCAATACCTAATTAATACAAAATCTGTCACTGGACCTCACTGTTGAGCATCAGATAAATAAGACAAGCGGTGGGCTAAAGCAAACAGCTGTACACAATGGGAGACTGAGCCATGATAGATTGGCTCCGGCCTCTCTTGTCTCTCTACCTAACTCATCCGTCTCCCCCTGTCAGGCTGGTTGAAGTGGTACAGCCCGGCAGGCAAAAAAAGACACCATTTCCTGTCAATCTGTGCTGCTGGCTATGCTCTCCATAAACACACACTACCCCCCTCCCTCCCTCTCTCTCTATATTTTCCTTCTCTCTATACTCCAGCCCCTCTCTCTATCTCTCACTCTCTCTCTTTCTCTCTATCCCTCTCCTTTTCACGCTCTGGTCCCTTCTTTCTCTCGTTTTCCTGTTTCATGAAGCAAACATTGTGTTCATGTGGAGGGGATGGTACTTTGGAGAGAAATTGATTTAATGTTTATTGATGTAAAAGACTTCTTCCTTTTCATGGAGCTTGAGTTTATTTGATTTAGTGGGCACACAGACACAGATGCAGACAGATAAACGTGTGTACACACACACATACACTTTAACAGCCCCTTTATAGCAGCAAACAGTAAAGAACATCAATAGTTTTAGTATCTTTCTTCATGCAATTGTTACATCATGAAGCAGGTTTGTTTATGACAGGAACCTGCAACAGAGATGTCTGAGAGGGTTTCCGCAAATACAAGCCACTATCTTCAGAATCTGATAGATACTACCCATAGTACTCAGGATACAGAGCACAATACAACAGTAGTAGTTGCAGTGGGGGAAAAAATATCACAGTATTGTATTTGATGTTTTATTGGCACTTTTCCTTTAACTTTTTTGTCATTTAATTTTGTCTTTCTTTCTCATTCTCTTTTCCTCTCATTTTGAAAGCAATTCAACCCAAATTCAATTCAAAAATGGTCTCAGTTGAGATATTTTTCCGATTAAGTCATCATTGACCTGAGTCACATTTTACGAACCGGTAAAATTCTCCTCACACTCTCTTTTTTTCTCTCTTTCCTGTCTCGTTTTTTCTTCTTTGTTTTATTCCATTTTCCTTTTGTAATCAGCATCACGGAAATGTTGATGCTAAGTTGAATTCCCAAACTTGTTTTATCATATTAAAGTGCATGTGTGCTGTTTGCCAAATCAACTCTAAAACAAGAGTTCAGCAACAGTAGGCTTGTGTTGTTATCTGCCCACACTTGAACTCCTGTTGTCCCACCCTAAGATTTACGACCCTCTCCTTCTCTTCCTGACTTTAACATTTCTTTTATTGTGTTTTCAGCTCATAATTCATGACAAATAACCCTGACTACCCCCCCTAGCAGAGCACTGCGTTATGAAGCAGAGTTTGGACAGAGCCTCCTTAATGTCTGTGGAGTGAGTTTGGATATTTAATCTACACATGGTCCATAGTGCTGCTGACCCTAGTCCCTCCCTCCCCCCTCCCCTTCCTTCCCTGGCCAGAGTGGCTGAACTCTGCAAGAAACCCCCACTGGGCCACTAACTTTCCCCCCAAACTGATCCTGCCCCTCCTCCAGGTCTCTCTCTCACTCTCTGTCTCTATCTGGTTTGTGGGTTTATCTTTATTCCTTACTTCAATTCATATTTTTTCTCTTTTGGGTTCATCAAGTTCTCTCCTGATCCCTCACTTAGTTGCTATTGTGAATGTAGTGTGTGTGCATGTGCATGCGCACTTAACTCTTTTCTTCTCTCTTGTCGCATTCCTTTCTATAATCATCCAAAAATGTGCCCATGCTCATTCATGAGAATTTAAAAGAATGCCTTTCCCATATATTCTACCTCTTGTAAGGGACACCTCCACACGCATTCAGTCTTGCAAACTGAATTTTGCAAAACTCTTCAGCCACAACTTTCCATTCCTCACTGTATTAATTTTAAACACAACATAAGATACAGTAAAATATTCATGGGGTCATAGCAGTGTAATAGTTAAACAGTAGAATCTCTGTGAATCAGGTTCTACTCCTTGCCGATAGCAGTTCCAGATAAGATGTACACAACACATTGTCGTCATGTCCTTGGTATACAGTCCTTTCTTACGGCCCACTAACATGTCATCGAGTGTCAGGCTATAAACAAAAAAAAGCCTATCTGACTGAGTCCAGGTTTGGAGCCTGTGTTACTTGGCATGGGGATTCTGAAAGGAATGCAGTGCTTTTCCATAGCATGTGTGCAGTGTGTGTGGACGTGCTGAAACAGATTGGTGCTGTTGATTGAGACACAAAACACCACTATGGAGATCCCTCCCACTCTGGGCAGTTCTCAGGTTACCAGCACACACGCATCCACACGAGCATGCGCACACACGTACACAAGCGTGCACGCGTACACACACACACACACACACTTCTGAAACCCACACACATTTCAAGCTGATTAATACTGTAAATACGCACATTCACACTTCCACAAACACACTTGAACATCAGAGAGCAGAACATTTCCAACTGAAACTTGCACACGCCTAGAGTGTCTGGCCCAGTGACTCCAAAACACATCGATCAATCGTGTCTTGTTCTGATGGGAATGTGTGTTACCATGGGGTTACCGTGGCCCAGCAATCCTAGCATGCTTTCTCCTGGACATCCATCATCTCCATCATGCTACCACAGCATCATACACATGTTCCGTTCTGAAAAGACAAGTAACCTTATCCTGTCATCTAGCTCTCTGTCTCTCACGTTTGTGTGTGTGTGTGTGTGTCAGTCCTCGATATATATTCCTGAGACCTGAGACGGTCGGTGTGCAGAGTCGAGGGAGGAGAGTGAGGGCTGAGTTATGTGAAAGGCCTCGTCTCAACCTTTTGGGTCCTCCTCTGTTCACATGCTTGTCCTACAAAAGCCCAACAGAGCTACTTTTCAGAGCCCATTATCGAACTTGGCCATCTTTCAGCAAGGTCTTTTTCACACTCTGTCTTTCGCTCACTCTCTCTCTGTCTGTGGTCTGTCATGACTTTATGCTACTCATGTTTTGCAGGAGAAAAAAATCCCCCCATCCCTTCAGCTCCACCCCTTACCTCGTTTCCAAAAGCCCCACCCACTATACATTTAACCTTCCACGCGTTGCGAGAGGCCCCTCCCCTCCCGGTTCGCCATTACCCGATCCCCTTCCTGCACGGACTCGCTGGTGGGTCAGTTCTGAAAACAAACCCCTCCCACTTTTATCAGTCTTTATCTTCATCTGTCATCATGGAGGAGCTGAACGACGCTGTGTGGCCTCTCCCTCACCAACACCTCGACCCCTTCTCACGTTACACTCACACGCACGCGCACACACACACACACGTGCGCACACATACACACGAGAGGCCTCAGACACACACACACACACACACACAACAGTCACATACAAGTCTGTACATAAGCTTCACACATACACACACACATCCTATTTTGCTCCATTTAGCCAAAGAAGAAAGATATAGAGATAGGAAATTCAACCAAGGTGGAGTACTTGGAGAGTTGGAAAGGAGGAGAGAAGACAGACCGAGGAAGAGAGGCATGAGGAGAAGTGGGAAAGAGTGTAAGCCTGCAGGGTTTAGGAGGGATATCGTCCTCAGAGCTGAATATTCCATTTGATACCAATTTCACTAAACTCCCTCCCTCACTCCCTTCATCCCTCCCTCCCTCTCTGTCCCTCTATTTTCTTTTTTTCCCTTTCTCTCTGAGCTCATAGAAATGTCTGGAAAACACTTTTATTTATCTTCCTGACGGAGTCACGGACAGCATCCTACGAAAAATGGAACAACGTGACGGACGGGAATCGATTTCCCTCCAAAATGCTCACTTGGCTTTCTGGAGCTGTCATCCAGAGGACAGTGGTCGCCCAGGGAGATGAAAGAGCTGGGATGGCAGAAGCAGAGCTGTTTATTAAAACCAGAACTGGCTTTCTATAGACACACACTGATGGAGTCAGACCCCTGGCCAAGTACGACGCAAATGAGTGTGAAGTACATTCAGGGCCAAACACACAACCTCCCCCACACACACACACACACACACGCATGCATACACATGCACGTTCACATAGAAACTATTAGGATGTATACACGTATGAAAGCATCTAATCAAATCTATCTCGCATCAGTGATTTGACCAACGTGTAATAAAGACCACACATACACATGTTTTCTGTGTTGCTCACATATCGGTCCATTGAACATCCTATGGAACAGTTATGAACAATCTTATCCCTGTATCCCCTCCATATTAACCATGCCACTCATCATTTTGTTTGTCCATTAACTTTAATTCAATCTAATGGTCTAGTGAATGATATCTATAGATAGGCCGAAGGGATCGTACGCGTATTCATCAGATTTAGACAGTCGCTGTAAATTGCTGGCAAACAAAAATTGTGGCTTTTCCGGAACGTTCGAAGAAAAAAAACAGTTCTCCCAGAAGCAGTGGAACCCCCAACCGCAGCATGGGTTAAAGCGGACGAGAAGAGAGAGGAAGGTGGAAGTGGGATGTTGTTTGTGCCTGGAAGGAAGTAGCTCTGGACCAGAGAGAGTAATGGCCTCAGCATGTAGGTTTTCACAACCATACACGACTCGCTCTCTCTCATTTTCTTCCCTTTTGTCTTTTTGTCTCTTGCTTGCCCTAGCGCGCACGCACTAACACGCACTCACTCACGCACACGCACACATGCCGCCCTTAGCTGAGGGCCGGGATGAAACCCAACACTTCAACTCCTGTTTTATAAAAATAAATAATGAGGTACAATGTGCTGTTTGTGCTCAACTCCCCCTCCACTTCAGAAACCTTGGTTTTACTGTCTCTGCTGTCCTTCTCCCTCTCTTTATGTTCCCCCCTGTCCACTCCATCTCATACCACTTCTCACCAGAATGGCTCTTTTTCATAATTCCCCAAGCTCCCTAAGCCAACATGACCTCAATATGTGTGTCTGTGTTAGTGTGTGTGTGTATGTGTACATATAAGAATGCAATGGGTGTTTTGAATTATGTCACTCCGCATTACGATTTTTTTTTTTCCTCTTCTGGAACATACAAGTCTTTTTCACAGCCTGCTTGGCTTAGTGGTGTGCGTGCGTGCATGTGTGTGCGCACGTGTGCGCGTGCATGCTGTTCCAAACTCCTCCACTGGAGGCACTGAAGACGGCCCAGCCCCTCATACAAGTTCCAACAGGCCGCTCATTCCATTCTATTTATACAATGCTTATTGTTGTAATACACCACGCAGCTATACCTTCTCCACAGTCGTCCTCATTGTCCAACACAGATAACGTGAAACGAAAAGCGCCACCTCAGTTGAAAGCCAGGACCTAGAACAAATGCTACCTTTTCGTCCGGTTCATTATAACTGACAGGAAATGACCTACTAGCTTTAAAAAAAAAAACATCCCTGTTCAGGGCTGGTCAGAGCCCTGGCCCCTGATTGGTGAAAGCTTGGAGAAGTGTTTCAGGGCTCAGTGGAGATGTTATCACATAGTAAGTGGCGGTAATGGGCTTCCAACTGTTTGTTGGAAGGGGTCCGATAATGACAGAGTTCAACTGATAACAGCCCCTTGAACCCGCAGAGCCGTCAGATTCTCTTATGGACACACGCACACCGACACACACAGACAGATACACATTATTTCTCTGCCTCTCTCTCACACACACACACAGTCACTCACCCTGACCACTGCGTGTGTTGGTAGAATATCATGTGTGACAATAAAACAAGGATACCTGCCACCACAGATGGATCATAGTGTATGCTCTCCCTCCCGCCCATCCTTTTCTCCTCTGTGAAAACAACAAATATTCTGTACAACATGTGCCAGAGAAGGTGCTCTGTTACCTGACAGCCGAGAGTGTAGGCAGGGAGGCAGGCAGGCAGGCAGGCAGGCAGGCAGGCAGGCAGGCAGGCAGGCAGGCAGGTAGGTAGGTAGGTAGGTAGGTAGGTAGGTAGGTAGGCAGGTAGGTAGGTAGGTAGGTAGGTAGGTAGGTAGGTAGGTAGGTAGGTAGGTAGGTAGGCAGACAGGTAGGCAGACAGGTAGGTAGGTAGGTAGGTAGGTAGGTAGGTAGGTAGGTAGGTAGGTAGGTAGGTAGGTAGGCAGACGGGTAGGCAGACAGGTAGATAGATAGATAGATAGATAGATAGATAGATAGATAGATAGATAGATAGATAGATAGATAGATAGATAGATAGATAGATAGTTGGTGGGTACTGTAGGTAGGTAGCTGAGTAAGGAGGTAGGTAGGCTAGACCAGAGCTACCTTCATCCTATCCATTACGAATTGATTACTGAGACAGGTAAGAATGCAGTACTTTAAACATGCACACACTCTTTGATTTTTTCAGTCTGGCTCCACAGACAGCTTTGACAACAATGAGCCGTCCTGTTAAGCTAAGTAGTGCGGCCCGGGGAGAACGCTTCAGAGCTTTTGTCCTCCGCTGAGTTGCCACAGCGTTGTCAGTAAAGCGACTTGTAACATGCCTTTATAAAAGGAATGTCAATCTCCTCCTTAAAGCCCAAGTTGGAGCTAATTGTAGCTATGATCCCGACTTAAACTTTGACCCCTGTGCTTGACTAAGCCTAGACACAGCTATGTACTCTGTAACCCTGGTCACTGGCACAGCTGCTAGTGTTGACATATCAATACAAGACCTCACGGATGAACCATCAATGCATGTGCAAGCTTGTAGGTCTGTTGTTCATGATTTTTTTGTCTGAACGGATGCCAGCATAGAGCCCAGAGGAGAAGTGCATGTGTCAGTCAGTGCAGGGGGATTTCATTTGGGGTGAGTGTTTCTAATTTCTAGATGAAAGAAAGTCAGAGAGGCTCTGTTTGTGTGTGTGTGTCCTTGCAGGGTGTGTTCTTGGATTCCACCACACCAGGATATTACCCCAGGGCTCTCTCTCTCTCTCTCTCTCTCTCCCTCTCTCACTGTCTCTCCCTCTCTCTGTCTGTCTTTCCCTCTCCCTCTCTCCCTCTCTTTCTGTCCCCCTCCTTCCCTCCTTCTCCCCCTCATCCCCCGGTTCTGTGAAAATACCTTGAGGATTAGGTGGGCAGAGGTGGGGGGAGGTAGTGATTGACGTCTGAAAGGCAGGAGAGGTGCTCAGGCATGCTGCGTGGGGGGAGAGAGAGATAGAGAGAGAGAGAGAGAGAGAGAGAGAGAGAGAGAGAGAGAGAGAGAGAGAGAGAGAGAGAGAGAGAGAGAGAGAGACTACACAAAGGCTGACAGACAGGTTGGGGGGCTCATAAGGCTCTCTCAGCTGTTGCCACACAGACCCATCTCTCCCTCTCTCTTTCTTTTTTCTCTTATTCGCTCTCTCTCAGCAGAGCAAGCAGATGAGATTTCAAATAACTGGGGCTTACCTTCACCCCAAGCCCTGGTCTGCCACATCAACTAAAAGTACCTCTTATTCTCATATCCCCCCCCCCCCCGTACCCACCCACACAGTTTGCCCTGAAGCCTGTCATTACATTTGACATCAAACTTCAGAAGCAGCTTTAAAACAAGACATTCTAACATTCAAACATATCAGAGAAAATCTATACAGCTAAACAGCTAACTTAACTAAACGAATGCAACAACTGCCTTAGAGTTTTACTTCAAATCACTTTTCCATGACTTTTATGCCTCATCAGAATACAACAGCACCCCATGTGGCTATGTGGGAAATTGGAAGGACATTAAATGCAAATTTATCTGACTTGTTTTTGGATTGTGAAACTAGTATAAGTAAGTATTTTAGGGGGAAATTCTGACAAGCCATCACCTCTTGTTTAGAGAATGTTGTGTTGTGTTGTATATCAGACTCCTGGGAAATTCTGTCTCCCAGCTGGCTGCTTGTGTGATTAGGTCTGATGGTGTGACGGTCTGATGGTTTGGGGGCCCGGGGAACTGAGGTGGGGGGATGGGTAGCTCAATACTGGTTTGATCATATTCTCTCCCAAAATCATCTCATCTGACCGAAACCAAACAACAGGAATATATTATTGAAGAAAACTCTTCATTTTCATTTTCTCTGCCTCTTTGTTCTTCTTTCTCCTTTTCTCTTCCAACAGATCCTGAAGTTTTCCATCCTCACCAAATGACACATAATTCAGGGGCATTTAGAGAGCATCATTTTATTTTCCAGAGTATTTATGAAAGGGTTTTTTGTATAACGGGATTTTCTAAATCGTTACAGTTGAAATGGAAAACCTGAACACATACATGCACACACACAGACACACACACACACAGGCACACACACTTTCATGCAGGAGCAAGGTTTACAGTAGGATAATAACATAAATCAACTTTGACTTACAGAGTGCAGCCATCTCTTTGGGGAGGTCAGCGCCAAATCTTCCGAATAGGCTGCTATTGGCCAGCAGGTCAAAGGGGGAGTGGCTTCGCATTGAATTGAAGGCAAATGGGTAGACAGCAGGTGGGAAACCTGTCATGTGACCCACTTGCCGTTCCCTGTTGGTTGCCATGGTCGCAAAGGCACCCAGAGGCCTGCAGCAGCTTGGTCACCCAGACAGACCCACTGAGCCTGCTGGGAAATGAAGTCTGCACCTGGCAGCACCTGGGCTTCAACCGAAAACCGTGAATTCCACTCAATCCACAGGCACTCAGGAAGCAGGCTTAGGCGAGGTTTCTGATTGGCTGCGGTAAGGTCTGCTTCTTCTTCCAAACAGTCATGTGATACACCTTTAAGAAAAACAAAAAGAAAGGGGAAAAAAATCATTTTCACATACTAAACAGATTTCTCCAGAAACAGAACATTGCATTTTGATAACATTGGCACAAGACATCATGACACAATCAGAAGTTGTGCCCAGATTCTGTTTCTTTTCCGCAAACACAGTTCACCTCATCTTAACCCCCACTTTTGATCATACAGATGTCTGGGACAGAGAATGGCTTCCTCTAAATAGGTCACAAGGATGTGTGCACCTCCAAACTCCAGAAATGAGCAGGTATGAAGCCATGAGGGGGAAGGGAGAGACCAAAATCAACATGGATAAAGATGTGAGCTGAGCGAGAAGTAGTAAAAAGAGAAGGCCAGAAAAACCGGGTCGGGGAAAGGAAAAGAAAATAAGAGTTTGGAAAAAGTTTGCGGGGATCGAGCGAAGGGATGAGGGAGTGAGAGAAAGCAAGAGCCCATTAAAGAGAGCGGGGAGAGAGAGAGAACTCTTGTTCCTGCCGTTCTTGAAAGCCTTCCAGACGTGCTGCAGTGATTCCAGGCTATGCCATATGATTTAAATCACTAGAACTCAACAATAAAGAGACCCTCTGTTCATGCTGCCAGCCTAGCAGAGCAGCCTGCATCTCTCTCTCTCTCTCTCTCTCTCTCTCTCTCTCTCTCTCTCTCTCTCTCTCTCTCACACTCATTCTCTATCACCCCTCTCTTTCTCTTTCGCTCTTTCTCTCTTTCTGCCTCACTCTACCTCCCCCCAGGCCCAGACACGGGGTCCAAAGCATGAGGCAGAGCGAGAGAGAGAGAGAGAGAGAAAGAGAGAGAGAGAGAGAGAGAGAGAGAGGGAGAGGGGGAGTGGCAGAAGAGAGGAAGAAAGAAAAAAAACAATAAAGGAGAAAAGCTGAGAAATAACCAACCCTCCGTCCATACAAGTTCCCTGTTTGATTGTGTTTTCAACAGATTCCGTATAGTCAATAATCCCCTTTCAGTCAAAACCTTCCAGTCTAACAATCATTCCAGCACAGTCAAGTGCATGACAACAGCACACCAGCACATTTCAAGTTCAGGTCTACTTGTTTACAAAGAGCAATAGCCTAATGTAGCACAGTTGTATTCTTAGTACTATCCCAACTAGAAGACATAGAAATGGATGTTTGCCAGTGGCACCCCCCTGTTGGTTGCGTGGAGGAAATAGAACAGAGATGCAAATAACGAGAGGCAGTAAAAGCTGCTGGTGTCTCACTAGGCTAGACAGAAGCTGACCCACCTTGCACTCAGGCTGTTTCCACAGAGTGCGTTTTAGCAGCGGTTTGTGTCTGCTATAGCATTGTGTTTTCGCCAAAAAGCCTTTTTCCCATTTTTTGTAGAAAAACCAACAAGTTCAGGGGTCTCATTTATAAACGTTGCATACGCGAAAATCGGGGCTGAAAATGTGCGTTTACCTCTTCCCACGTGATTTATAAAAAACAAACTTTACGGGAGAATGTGCGGTCCTCCACGCAAACTCTGACCTATAGGCCTACGCACAATTTGGAGACAGTGGGAATTGGTGATGCAGATGACCATACTGTCAAACTGCAGAAAGTAAATGTGGGAAGAACGATAGATTTTGTTTTCCTCATACACGTTTTTTTCACTCCATTTCATCATTATCATGAAGATTAAATCCAGCAGTGTTATTTGCGCTTGAAGGCCTAGTGATCATTGTTCCTTGTACAATCCAACTCAAATTTAAAATCAAAATTCAGCGCTGTCTCACCATCAGATTGTCCACTACGGGAGTGCAGGAGGGGAGATGCCCCTGACTGCATGGAATACAGAATAACATCACATATCCTACCTTTAGATAACTGCAGAACACAGTGTATAACTAAATATATGTATTTAATACTGTGCAAATATCGTCATATGTCAAAAACTGGAAATACAGTCGTTAAGCTCCCGCGAAATCGCTGTACTCTACGTCCTCGTTATCAGTACAAATTGTATACTGTTCATAACAAAACGCTTTTGTTTTCAAATTGTATGTGCTATCTCGACTCGGGGTTTGTCTGTTTTTTTATTAATGGTGATCCACCGGCCACCAAATAATGTTGTTTTCGGGCCTCCACCAATAGGCTACAGTGTCTGGACAGTTGCGCTTCTTTTTTTCTTTTTTTCCCCACCGGTCGACATGATTCACCGTTGAGAACAATCGCATGTCAGGGTCATTAATATTCTGGATTAGCATTCATGATGTGCTTTGCATTGACCATTTATGGTTAAAAATGGGCTTGTTCAGGGCGGGGTGTGTGTGTCGGTGTGTGTATGTGGGGGGGGGGGGGGGGGGCTGGATGGGGGAGAGTGTAAACAGCATGAAATCTAGGTAATTAATCCGGTATAAACAAAGCAGGGAGATCAGAGCAAGGGAGGGTGATGAACTGCTGAACCGAGGCACAATGTCGGTCTCTGGGCACTGGGGGGCACTAAGGGGTGGCACTGTGCCCAGCAGAGAGAGCGAAAGACTTCTCCACATGCACAAAAACTCACTCATATACACAAAGCACAAAGTAAGTCTGACACACACAAATGTACATGCACACAAGCCTACACACATCTTGGACATGCTAACCCCCACTCCTTCCACCCTGTACCTCTCTCTCTCTCTCTCTCTCTCTCTCTCTCTCTCTTTCTTTCTCTCTACTTTTTCTTTCTGGCTCCTTCTCTTTCAACAGAGCCAGTTAATTACACCCTACTGCTGCAGGCAGCTTCAAACCACCACTAATTTAGAGTTCCATTACAGTAAACTGTTCCACATGTGCAGCCAGGGCCCCAACCAGGCAGGCAGGCAGGCAGGCAGGCAAACAGAAAGACAGACCAGCAGGCAGGCAGGCAGGCAAACAGAAAGACAGACAGGCAGGCAGGCAGGCAAACAGAAATACAGACAGGCAGATAGACAAATAGACAGGCAGGCAGGTCAGCCAAGTATGTTGGAGTTTCATTTCAGGAAGAAGCAACCAGTTATCCAGTAAAAGGCCCCCAGCCATTCGTCCTGCCAGCACCACAGGGTCACCGGCCATCTCTCTGTCCTCTCTCTCCGTCTCTCCATCTCTCTCTGTCTAGCAGCCTCACTCCCCCCTGCACCCCCACCCTCTCTCCCTCCCAGTCTGGTTCTCATCCTCTATCCTCTCCGCTGGGTCCATCCCTCTCTTTCTACTCCTCCCCCCAACCCCCTCATGACTGTGCCCTTGAACTCTTTCATCTCCTTACTTCCATCCCTTCTTCCATCCATCTTTCCTCTACCCATCCATGTCCCCTTCATGGTTGCTTATACAGCTATTAGCCTGACCCTGTGGAGCAGTTTCATAGTGTGGCCAACACACAAGAACATAACTAAAGATTTCACAGTGGGCCTAATAGGAGATGAGGTCCAGACTGGAAAAACAGAAGAGACCCATATTCTGTGGGGGGGTGTTGTGCATATGAGCATGTGTTTGTGTGTATATGTGTGTGTGTGTTTGGCTAGAAGTTGCCCTGTTTGAGTCTCTGCCTTATGCACCGGGCCAAGACCCAAAAAGCCAGTGTGTTCTGCTCTGGAGAGAGAGGGAGACGGAGAGACGGAAAGAGAGAGAGAAAAAGCTTGCGTGTCTGTGTGTCTGTGTGTGTGTGAGAGAAGAAAAAAAAAGAGAGAGAGAAAAAAAGAGAGAGAGAGCGAGAGAGAGGAGGGCATCCCTTAAGCCATGTGCAGCACATATTCCCAGAGAAAGTCTGGAGGAGACAGAAACAGCACCACATCCATTCATCCATGTGAGTCTTCCTGCAGCCCCCCCCCCCCACACACACACTCACACACACATACAGCCTCTGCCAGGCTGAGGAAACCAGAGCCCAGAGATCAGTCAGTAGGGGCTGAAGAGTAGTTCTGCCTAGGCTTCTATGAGTATGTCGCTGAGGAGGAGGTGTGTGAGTGGTACAGAGAACCAAAGAAAAGGGAGAGCAACAGAGAGAACGAGAAAGAAAGACAGCAAGGAAGGAAGAAAGAAACAAACAAACGTGATAAAAGCAAAAGTGTCACACTACCCCTTTAAACCCCAAACAACTCAGTTTGAAAAAGAAACACACTGAAAATGGATCCCTTCTCCGTCCCCTCTCCTTACCCAAACACTATAATGAATTAATAAAAGCGAGTTGGCGCCAGCGATTTTTAATGAGTCACATCAGCCTGCCAGCCTTTTTACAGAGCCATTCTGTGTTTTTATGTCAGGCCTGTTGGGTCTTGTGGTAGGCTGGGTCTGCTTGGCCCAGCGGTTTGGGGGCTATAAGGGGAGATGGGGATTTTGGAGTGACCTCATCAAACCCCCCCCACCTCCCTTACCCTACCCTGTCCCGGCCAAAACGGGCATGGATGGCCTTCCCACTTCCCCTGGGCCTGGGGGTGCACAGGAGGCAGCAGGCCAGCAGCCAGGCAAGAAGGCTAGCAGGCGGGTATGCTGACAGACAGTCAGACAGACAGACAGACAGACAGACACAGGCAGACAGACAGACAGACAGACAGACAGACACAGGCAGACAGGCAGACAGACAGGCGGGCAGACGGGCAAGCAGGCAAGCAGGCAAAACAGCCAGTCATGGGTGGGATGCGCTCCAAAATTGGGGACTTTCCATGTCTCCTTAAGAGGTGCACTGTAGCATTTTGGTTCTAGCTCTGTGTAAACATTGAAGAGCCAGACCGCTTCATGAGAGCTTAACAAGTCTGATTAGTTACATTTGACATAATCCACCGATCTAATCTTGAGAAATGCCATGGAGCAAATGAAATCAATCTGGCCTGTGATTTTGAAGCTTTTCAAAAACGTACACGATGAGGCAAGTCTGCAAAGGGGGGGGGGGGGGGGGTGAGAAAGAGAGATTGAACTTGACAAGTTGTTCCTGTTTGGTGGAGAGAAGTGAGTGAGAGAGATATAGGGAGGGTGAAAAAGGAGAGACAAACAGAAAAACAAGAGAGAGAACCAGAGAAAGCGAGGTATGGAAAGGGAAGCAAAGGAGCGAGGCCGGGACAATGGAGAGAGGAGAGAGAGAGAGAGAGAGAGAGAGAGAGAGAGAGAGAGAGAGAGAGAGAGAGAAGTGTTCCCACAGATTGAATGTCCGTCAAACAAAGAGTATCAAATCCCTCTGTGAGCAAAACAACAATTGTGCCTCGACTGAAGTGACGGACGCCCTCTGGCTACGTGTGAGCGACCGCTGCAGTGAAACATAACAAATAAATCACGGCATCACAGGAAGCTGGGAGCCGTGCACACAGGACCACAGTGCTGGGGTTCAACTTGGCCATAGAAACCAGCCCAGATTTGTTTTGTTTTGACATATCTACCCTACTACTAGTAATTGCCTTTTTTGTTATGAACTTCCTTTATTTGTTATGGGTAGGCTATATGCCATGCTGCTGTAATGTTGCAATTTCACCTTAGGGATTCATTTATATATGTCTGTTTCATATATCTGTCTGTTTACTATATCTATTAACGGTAGCTACTTTTCTGTTCTTTTCTTGAGTGCATGAAGGCATGCAGTGCGACTGGTTCACACATTGGTGTCATTAGACTACGTTGAACTACATCAAGTGCACCCGAAGAAACAACACCATCTGTTTTTACTGCAAATGGACCTGTGGGCGAGTCAAAGAGACCAGAGAGCTTTTCTTGAAGTCTTTGTAAATCCTCAACCTTCTTCTGCCACCGAAAGAAAACCCCAGTCGTGGCAGAGAGACACCATCTGTCACTCAAACTGACAGAACAACAAGTCAAAACTTTAACCCGAGAGGATTTAGTAAATCTTCAATTCACAGCCTGGAGATAAGTGATCTGAGCCAACGCAGCTAGCATTTATCCAGGGAAGCGGGGCTTGGCAGCGCCATCTAAACTTGGCTCTAATTTTCCACCTCAGACTTGCCTACTCCTGTCCATTGTTCTGCAAATAATCCACTCTTCTTATCCACAGCATCCAAACTGGGAGGTTGGAAACCCTGTCAGTTTAACTTGTCACGAAAACAATCTTTAGGCCAAACCTAAAATAAGTATGTTGGTTGGTTTTCTTGACACAGTCTAAGCCTATATTCAGTCAAAACTAAAATATGGATATGGATCTTCTTACAGTTGAATATTGAAGCCCATTGCCACTATGGCAGCGGTTCCTATAGGTCCTAGATCGGTGTCTTTTGGACCAAATTGCAAAGCAGATTTTGGTCCCTTATTTTGGTTCCACGTAAATGCCTGAGCTGTCCATGATAATATTTACCATCTGTCGCTCTGAATTGAATGTTGCATCACTGCAAGAGTTGGGTATCTTTTGTGTATTTTTCCCTGATACTGGGGATGATGGGATGTTTTTTAAATGGTAGCGGCGCCAAAAAACTATCGCTTTTAGTACTCATGTCATAAAAACAACAAAAAGACACACCCAATCCTATTCTTCACTGCTATTAGTCTTAGATTAGGCAATCTGGGAATCCATAGTGTCAAGGCTCACTTGATTTAGAGGTAGGGTACATATTTGAACCAGACCAAGTCACTGTGGTCGATACAAGACAGAAACTCATGAAGTAACACCAGGGTGAGAGAGGGAGAAAGACAATGGGAACATCCTTTTTAAGAAAGAGTTCTTAAACCCGGAGGCAGTTGTTGGCATGAGGAAAACACGGAGGCTGTGAAACAGATATATGGTCAACACAGGGTTTTATGAGGAGAGATCAACTTGACAGCTCAGTCTTTTTTACCCTGCCCCTTGTTAATGCTTCTCAGGCACTATTGACAGACGATCCACCCCCTCTTAACAGTCCCACATTCCACCTCTTTTAAACGTGTTTGACGCCTTTGCCTTCACCTGGCAACACACATGCATATTTGCTTATGACAACAATGCCATGATAACTACTGCCTTTGAATATCTCATGTGTCATTCACCCAGCTATTGTTTCTGGGTGTGTCATTAGGGGGACACCATTAGACATGTTTGTTTTGAAAGTCGTAAATCAAACCCATCACCAGAAGGCCCTGACTGAAATGTTGCTTTCTATTTTGGAACGCGTTGTGTCAGCGGAAAAAAAAGAAAATGGAAGGACTGAGAATTGGCACACACACACAAACACACATACATGAATACATAAAGCAACTGTGACAAGATGAAGTCACTCTGACAGCTCCTTTCCATGATGTGGCAGGAGAGCTGCTTTGGATAGAAACAACATGGAGAGGAGAAGAGAAGAAATGAGAGAGGAGAGGATGGGCACAATACAAGAGATGACAGCAGAGAGAGGATATAAATGGAGGGGTAGGGGGGCGGGTTGGCTGATGGAGCGGTAAGAGAACTGTGGTTATTGAAATTGTAGGACAGGGAATTTAGCAGCTGCACTACTAGAGCCATTTATTCAATACTGGAGATGCATTCAATATATCAAGTAACTGCCAAGATCCTGTGTTTGTGTGTGTGTGTGTGTGTGGGGGGGGGGGGGGGGGTATTTTGCTGAGTTGAGAGACTTAAAAATCTGTTTCTGTGTGAAAGGCAATGCATAATGGATGGGTGTCAGTATCTATGCTTTTAGCCTGCGGAATCAAAGCAGCAATCCAAGACAAGCAAACACACATTACTTGGCTTCAAGCCCAGTCACACACAAAACATACGTACACAGGCATACACACAAACGTAGAGCTATGAAGCAATGTACGTACATATGAAGGTCAACGACACACAGACATAGATGTAGAATATGTGCAAAAAATTGGGACTGAAAGACGGGTCTCAAAATGCATATCCACATGTGTTCAGCCATGCACACCTGCACTGATAGACACAGGAAACAAGGTACAGATAGTTTCCTAATGACAGTGTGGTGATAGGGTGCCCCCCCTCCACCACCCTCCCAGTTCCCCTCAAACCACCTGTCGAACGCCTCCCTGCCACTTAGAACTTAATTGCTGCCGGGATTCCTGAAACAGACAGGAATCAACAACTCCCAGATTTATGCCCTAAAGAAGAAAGATGCTGTGAAGATGTTTTGTTCTGTAAACTCTCCAGTTGAGCCTTTAGATTTATGAGAATATTCAGTTTTTCAATGTTAACTGTATTTTCCAAGCAAAGTATTTTAAACATCACTGAACAACAAAAGCAATCGTCCTACTCAAAATGTGTAGTTATTTACGTGTGTTATAAAACCCAAACGCTGGTGCGTTTCAAAATAGTATTTGTAACTCCCCAACACCAAAACATGTTTTGGCATTTTTAAAACATTTAGTTTTGAATAAGAAACACATTCTTCTCATTTGTAGTAATTAAACCATAATTTAACTCTTGTCTTTTTCTAAATCCCATCTGCTCCAAACTGTGATTTAGAGCCATCCCCTGTCAAATTCCTAACTTCTATGTAGCATAATGTGCAACAGGCACTCCAGCAAGCCATACTCTTTGTGTACGTGTCTCTCCATGGAAAATACTCATGGGTGGAGCACTGATTGAGAAAAGAGGGAGAAAAGAGGGAGAAGACAGAGGAATAGTAGAAGAGAGGGTGACGATCTGCAGTCTCTACCACACCAGATGTCCTAGACTCGCTCAGAATGACAATGAGAGCAGATGACAGGAACACACTGATGTCCTGGGAGCTAGGAGCAGGCTTCCTTCTCCCTGCCTGCCGGCTGTTTCAAACACCTTTCATTGGGCTCTCAGTTCATACACACTCATGTCAGGCTGGCTGAGAGAGTGAGGACGAGGAGCACAGGTGCAGCGCAGCCAAGGAGGAGGCTGAGGGGATGCCTGTACCTGGACGAGCTCGGCTGGACAGCTTCTAATACACACACACACACTGCAATACACAAGAACACACACACACACACAGTGAACCACAAAAATGGGCAAACACACCACAAAAAACATGGACACACACAGAAACGCGCACGACCACAAACACGAACACGCACGCATCATTAACAAAACCTTGAGAACAAAAAGGACCAAATGGACCCCAGCCAGATGTTTGATTCATCTCCTGTGTAGACACCGTGCGTCACTCAAGGTGTCGTCGTACCTGTTTATGCATGTGGCACCACAACAAGAGGAACCAGTTAGCCAGGAGGGCAGGCGCCAGGCAGACAGCACACTGTGTAAGCATCACCTACACCCCAAGGTATGATAGCAGCTCCAATAAACTAACATCCAAGGCCAGATAGAGTGGCACACCTCGCTCCACTGGATGTAGACTGAGCTGTTTGGAAGGAAGAAAACAATGCCTGCCTGCCCCCAGCGCGGGCTCCAAGGACCCCATGGATCCTTAGAGCCATCCTTAGAGAGGGTCATGGATGGGTCACTTTGACGTGCAAACACACTCACTCCCATCCCCGTATGTGCCGGCACACATACCCTCACACACACGCGTGCAGACAAACAGTGGTGAGCGTGGATGCCATCACACAGGCACACATGCTAACAATAAAAGCATTACTGACTGAGCAACTCACCAAACAGTCACTAACTAGAGCACACTAGTGCGCACACACACAAACACTCACACACCGTCAGAATGCACAAACCAGTGTCTAATGATACATACACACGCATAATCACTAAGCCTACAAAGTAGAAGTACACCCTCAATGAAACAAACATCATACACATGGGCAGGCAACAATGAATAATGAATCAAACGTGTTTAGAAGCCTGGACTTCTGAAATCACAAACCTGGTTCGCTCCATAGAAATATGATCAGTTCTCTCCATGTCTCTTATCACCAACGCTCAATCTCTGTCTCAAATTAAAGTTGTTGACACCGTTTTCTAAACTCTAAAAGCTCCACCAAAAGCGGTCGCTTTCTCTTTCTTTCTTTGATACCAACTTACTCTCTGAAGGCAAAAACGATAGGACAAGTGTGAAAGGAAAGTTATTGTTGTTTAAAAGGTTTCCCGAACGTACTCACCCTTTCTTTGCTGTTGTGACAGATGGATAAATGAAGTGCTTGGCCAAAAAGGGTTGATAAGCAGATTCAGCAGAGGAGTGGAAGGAGAAGAGATTTGTGTACGTTCATCAGTTCCTTTGACAGCAAAGACAGAGCAGCAACTAGACTCTCTCTCTCTCTCACACACACTCCCTCTCTCTACCTTCTCTCTCTCACCCCTCCTCTTTCTCTTCCTCCTCTTTCATGAGCAACTCCTTCTCTCCTCCCACCCTGGCTTATACACACACACACACTCATTACTTCTCTCCTTCCACTCCCTCACCCCTCCTTTTTCTTTGCCCACTCTCTCTCTCTCTCTCTCTCTCTCTCTCTCTCTCTCTCTCTCTCTCTCTCTCTCTCTCTCTCTCTCTCTCTCTCTCTCTCTCTCCCTCTTCTACCTCTTTCCCTCTCCTCTTTCTCAAAATAAAAAAAAGTCCAGGCACACACACTCTCTCATCCTGTCTCTCACTAAGAAATAATTATGCTCTTTGATTCAAAAAGCAAGCCTGTGTCACGTGACCCGACACTTCAAATATACAGCACATTTTTTCACCAGCCACAGAATGCCTAGAGGGAAGGGAGAAGGGGGTCCACAAAGCTGAAGTTTCTGTTTTTAATTCCCTGTTTCTCTTCTCTCTCTTCTCTCTCCCCTTTCTCCTCTGTATTCTCATGGTAGTTTTTGCAGTGTTTGTACATGCTCTGAAATGGTTATACGTAGAGAAGGAAGTAGAGCCCAAAGCATGGAAATAATCCACATTTTCACGCCATGAAAAGTATTGATACAAATGGAACGCCATAGACCTTCCCTTCAGCATTCAGACAGCATAATACAACAAGCCATTCTTGACTTGAGTTGTTTCCTTAAATGACCATGCCAGAATTGTCATCAAGAATTTAAACATAACTGGGAAGACCTGGTCGTAAAACTGTTATTATACTAAACTCAAAGTAAGACTGGGCTGTTTCTTCCTAAGCATGTACATGTTGGGAAACCCAAACCCTACGTTGCCCAAAGGGAAGAACACGCAGACCACCAGAATCCCACCTTGAACGAAGAAGAGGATTTCAAACACTTGAAGAACATAGACAATTTCAAACGTGGAGGGATTTTGCAGATACTAATCTACGTATACGTTTCCAGGAATCTGAACGCTCGTAGCCACTGTATAATCTCTTCAAGTCCCAACGCAGAGCGGTGGTGGTAGAGAGCTCCAGTGAGGGGGAAGTCCCCAGAGCTCTGGCAGAGGCGCAGCAGCAGTTTGGGTGTGCCCCCAGACGTGCCCCTCTCTCCACATCAGCACATGTGTTTCAGATGTGTGCTTGTGTTTTGTCGAGCAGTTTGTGGTTCTGGGTGTGTGCCTGGTCTCCGTTCCTTGAGTGATCTTCTGAGGTTGATGTTGGGTTGTCGTGGGCACCCCTCGAAAACCTCAGGTGTCTCGTTACAGGACACACCTTTATGGGTGGCATGACCTGACCTGAGGGAGAAGCACACTCCCTTGTTTGACTTCTTGTGCCGGTTTCAAAATGTGTAGGGTGAACAAAAAGTTGCCTTAGAATGTAATAGACTGCACTGTTTATTAACACACATCAACACATTAACCCAAAATGCATTTCAATCGTTTGACATGCTTTAAAAACATCTTCTTTGATCATTAAATTAGTGGGACCAAGTAGCGCGTGAAATTCCAGACTTTTCAGTCCTGTTTGGAGAGGCTGGGACTGGCCAGCTGTTTGTAGGGTTACAAACAACAGACGCCTTTTACAACAACAACGCCCTCTGTCACAGCCTGCATCGCTGTGGCCGCAGTCCTTGACTCCATGTTTCCTGCCGTAGCGCTAACCCGGAGATGGTGGTGTGGCAGTGTTCCACCAACTCTGCATCACGGCTTCCAGATCAGATCAAGAGGCCTTTCTTTGGACCTCACAGATACAGGGATTCTGCTCAATTTGAGCCCCTTAATCTGTCAGCACGTAAACAAACATTGTGTGGGTGGTGTTGGCTTTTTTAAACGTGATTTTCATTTCCATAACCTTCAATTCGTTTCCACCCACACCCTGAAACCAACACACCCACCACAGAACACTGTACTGCATCCTAGCACACCTCTACTCTCGCCCCCCCCCCCCCTTAAAAACACAACAATTAATCTCCAATTTAGAATACAAATACATGACTTTACGCTACAATCCTCTACAGTAGCAACACCAGAACCCTGTCACCTGTCCAAACATCTTCTTCTTCCGCTCACTAATCCACCCTATTAGCCAATGACAGGAGTCTCGTGCCACAGTCCTGACCCACCCTGACCTCAGTATGTCTTCTAATGTCATCATATCCTCCTCACCCAACACAGCCCCATCAAAGCCATGCCCTCTCAGTCCTGCCCATATGCTGTCAGTGCATACAGGGCCATATGGCCAGCAATGCATGCTACTGACATGACAGCAGGGCACAGGGGCTCCATTGTAAAACAGAACCTTGGTCTCAATGGAGTCCTTGTTTAAATAAAGTTAAATTACTTCAAATAAATCCATGTGTGTAAAAACAGACTATTTTTAGATGGGGTTTCTTTAGCAACAAAAAAAAAGTATTGGCGCAGTGAAAATAACCTTAAATAAGTTCCCAAATATTTCCACAGATACATAGCTATAGTTCTTAGTGTGCCTCTTTGAAGTAGAAGGCCCAACACAGACATGTGTGGAAGTGATGTCAGTGAAAGCCCCTGCACAGAGCTGTCCTCCAGTCCTCACACGGCGACAGGAAGTGTTCAAACCCCCTCAGCTGCACTGAGCTCCTGGATTGATCTTTATCACCATACATGTACTGTACTACACGTGTGTGGCTTCTGAGGATTAACCTGCTACTCAACAGGGCATTCAAAGCCAGTACTGTTGATTCAGTGCTGAAAAAGTCAATAATTACTCTCAAATGTAATTAATAGCTCAGTAAATATTGTCAAGATGGAGATAAGCTGATCCTGCACAACCCATCTTGGCAATGTAAACATAATGGTTTTGCACCATGGATTTGAAATGGATGTCAAATATATGAGATGATGCAGTACAGTATGATACAGTATTTACATTATGTTGTGTTGGGAGCATTATGATGATGGTAACATTATGGTACCATATTATGGTAAAGTTATAGCATATTTTGTTTTGATCATAAACAACAAATGATCAGTGATTGTGTGTGTCTAGAGTGCGTGATTATACGTTTGTGTCGTTTGTGTGTACGTCCAGGCTGGCATGCGTGAGTGCATGCATGCATCCGTGTGTGTGTGTGTGTGTGTAGCCAGTAGCAGCGGGCAGGTCAGAGGTTAGGAGTGTTTGTGTTTCAGTGTCAGTGGAGTGTGCTGCAGGCTGAGATTTATGATCTTTGTGTCTGGGAGACCACAGAGTGGGGGATAATGAAGACAGATCAGAGTACTATCTTTCTCTCACACGCCCCTCTTTTACTGGGCAGCATTGGAAACATGGCTTATAGCCTCCTAAGTCCACACACACACCTCCTCAGACTACAGCTATCACTTGCTCATTGGCAGTAAGATCATAACACACTTACTGACACATGACATTAATCCTCACTCTAAACCCGGCACACACACACACACTAGCACACACACCGGCATGCATGCTATCGCACGCACGCACAAGCATTCTGTAACCACAGGTCCACTGCTTTTAGACAACGCCTCGCAATATGGGTTTAAACTCAGACTGTTGGTCTGGAGCTCACTTAAAAAAAAAAAATAATGGACAATATTCATGAAAACGTTACTCCAACGTGTTTTTACTTAAGAGCCAACTCTTATTTGCATTTGAGAAACTACAGAGGGGAAGGATCCTGCGGCTGGTTGGCTTAGAGGGGAAAAGAGAGAGGACAGGGGTAATCAAAAGATGGAAGGAGGGGAGAATGAAAGGGCGAGGGAGGGAGGGAGGGAGGGAGGGAGGGAGGGAGGGAGGGAGGGAGGGAGGGAGGGAGGGAGGGAGGGAGGGAGGGAGGGAGGGAGGGAGGGAGGGAGGGAGGGAGGGAGGGAGGGAGGGAGGGAGGGAGGGAGGGAGGGAGGGAGGGAGGGAGGGAGGGAGGGAGGGAGGGAGGGAGGGAGGTGGTGGTGGACGCGGCAGGTTTTAATCAGGAACAAGATGCCTGTAATGAGATCACTATTTCCCTGCCTTCAGATTGATGTCATGTGAAGTTTGGTGCCGCACTGAGACATGCAGGGGACGCAAGGCAGGCACACGCTGCTCCAACAGACACACACGCACAAATATACACGAGTCACACACTTACTTGTGCATACTGCGTTTTTAGTTACAGACTTAAATACACATCCTGTGCAATGAAGGAGCTCATTCATCCAGGCTGGCAAAAACGCATTCATTTCAGACTCCAACTGCCATGAAGTATAACACACACAGAGGAATACTGCTCAGAGGAAAATGAGCCGCTTCCAGCACTAGGGACTGTGTGTGTTAATCACAGACACTGAGCCAACACTATATATGAGCTGTATGAAACACAAATGTGGAAATGGGCCACGGATCGGTAAGCGGGATGGGGATGGAAGTGTAAATGCAAGGAAGAGTATCTGTGCACTGTGTATGCCGATATACGTGTGTATGTCTGTGTGTGTGTGTGTGTGTGTGTGTGTGTCTATGCCTGTGTGCTCACATAAGTGTACAGTTTGGGGTGCAGAGCAGGGTTGTCCACACAGCAACCAGCATGTGTGCCAGTACATGAGTACATTGCCTATTCCCCAACATGTGTGACCAATGAAAGGTGAATAGCCCTCCTGTATATACTCTCCTCAAAATCAGCCATGATGTCACTGTGAACCCTCTCTGAACCCACCTCTGTCAAGAGGCATTACCCCAGCACTCCTTCTTTCTCCCTGATTTTCTCTTCCACCTCTCCCTCCTGCGTTCTCTCTCCGTTCTGCCTATCATTTTGCCGGAATTCTTTACCCTGAAAACCACATTTTTTTTGTTCCTCTTTTCGTTTTCTCGTATTCTTCCACTTCTCCCTCCCCTGTTCCCGTCTCTCTCTCTCTGCTTCTCTCTCTCGTTGGCTAGCTTGTTCTAATTGAATCACCACAAGTGCAGTCTCACTGCCAAATGCTGCCAGGATGTTCTGATTAAGTTAGACTTTGTTTAAGCAGTGGTTTTGCAAAAATTGCTCCGAGTCCTGAAAGAGAAAGAGAGTGAGGACAACAGTTCAGACACAGACTAGAAACAGTGTAGGGAGAGAGAAAAGGGGGGGAAGAAAGAGAGCAGGGGAAAAAGGGGGTGGTGGAGGCAGAGAGAAGGCAGCCAGAGATGCACATATGGAAGTGATTCAGTAATTACGGCAAATCTGTGAGCTCAAAAGGAAAGGTCCTCTTTTCCATGCCTCCTTCCCTGCACATAAAACGAGCCTTGTGAGAAAACTGGGTACTAAAAACTATGTGGTGGAGGTTTAAAAAAAAAAAGTTTTAATTTGCTTTTCTTTGAATCAATTGCCCACAGGCCTCATGCAAAGGAAAAGTTGTAGTCAGTATGCTTTTTTATGTCCTCATTGTTGGAGTAAGAGGTAACATTTCATTTTCCTCCATTCTATATATTATCTACTGGGCTTGTTTGATGAGCTTAATCAGCCATCACATAAGCAGTGTAAACCAACTATGGGGCTTAGCTTGGTATAAACTTGTTCAATCCTCCATCAACCATAGCTTAACTGGTATTACCTCAAATGTCCCTCAAACATATTTCAACACAACGATTTGTGTGTGAGTGTGTAAGGGAGGGGGCTCTGCGTGCGTTTGTGGGTGCTATAGTCGGTGAGAGAAGGGGTGTTACAGAAAGTGATGACTGTCTTTTCAGCCTCAGGCAGAAGGTGATTTGCAGGTGTGTGTGTTGGCAGCAACTTCTGTTCAGTCCCCAAACGGTTCCAGCACCCTGTAATTACCTCATACCATGCCATAACATGTTTGCATGACGTGCGTGAGTCGTCCAAACACACATTTTGCTTTTGAGGGCACCGAATTTGACATCAAATTCATCTCGGCTGGAGTTAATTTATGTAGAGTATGTAGTATCTTAGTGTTGAGTTATAGGCTGTAGGTTGATGCTTTGTAAGAAGAAGTAGCCATGCAAAAACAACCGTCTTTCATCAAGAAATTAGATATGGCAAATCGCCAAGAACGATTTATTGGCCGAACAAACAACCGTTAGATGCCGATGCTGCATGTGACCAATTTGGAATAAATTCCGTCTTCAGACGGAATTTGACTTTCCTTGTGAGCATTGTCGTCGTAGTTTGTTAAATTACTTAATTATCATGTTGATGTACCGTCATTACGGATGGGGAAAGAACTTTGAGACTAAAAGGAGAAGCTGTTGAAGAAGCTGGAGATTATTAGCTATTTAGTTCCCTCTAGCGACATAATAATTAAGTACAGTTAGTGCGCCTTGGACATGAAATATGGTTCATGTTCATAATTTATGCTTGGTCTAAAATTGCATTTTGTCGGTATTTTTTCTTCACCATAGCTGCCTATTAGCACATGCAAACCAATGTAAACGAATGTATGCATCAACTGCATTTGTTGCAGGAATTGCACACTGTTTCCAGTTGTACTCGTGTATTTTCAACTATAGGTTGTCGAATGATTCAAAAGATAGTTTAATGAATGTAAATTAAGACCTGTTCATCTTGAGAAGGCTGTGAGACCTGGCTGCTCTGCAGAGAGCAGAGATTTGAACCTTCAGCCTTCAGGATGGTCCAGGTGATGAAGAGGGAGAAGGAGACGATGGGAACATTCTCTGGCCCTGGCTCATTTTTATCTTCTGTAGGTGGAGATTAAGTTGAGAACCCACATGAAGGGAGAGAGTGCCTGGATAACCAGCTCACCTGGGGAAGAGGGAGGGCCTGGTGCAGCTGCTCCTTGGTGTGAGAAATCTGTTGTTCCCGTCTTTGAGTGGCCTGCAGGCCACTCTAATATTTACCTTTGACCGATGCCCCTAATAAGTAATAAATAAACAGCCTAACGTTGTAGGTTTTTGTTTTAGGCGAATTCCTCATGTGTTGGCTGTGTCACATGACTATATGAACAACTATGAGAACCCATTCGTTTTTGGTGCCTTCTGTTGGCTGCATGTGGAAAACAACGAGATTCTCCACCACTTGGTGTTGGTTACACGTCTGATTGGTTCTCTAGTCTGCATTAATAACACACAACTCATAGTCAAGTCGATGACATGTCTTTACAATGATAGTTGACTGTGTTACATCAGCTAAGCCACATTCATTTGAAGGAGGGGATCCCTCGCAGTTGCTCCTCTAGTTCTTTCATTTTTTCCTCAACAGAGGTTTCCAGGTAGTTTTTTTTTTTTGTGTGTGGGGGGGGGGGGGTTAGGTTGTTTAATTGCAGTTTTATGAGTGTATGTGAAGTGTTCTGTGACTGCTTGTAAAAAGGAAAACAAATACCTTTAATTTGATTAATACAATTAAGATCCATATATATGTATTGTATGCACCTTCCTACCACAGTAAATTCCTTGTTTGTGTGAACTTACATGGCAAATACAACAAATTCTGATGACCTGTCTAAGTAGGCATACTTCAAGATATACATTGTAAACTCATACAGTTAATACGGTCGGTGTTAAATTCCCCTCTTGACCCTGTCACCTACCCGGGTCAGTGAACACTGGAGGCACGGTTTGCACCAACTACTCACCCATATCATATCTGGGAGGTTTGAAAGATGTATGAACGAGCCAAGGTATGTATTCTGTACCCCTGCAGGGATATAGTTGATTTCCAGCTATGAAGTAAATATGAAACTTACCTCAAAGTGTAAGATGCATCTCCAAAATGTACTAGGCTATGGTATACAAGAGGTGATTGCCATTTAGTCTACTGACAAGTTAGTTTGCAACCCCAACACAGTTCCGCTCACATTATACCTTGCCTTTTTCATTTGACAATGATGGTGGGCTGATGAGGTTTTGTTGTCGTTTTGAGCAATTGTTACACCACCAGGAGGCGCTATACAACACAAACCATTTAGCAGCAGTCCATGTCTGTTATATATAAGTCTATGGTCTGTTCGTGTGATGCAGTGGCCCCACTTAACCATAAATTCACATCTGTCCTATTGGATTTCTCACTCATGAATGTCACAGTGAGCAAGTAGGGATGAGACAATTTACTGAACACTGGAGTAGCCTAGGCCTACTGTGTTGCCCATAATCCACCATTTTGTTTACATCTTGGAAATCTGATGTTTTTCTCAATGTCAAACACATTTTAGTAAGTATGTGTAAATGCATAAAGAGCCACATTCAGACATCTAGACATATCTCACCTTTACGAAATGACATACACGTGTGAGCACACACACACACACACACACACACACACACACACACACACACACACACATCAACAACAAGCCACTGTCTATAGAAAGGTTCACCACCACTGACCGCCATTTGACATTGTGTTCAATGTCCAGTGTTCACAATAAAAGTGTAGCTCGCAACTCCAAGAACAAGTAGTCACGTTAAGTCACGCCCATTGTCCATGTGCCTCACCCCCACCCTCTACAGTTTCTAATCGCGCGCTCCGTAGTTTGCATAAAATGTGTGTCACTAGGGCAGCGCTCTCCGTGGCACATGCCGAATGCACATGTAGCATGGCTTTAGAGACCGCATCACGGTCGAATAAGTGCGTCAAACTCCACTCACCCATTCCTGCCCGCCAATGAAAACGCACCAAAGAGTAAAAGGAGGGAGAAAACGAGAGAGACTTCACAGGATGCAGTGAGCCAAAGCCCATACCTAACTGGCAAAACAGAAGTTTTAGAGAGCAAAAAAAAACGCAAGTCACATTTCTTAAGTCACCTGAAAACGTGATTAATGTGGGTGCGTTTACCATTGGTTGTGTAGCCCCTACCAGTTCATTTTAGGAAATCCTGAGGATTAAGAATTCCTAGGATAACTGAATTCACTTTTCTCTGCTCGTGCTGTACCGCTCTCGCTCAACCAAGGTGCTCTATTCAGAGTGCAGAACGGACCCAGGTAGCGTCAAAGCCGTCAGCACACCTGAGAGGCACAGCTGTGCAATTGGGACAGCTGTATACGATTTACTTTTTTGTGTCAAGATACATTGTTAATAACGCTTCGGATCGGAATTTCGTGGCCCAGTTGTTTTGTGACGGTCAAACTTTTTTGAAAAAGTAGTCACGAAAAGCACTATCATCTAAGCACTGCAGGAAGATGGATAACAATTCCGGTGGTGGTAAGTAATGATATTTGTGATTAAGATGACAATTTTGACGATTAAGAATGATGAGGATGTATGCCCATTTAAACCTTTTTTTTTATGAGTCGTAAAGAAGATTGCCTATATATAGATTTTAATTTGATAATGAATACCATTGCCATTGAGTCCATTTGAATACAGTTCCATCTTAATTTTTTTTTTTTTTTTGTCGCATTGAACTTTAAACTGAATTGTGCAGGCAACTTCAGATGTTTAGTACCGGGTACAAGCTACTCGCTATAGCTTTCGTTTGAGTGTTACTCAACGCGTCAATCTATTGGCTACATGTTATCAATGCGGTCGCTGTCATGAGTATCAGCCCTAAATAACTGAGTCAAAAAAAATGTGCAGGTCAAAATTAGATTGTAAGCTATTGAACACTTATTGGAGAAGCCTGATGTGTAAAACATGTCAAGTGTTTGATAAGAACATTGGTGCTGTAAATGTCTCCAGTTAGATGCTAATACAGGTACTGTGGCGTTCTTGTCTGTGTGTGACAGATTGGCAGAGATATGAAGTGAGGTTCACCTTAATTGCTCAGAGAGGCGACTTCCTGTTTCTCGCATGAAAACAAACTCACGTGGAGCTGCAGGCAGCTAGCTGTCAGTGGCTTCAATGCCTTCTCAATACAGTTATACAAAGCCAAGTTCATTTTCACGCGTCACGTTAACGATTCTCAACAAATCCATTGTGGTGCGTCACGCGTAACAATTTCCGAGGTAAATTGGTTGGCGATTACAAATAATCACTATGGGAAGGTAACACGCCACTATAAACAAATCCTTAATGTTAGGCAAAGTGCTCATGCGATTTTGTCACAATTCGGGTTCACACTTCCAGTAATTGACGGGAGAGAACAAATCAGTCACGTTTCACGACAGGTGATGAAATGGCTTGTGTCAAGGCGCACCCTTTTCCATGAGTAGTTTGACACAGAACCAATCTAAAGCCAAGCGTAAAGTGTAGTTCATCTTATCTAAGGCTACTGTAAATGAGTCCCCCGTTGGTAAGCTGCAGACTGGTGACTGATGATTAACTGAGTTCCTATTTTTTTATCCACCAGATGGCAGTTGTTATGGTAGATTGTGTGACTTGCAAATCCACAAATATGGTTCATGGGGCTTACAGTAGCCTATGACAAAAAGGTAAATCGATGGAACCAAAATAACTGGGATCATTCTTTGAAAGGATGAGTGCTTTTCCGGACCTCTCTTTTACATGACAATGTCTGAAAAACATTTAAATTGTGTAGATTTATGGAAGCGCACCCATTTGTCACGAAGACACATTTTTAATCACTGTTTTAATCTCAACATGAGTTGACCATAAATCCCAATTTACCCAGACGCATTAACAAGGGCAAACAATCGGCTATTGACGCGCACACAGCTACTATTACTAATCAAAACATGCATGGTGTCTATCACTAGGTGGTCGGTTTTGCCTTGTGGCTAGTAATTACAAGTACAACACAATGCATTGTATGCCAATGAGGCCCTCATAGCCTAACCAGCGCCGTTCTCTTTCTCATTATTCTATCTATAGGCTACTGACTGACTGTATGAATGATGACGTTAGTCCAGAGCTTGATGGTGAATGATACCTGTGCTCGTTGCTTCGTCAGAACACCCCCGCTCACTCTCATCTATCCTTCTCTATTTTATTCTGCTCTTTAATTATAGCGAAGGAGCCGAAGCTTCCGTCGGAGTTGATAAGTTATGGCTACTGGTGGGAGTGCAACGCAATGTAGTCTAACTGAATGCACTCCTTCCATCGAATTCGCCCTCACGTGTGGATGCACTTGCTGAGCCGCGTGCTGCGCGTGATTCCCAGGACCTCCTCCCTCCAGTTTCTCGCTCTCACGGACATTAGTCTTGCTGCCGCCTGCGGTGTTGGAAAGGGGAGGTTGGTCAGTGGGTCAGCGATTTCATGCACGGAGTTAATCTCATGTCACGTTTGTCCGCCTCATGCGCATTTTGTTCTCTCCTTTTTTTTATTGAAAGCAAATGCAGTAGTGTGACAGTCTTCTGGTTCAAACACACAACATCTGTCCCCAACTCGATCCTATGCGCGCACACCCGCTTTTTTTGTATTACAGCTGGAACTATCTATGTCCATCTCTTCCCATTCTCAGCGCGTTACTGATATCGACACAGTATTAACGCTGAAAATGCAAAAACTTTTGGTATTGCTTTAAGTAGGCTGCAGAGCGATTGAAATGAGTCTTGTATACCATGGTTGGTCACTGCGAATACATCCCATGAATGTCAGTGAGTTACAATGCAGTATGGTACAGGGGCCCAATCAAATTCCATTGTAGCATGTTGCTGTGATATTTACCTACTTACTCTGGACAGCATAATGGAGTTGGCTGTATGCTCCTCACAAGTGACTGATGACAGCTGTACAGCTAATACATTATAGTAGCATGACACAATAAGTCATGGCTAATAAACATTTGACTTTTTTGACAATCAAAAAATAACATATGTGCCCCTATTGTAAAGTCCAGCACCTTTACAATCGAGAGACACGCCACAAATATAAATATTGGTGAGCTCTGTATTCTGTCTGTGCCAATCCTGGATCATGGCCATGGGAGGAAGGGAGGATGGAGGGAAAGCGGGAGTAGGGGGACTGTTACAAAGTGCTCACGTTTCTCTTCCTGCAATGACTCACAGGCAGATTAGTTCCTGCCCGGGCAGTATAAGCTCACCATGGGCTGCATGGAACCTGCTGATTCTTCAATGAATGCCAGTGTCTGCACTGACCCCAATAGCGACTGACTTGTGCTATATAGACAGTGGAAGCTTCTCTCTAGGTTACATGGGCCATGCTCTGGAAAATGCTGTCTGGTAGGGTGAACACTAAAACTTCTAAGACCGATCCTCCATCCTGAAGTGCACAGTGTTGTACTACAGTCACCTGAACTAGAGTAAGTTAGTCTGTTATTGTTAAAGTTAGCCATTCAAAGAGTTGGTTGACATAGAATCCCCTCTTTCTATACAAGCTGTTTCCGAATGGTTCTGCTTTACCTCATAAACCAACTGTAAACGTTATTATCAGCACACAGTTTATGGCATGGTGGCCTTGATAGCCATATTAACAGTGTAACATGTTAGCGTCCATGTGAGTCTTCAGGTGGATATGCAATGTTTTTGGGTGGGTCCAGGAATTTCAAAACAGGTCTGGGCTAATATGGGAGATGCATGTCTCGGGTATAGAGAGGCAAGGCCCAGCCATCCCATGTGTATTAGTGTGAGTGACCGGGTCAACAGACGCAGTGAAATGTGCAGACCGAGGAATCATAACAATCCTTGAGCTAAACAAATTCCTTGCACAGCAAAGGGCAGTATAAAAACAAAGTTAAAGAAAAACTTTCAATCACATAGTCCAGCCCACTAAAGCCCGGAGTTGCTTCTAAAACATTGTTTTATAGGTGTTTTTGCCTGATATCTGGGATGACCATGTATCAAACTATCCAATCCCCTCTCTCTCTCTCTCTCTTTCTGTAGCATAACGAGACTCATTTGTGGCAATGCATGCTGCAGTGTATACCTCTGGATAGCGCCGCATCCATGGGGCCTTGCCCTTGTATGTGACGGTAAACACATCGCTGACTTGTGATTATTGTATAAGTCAACACGAAACTGCGGATTTGGCCTGGGTAGTAACCGTGTCTATCATGAGTCCATGTGAGTCGGCGGTCAGGTGTCGTGCAGTTAGTTGGCGCTGGGCACGGTGCCAGGGGAGCGGGGCTATTATTGGAGCGGAGGCAGCAAACCTCGCAGACACGTGAGGCCGTGTTTCAGCTCATCAACAACGCATGACCAATAGATGCAAAGGAATGCGAGTGAAGTGAAAGCAGAGATAGATAGATATATTTATTTATTATTATAACAAAACACTTAGCCTGTTCAAAACGACGCATATAAAAATACTTTTGTTGAATGACGCAGGAATTATTTGCCAATGTGAGGTATTTTTCCGGCGCGTTCTCTGTTGCTGTGCTTCCTGTAGTATTTTTAGCGTTCACTCTGTCTCTGTCGGCCTATTATACTCGACTAGGCTAGGATTCTTGTACTTTTCAGTGTGGCCCGTCAGAGGTTGTGCAGGATTGCATCACGTGCTACGCATCAGTAAAAGTGACCCCCCCCCCCCCAAAAAAAACAAAAAAAATAAAAATAAATAAAATACATTTTCACTCAACCAATTGTGTGCTGTCAGCCTAGTGGGGTATTTGTTTTCCTTTATGAACTTGACCTTGATTCTTCTGTGTACTTCCCTTGTTCTGCAGGAGTCATCCTGTATGCAGGCTCTTCTGGCAGTGCCAGCCCCAGCCCTGGCAGTCCCTCTAGTGGGTACCAGACACAGTCCCCCTCCTCTCACTCCCAGCCCTCGTCCCCGGAGGAGGTCACATTCACAGAGATCGGTGCGCTGAAAGGGCGCGTGGGCAGTGGCACCACGTCATCCTCCAAACTGTTGTTTCAGTTCCCTGAGGTTTATAATGGGCCCTCAGCGGCCCCGGTCCAACACGTCTACCAGCACCCCATCGCTGGGAAAAGGCAATGCAGCTTTACAGGAACCTTCACCAGTGAGTTCCATACCAGCTCCTGCAACAACCAAGTCAAATACTAGAACTGTCTTTACTACATTAAGAATTCTTGATTTACTTAACTCAATATAAGATAACCATTTGGGTAGTCTCATAAGAGAGCACACAAGTTAAGCATAAGTCAAGTTGACCTCAAATTATTGTTAACCTCCAACTATGGTACACTTGACCCATGTACAGTCTGAAGACCGATACCCAGCACATTTGGGACCAGTCCCTGGTTTTGCATTCTGACCATGTAAAGCCTCTGCCTGTCTGACTTTGGGTTTCACTTTGCAGAGACTGGTGGAATGGTGCTGCTGTGTAAAGTGTGTGGAGACATCGCTTCAGGGTTCCACTATGGAGTTCACGCTTGCGAAGGCTGCAAGGTAAGGAAGGCCCTTGACGGCCGCCCAAAATAGCTTTTGAAGAAGTGCCCCATTTTCAGTGTTTCCCAAAAGGACGAGCGTGTGGGCCGACCTGACCGTGACCCCGTCCTCTGTGCTGCAGGGTTTCTTCCGTCGCAGCATCCAGCAGAACATCAACTACAAGATGTGTGTGAAGAACGAGAACTGCCTCATCATGCGCATGAACCGCAACCGGTGCCAGCACTGTCGCTTCAAGAAATGCCTCTCGGTCGGCATGTCTCGAGACGGTGAGAGTTACTATCACTGTCATTTGGACGAGTGGCGGCTTGCATGTCACTTTGTCACCTGGAAGAGCTCCAGGACAGTTACTCAAGTCAGCTGTGATATTGGGTAGATGAGGAGTCTCAGAGATTGAGGGCATGGTGCAGAGCATCTTCTGTAGGTCAGCGTGCCAGTTGTAGCCCAATCATGAGTGTATTTCGCAGTGCAGTAGTCTTGTCCTTTAAGCAAGTGTCACGGCACCTTTTACATGGAAGGGCACATTGACAAACAATACTCCTCCTCGTTGACCTGCATCCTTCACTCTCTTAAGTTTCAGAGTATGCCTTTCTCTTGCCCTTTGCAGCATCCTCCTTTTCTCTTTTATCTCCACTATGTTCTCGTGCCGTCCCCCCACCCTCGCTGTACTCCATGTTCCCTGGGCTCCCCCCACCCCACCCCCCTTCCCATTTCCCTCTCAGACAGTGATTTATGAGAATAGGAGTCTTGAAGTCCCTGAAGCGATCTGTCATCCGGAAAACTGCAGCAAACACAGGAATTATTTTGGGAAATTGGAACGGGGGCAACTTGATTACCTTGTATATGCCCTTATACCATCTCTCAGCAATTGATGAGAGCTACGCTGGCAATTAAGCCTGAGATGCGGAAAAAACATCTCTCCCTCACACGATTCGTCAGTTGCGACGCCCAAGTTGTCCGCTTTTAGTCGTGCCCGTTGAATGTTGATTAATTACCTATCACAGACAATGAAGATATACGATTGGGTTGACCTAGAAAAACAAAGCAGAATTGGGCCTATAGCATACGTACACATGCTGACCTACTTGGAGTAGTTTGTCTCCTTCCTCTTTGTACTGTTTCCTCTGATGTGCAGCCTTTGGTGCAGCCAGCCTTGCCTACTCAATGTGTGAGGGAGAGCTTGAGAGTGAGATAAAAAGGGAGGGGGGGGGTGGTTAGCACACGGGTCAACAGTGCTGCAGTAGCTCAGCAGTGTAGGAGCTACCTAGTAAGGTGGGTGGCTAAGAGAACAGCAAGGAGATTTTAAAGAAAGAAATCAAATCAACCCCTTTCAAAACCACAACCTAGAAACCCCTTTACCTCTGCTCCACACATTGCAAAAACAGGAAAACCACTGACGACAGAAACACATTAAAGAGTACGCCCTGATTGTGAATGGGGTGGCTGTGTGTTAACCTGGTTCTGCAATAGGCAAACTTCAAAGTCAGTTGGCATGATGGCATACTTTGCATCCTGTAGTGTAATTACAACTTCTTAAAGCTACAGTTCACATTCAAACACTCTTTATAAAAGTTGTATGAAACCCATCAAAAGTCTAGACATGCCATTGTAAGAAAAAATGGCAAATACATTCACCTGATCTTGATTTTGACAAGAGTGAATTGAGTATTACATATCTATGAAATAACATACATGGACAGTGATTTGCATGATGCAACAGAGCAGACCAAAATGGATGTATATGTATTAGTAGACTCCTGCTTCAGATATCCCAAATAATCAATAAAATACATTCAAATGTGTTTCCTGTTGAGTGATCAGGAAACCCTACGTGTGTGCTTAGTTCGATTATTATAAAAAATACATCTATTTTGTTGCTGTAAGTAACTATCAAAAGGAGAGTCTGTGATAAGAAACCTCACCAGCAAACTCCCCCAGCCCCTTAACCTTGCTTTCACTCTTCCTTCTCTCACTTCTGCTTATTGGCAAGCTCTCCTGTGAGCATTAGAATTTGCCTCCCTCTCTCTAGTTTTCCCTCCTTCCCTCTCTCCCTCTATTGCAGTGGTGGTTGCATCTCACTCATGTTGCTCCACTGCCCTACTTACAGGCCAGGAGGGAGGGAAAGAGACATTGAGTGTGAGAGCGTGGGGTGGAGGGGATCTAAAAATATCCTTTCCAGCTGATGAATGCTCTTGGGGTTGTGAGTGGAAGGGAGATGGAGGGTTGGGGGTGGGGGTCTACTTACAGAGTGCAATGTTCTTTGCATTTCATTAATATCTGAACTAAAACGTGACTACAGCATGTTCACTTTACATAATTGAAGCTGTCTATTTTTACACCGTATTCACGTAATCATACACAGTACATGATTTACTTTAGTAGTGCAAGTCTTCTCGAGGCACTGTGTGATGAAATTATTCCTATCTTTCAAAGCCAGAAACATTGTGAATGTGTTCAATTATGTTTTAATGGTGCTCAAAGAACCACACACATATCTGCAAATAACACCAGCCTTATTGTGTTGTTTCTAGCTGTGCGCTTTGGGCGAATCCCCAAGAGGGAGAAACAGAGGCTGTTGGACGAGATGCAGAGCTACATGAACAGCCTGAACGAGTCCACCACCATGGATGTAGATTCCTCTCCTGTGAGGGAGACTCTGCCCAGCCCTGTTGAGAGCCACTCCAAAGAGCCCATCTCCAGAGCCTACCGCGACATCTTCGTTAGCAGTAGCAGCCAACCACAAGCAGCCAAGAGGACCAACGTCAACGATAACACCCCATCACCCTTCCCGAGTAACTCCGCCCCTCAGGAGGCCAACTACGCTCACGTGTCCTCCCAGTCCCACCCTAGCCCCACGCAGGTGTACCAATCCTGCCCTGCCTCTCGTTGCCCTGTCACCTCCAATGACAACCCCCATACATTCCCCACAATTGACAATAGTCAGTATAGTTACCCCAATTCGTCCAATCAGAATCACGGTCAGTCAAATGGAGGTGTGGCTCAACAGGGCAGCTCCGTCAATTACAATGGTTTCTCTGCTTCTGGAGTCACCCAGAACCAGCCTTCCTGTCCATGGAAACTAGCCCCAGGGGCCAAAGTGCTGGTAAGTAATCAGTGAGTTGTGAAGTAACTATAATGGTTTTTTATGTACGATTTTTAGTGATATCAGAACAGATTTCAAATACAGCTATGATCTGCGGTGCATGATTATAATTCATTTGTCTCTCTCTTTTGCCCTCCTTCTCCCTCAGGCCTGTCCCCTGAATGCGTGTCCTGTATACGGGGCAGACCATTCGAGCCAGCAGGTGTGGGAGTCCTTCTCCCAGTGCTTCACCCCAGCAGTCAAGGAGGTGGTGGAGTTTGCCAAGGGCATCCCAGGGTTCCAGGAGCTCAGCCAACATGACCAGGTCATGCTGCTCAAATCAGGCACCTTCCAGGTATGTTCCCCCTGTTCACAATGCTATAATTGGTCATACAGAACTAATGTAGTTAATGTACATGAAAAGGATTCAGTTTGTGTTCCAAAGCTTTTCTGATTCCACATCGATAACCTTTGTCCACTCCCTCCCTTTCCCTGCCAGGTGCTGATGGTGAGGTTCTGCACGCTGTTCAACGCCCAGGAGCGCACGGTAACCTTCCTGAACGGGCAGACGTACCCCCTGGCCTCTCTCCGGGCGCTGGGCATGGACTGCCTGCTGGACGCCATGTTTGAGTTCAGTGAGAAGCTGGGCTCTCTAGGCCTGGAGCCTGATGAGATGGCGCTCTTCATGGCAGTGGTGCTAGTCTCTGCAGGTGAGCTGTAGTTTGAGTGAGCCGATAGACGATAAGAATAAAAAGCAAATAGTTTATGTAGAGTGTATTTGATTCAGGCCTGGCCAGAGAAAAAAAAAAACACAAACACATAGGTATTGCTCTTTTTGTTTGCTTCTGCCCAAACCTGACTCTTCCCCCTCTCCTCCCCAGATTGCTCCGGGATGGCTGACGTCAGGGCCCTGGAGCACCTGCAGGAGGGCCTGATCCGCGCCCTGCGCTCCCTCATCACCCGACGACGCCCCGACGATGCCTCCCTCTTCCCCAAGCTGCTCCTGCGTCTGCCTGACCTACGCACCCTCAACTGCCAGCACTCAGACAAGCTGCTGGCCTTCCGCATCGACCCCTGAACCCACATGTTTAAAAAACTGAAACTCTTTTCCAAGGGCAGAACTTCCTTTGTCATTGAGGAACTAATTGTGCAATCAGATGGACATTTCTCAAGAAGCTAATGTTTGTAAAAGGACAATAACAAACATAACTTTCTTTTATTTTCATCCGCTTGAAAAATATTTCACTTTTAACACACAGGTAAATGCTTGTATATTTACACAACAAACACCTCAAGATGTCTTGGGGAAGGGTGGTTAGAAGAGTGTACATGTTGTTAGGCTTAACATTTTCTGGACAGATTGTTTGTTCACTTCCTAGTATTTCCAGTTTGGTGAAAACCAAAAGCCATTTCACATAAGTTTAGCTTCTCCTTCTCAATTCCTATTATTTCTATTATTTTTACATTTGTAAAAATAAGATAAAGGGACCATGTACATAATGCATAGATAACTTCATAGCATAACTGTTCCGTGCCATTCACTAACCAACCACACCATCCAAACTAGTTTTTGAATGAATGATTGTGTCAAGAGGAATTCAAACTTTTACTGTTTAAATAAGATGAATAACCTCCAAAGAAGGTATAGTTAATTTCACACATGGATTTTATATACTGCAACTCATATATGCATTCATCAGATTTTGTTTAAATTAAAAAGGTTAATTCTGTATAGTTTATATCTTAATCTTGTCTGGAATCACAGCAGGACTGATGGAAATGGTCTCAGTGCATGTTGGATTTTAAAATCCATTTGTTGATATATATGGCTGGAAATATATATTGTTCATCCAATGTGTCTATTTAAAAACCTGATTGGGAGGTGGTGGTGGAGAAGGGAATCAGTCTAGAAGAAAGTTATAGTTTCTGTTGGCTGGAAATGGTGTGCAAAACAGCAGTGGGATATGCACAAGAGAACATCGAATAGGACTCTCAGAGGGAATGACAGATTGAGAATCACAATGGTACTGTGATTATGTCTGATTCATTTGAAGAACTTGTCCTGGTGTGAGATGATGCAACAAACCAGCGTATAAAGCCTAAAATCACCAGCACAGCCACTTCTCATGCCCCGTCCCCTACCCCCAAACGTTTGTCATACAAACGCAAGCGTTATATATTTTTGGGCGAGTGATCTTCTTTAACCAGTACAGATCCGCTCAGTGCTAGTTTGATTATGGTTGATTGAGCACATGTTCTTGTACATTTTGTAAATGTTCCTTTCTTCCTTCCATAGAAACAATATAAAATGAAATTATTGTACTTTGTTGCTTGTGTCTCTTTTGGATCCGTCCTTTGTTCCAACTGACATAAACATGATGTGTGTGTGTGTATATATATATATATATATATATATATATATATATATATATATATATATATATATATATATATATATATATATATATATATATATATATATATGGGATTATTAAATGAAAATGCAAAAGGACTTTGTCAGATAAGGTGTGCTTAAAAAAAAAAAAAAAAGCAAATTATAGCCTATAAATTAATAGGCACATGAACCGAAAATGTTCACATCGACTGATTTGGCATTGCAGTTAAAGCTTTTGTCTGATTTTGACATGTAGCGAAGGATTTTACTGGCATTCAATTTCGTATTGCACAGTTCATGCTGCAATAAAACCAGCTAAAGTAGCCCTTCTGTCTAAACACCCTAACAGTTGGGCCATGCTCTGACAGAAAGGGAAAGACTGCCACCCTGCGTTTAACGGATATATTGTTTTATAACACGGAAGTATGTTGGATGACGTTGTTTCTAACATGGGTTAGCTACCTAGTGGCAAACAATCAGCCTCTCGAGCTACATAGTGAACTTGATCGTTTATTACAGCAATGATTTGATTATATTAAGTGGCATGGAGACAGTATCAAACAACGTGGTAAGGATTGCTAACTTTTTGAAAATTATAAAGACTGGATAGTTAAAAAATATATATAAAAAGCTCTAGCTAGCTAGCAAGCTGTACTCATCATGCCCATCTACAGTAGCTAGCAGCTTTGCTAATTCAGGTTGCCATACAGTAGCTTTAAATTATTTTTGTACACAATTGTGTAGTTTTAGGGGTAGGCCTATGCAATTCAGATAAACCGTCGCTGATTAGTGCGAAACTAAGCTAACTAGATAGTTACAGCGGTAGGGTAATTGATATACAGTACTATCGGCAGGTGTTTATGAACCTCTGCCAGCCATTGATGAGTTGCGTCCTACCTAGCATACTGTACAACAGCAGTCACTGATAACGTGGCATGTTTTTAAATGGCGGTGGACTAAATGCCGAATCTCACTGACAAGTGTAGATTATCTAATTGGATTTAATAACCATGTTTACTAATTGGGATGCTGTTTGTAACGCGTTATCTTTCTTCACAGCTTTTGACTTATCCTCTCAGGACAAGACTTAAGAAATCTTGAACGACAGGAATATAAAGAGCATATGCCATCATGTTGATGACAGCGTACCTGGCCATAGTACTGTTGCTGGCACTTTGTGTCTGCTTGGAGCTCACCGCGCGCCGCGTTACCCCTCCCCAACCAGCCCCCACGGCTGTCGCCAACCCAGTTTTCCGACGCTTCCAGGCCCTCTTCCTACGAGGCTATCTACTAGCTCTATGGGCTGACTGGCTCCAAGGCCCCTACCTGTATAAACTTTACCGCCATTACAGCTTCCTGGAGTCCCAGATAGCCATTTTGTATGTGTGTGGTCTGGCATCATGTGTGCTGTTTGCTCCTGTTGCTTGCTGGCTGCCACAGGCCCTGGGTCGAAGGCAGACCTGCCTGCTCTTCTGTGTAGCATACTCTGCCTGCTGCCTCACCAAACTCTCAAGGGACTACTTTGTTTTGATAATTGGCCGTGTGCTGGGAGGCTTATCCACCTCCTTGCTCTCCACCACCTTCGAGGCCTGGTATGTGCACAGGCATGTGGAAGCCCATGACTTCCCCAAGGAGTGGATACCCAGCACTTTCGCGATTGCGGCTAGCTGGAACCATGGGCTGGCTGTCGCCGCTGGTCTGGTGGCTAATCTGCTAGCCGAGTGGCTTCATCTGGGGCCGGTGGCCCCCTTCCTCCTGGCTGTCCCCTTTCTGGCTGCGTGTGGCTGGGTCGTACTAACCGATTGGGGCCGAGAGGAGCGAGAGGGAGAGCTGGAAGGGGAGAAACATGCCTGTCTGCTGAGTCCTCCTAATGCCGCTCAGGCTCGCCTGTCAGCCAGAGCCCGCTTCTGGAGAAGCTGCCAGGAGGGGCTCCGCTGTCTGTTGTCCGACAGGAGAGTGATGGTCCTGGGGGCAGTCCAGGCTCTGTTTGAGAGTGTCCTCTACATCTTCGTGTTCCTGTGGACTCCCGTGCTCGACCCCCACGGCCCCCCACTGGGCATAGTCTTCTCTTGCCTCATGGCTGCCAGCATGGCAGGCTCCGTGCTGTATCGCCTGGCTACCTCCACCCGCTACCGGCTCCAGCCCGGACACCTACTCTGCCTGGCCGTACTGCTGGCCTTTTTCTCCTTCTTCATGCTGATCTTCTCCACCGCCCCAGGCCAGCCCCGGCCCCACGAGTCTCTGCTGGCCTTCCTGCTTCTGGAACTGGCCTCTGGCCTCTACTTCCCTTCAGTCAGCTTCCTCCAGGGCAGGGTGATCCCTGAGGAAAAGCGGGCTGGGGTATTGGCCTGGTTCAGGTTGCCCCTTCACCTTCTGGCCTGCCTGGGGCTACTGGCCCTCCACGGGGAGGTGTCGGGGACCGGGGGTGGGGAGGAGGGCAGTGGGACCAGGCACATGTTCGGGGGTTGCGCTGCCATGATGCTAGGGGCTCTGCTGGCAGTGGTCAGCCTTTTTACCCTGGGCAGAAACGACACCGAGCTGAGGCTGGAGGGAGCCAGAGGAGAGGGAGAGATATGAAGTAGAGCAGGAGGAATACAGTTACTGACTTGTCTGGGATTTATTTTCTGCATGATTGGAAAAAAAGACAACAATCATTTAATGTTCCCCAAATGTTGACCGGGGGGGGTGTGGGACGTATGTAAGGGGTGGCTTGGTATGTCACTCACTAACCCTTTCTGCTATTTATGTTACTTTAATTTCATAAAACAACAAATAGTTTCCTGTGACCTGCGTCATCGCAGATTATTTCTGCGCACTTCCCAAGCAGTACTTGGTTAATCCACTAGATGGTGACAGTGATAAGCACCATTTCATGTTTATCAACTGCGTGGTCTGGTATGTAACTAGAGGACAGGATGAAGATATGCTCCTGGGCAATACAAATGTTATTACATAAATACAATTGTTTATATGGTTACTTTAGTAAGAGGGAAATGTGGAACACATGGGCTCTAGGTATTATCAGTTTGGAAAAGGAAGGGGTTATTGATGGTTTGTGGGCCAATATATGAATCTCAGTCTATGTTCTATTAACAAAAATAATCATTCCATTGTTATGGGGCTTGTACATAAGTAATAAATCATCTTTTATTACAAACAAGTTGAATGTAGTTGTTGCTTTTATTTCTGCTTACATAATGAGTCATCGGTATCTGCTGAAGGTTACAAGGAATATCTGTAAATGTTTTTTTACTAAGGATTCGTGTTTTGCATAGATTATTGGTGGTTAAGCTTGAAGTATCTCAAATTTGTATTTTATTTGTACCTTTTGGGAGAATAAAAGTGATTGTGATCACTTTGCTTTGGATAACTTGAACATTATAAAATGCTTGCCCCCACAATCCTTCTCTTGAACATTCCAGAATACTTACCACCTGCAGTCCCCCCACTTGATTTTACTGCAGACCTAGAATTCCAGATCACTCTGGTCTTTTCTCACTGCCTCACAGTGTGATGCATGTCTCATACAATTGTCCTCCCCTCTTTCCCATGACATATTGGTACAGTCCAAGCCTCCCTCTTCAAGGCTGTATCGCCTGGATGTTGCTAGAATGTCTGTTTAATTGAGGGGAGGGATTGGTGTGTGTCGTTCTATAACTGCGTTGTTTTGGGTTGACCCACTGCATCACCGTCAGAGGGGGGTTTTAATCCTAGCGTCAGAAAGACGAGGCAGTGTTCCCAGGCTATATTCTCAGCAGAGTCATTCTCTTCTCAAGTGACTGCAAGAAGTTGACTATCCAGACAGGCAACACCAGGGCTTTCATTGACTAGTATAGACGTAAACACAGGCACCTGACAACCGACACCACCCAGAGGCATCATGACACAGGGAAAGGTAAGGAAGGCATATTCACATCACATGTTTTTTTCGTACTATATTTAGCTGATATTCTATTATTTATTGTTCCCATATTTTTTTGTATTATGTAATCATACGTTACCTATGTTGTGTCCATCAACCTGGCTATTCTATGGCACTACTCAGCATGAATAGCAACACATACTGATTTCATTTATGAGTGTATAGACTATTAATTGAAGAAATATATATTGACGCATAATGCAGTTTAATTTGACTGGTAACATAAGAGGTCTACATCAGTTCAGACTCGTATCATCCCCATGCCAAATAAGGGTATCATCCTTTTGACACGGACCTGATATTTCCCAGGGCACTGACGTAGTGTTTAATTCAACATTGATGATGTGTCACTCTTGGGTAATTGATATTTTTGTTTGGCGAAAACAATACTTTGTTGTAATTACCCTAGCCTAAATAATAAAACAAGTACCTACTGGAACAGCATTAAGTAGGAAGGATTTGGGGTGGCAGGGAATATTCTAGATGCTCTACCATTCAGTTTAAGATGATGTGGGGGAAAATAGTGAGAGGATACGAGAGGATACTGTATTATACAGTATTTACCTCTGTTGGATCATCTTCCCTCATTATCTTTAGGACGGACCACAGTGCATCCAAACAATATAGGATTATACATGCTCAGACATAGTTTAGGCATCTGAGAATGTACTTATGTTTATGACAAAATATGCTCCTCCAATAATTCCAGTTGTTTCTTTCCATACACAATCTCAGGTAGTCCTCTATCCCCAAAATGGCAATACTGTACTATGTGCCAACCAGCACTGTAGTGTTATTTGCGGTTAGATGTGGAGGATGAGAAAGGAGACGAATGTGTCCAGAAGAGCTCAGGGCAAGACTGACCAGCTGTTCAATCAGCAGTAAGGTTGCGTAACACCTCATTCACTCTAAAACAGCCAATCCAGTGTGTCTGAAGCTCCGCCACAGCAAAGGCCAGACGCAATCAGTAGGCCATCAGAGGATCACATTAATCCAATATTTAAAAACGACAAATATAGTCAGAATTTTTTCACGAAAAGTTCAATAAAAGTTGACATGACTTTAAGAGGACATTATAATCCTTGTAATCCTCTGTGGAAGAGCCTTAGTTTATAGATAGCTAGTGTTTAGTCAGCATCTATTGATCTGGTTGTCTGTAATCTCTCTGATGTTTTTGTTACCTCTAGCTGTCCCTAGCTAACAAGGAAAATGAAGCTGCTTGTGCGGGAAACAAGGATTCCCTGGGAGCTCCCAGTGGAATGGCAGTACCCCCAGAACCTCCTTCCTATCAGGAGGCCACCACAGGTGAAACACATTATACTTCTCTAAAGTTCCTTTTAGTAACTCATTATCCACCAGTGCTAAGATGATTACAGAGAAACTCAGTAATTAACCTACAGGGAAGGGAAGATGACCTGTGTGTGTGTGTGTGTGGCAGGTACCAGCCCCTGCTACAGTGGCGATGCAGAGATGCTCACTGAATTCAAATGGGATGACAGAAACATCAGGCGTGTCTTCATCCGCAAGGTAACTACTTTTCATGAAATCTCCAGAAATGTTGTGGTCAAGACTGGGTTGTTCTGAGTAACAGCTTTATTTTCCCTTCAGTCAGCACAAGATTCTGATTGATCCTATATTGTACACACATACTTGACAGCGTTTATGCAGGACCTGTTACATGGTCTACCTTTCCTTAGGTGTACTCCATCTTGATGATCCAACTTCTTGTCACCCTGGCCATAGTGTCTCTCTTCACTTTCTGGTCAGTGTCCCAATTATTCCTCAGCTCCACTATATGTACATGATATCCCCCATTGTAATTTCTCTTGTTTCAAGTATCCAATACACAGATATTTTGTACACATTTAATAAATAATACATACAATTGTGTTTCACAGTTGGTTAACTGTTTACTATCCAACAGTTATTAACTAGTCTCTGCTTCCTATAGTGAACCAGTGAAGACCTACGTGCAGTCTAACCCAGGGTGGTACTGGGCATCTTAGTATGTGGAAGAACCCTTCCTTTGTTCAAGGCATTATCATATATATTAAGAGTTAAAATAAAATGTAGATGCAAAATGTTTATTTGATTAGCCTGCTATCTTCTCCACAGTGCTGTGTTCTTTGTCACATATCTGACTCTCTCTTGCTGCTCTGCGCCAAGGTGAGTCCATGATTATGAAAGAGAAAAAACCCAACATGAGTTTTGTTAACAGCGGACCTTAGAGAATGTTCATCTCACCCTACTGTCTCTTACAGGAGGAAATTTCCATGGAATCTCATCCTCCTCGCTATCTTTGTGGGTATCCAATGACGTTTCTAAATATGTGTGTACATGAAATTGTGAATCAAATGAATGTAATAGTAGAAGGAACCGCCATAGCTGCTTCTATAACAAAATACTTATATTCCCCAAATTAAGGTTGATGCAGTCATATTTATGTATTACAATATCTCTTGTTGCAGACCCTTGCCCTCGCCTATATGACAGGAATGTTATCCAGGTATGGTTCTCTGTTGTCTCTGAGTCTGAATGACAGTGTGTGTCCCACCAGTCACTGTGTCTTTATATATTCTGCATGCATCCTCTGTCAGTCTCAGTACAGCCAGCAAGTTTGCCTTTGTGAACTATTTGTTTTCATTAGTGAGCTACCCTAAGGGTTAAGCAGTTTTTCTGAAAACAAAATGCACACAGTACATACAACCACTTTTCTTTTTTCTGTAGCTTCTACAATACCAAGTCTGTGGTGATGTGTCTCGGTATCACCTCCCTGGTTTGTTTGACGGTCACAATTTTCAGCTTTCAAACTAAGGTGAGACAAATATCGAAACACATGAAATTGTTACCTCAATTACTTTGCCAAACCTTTAGACTTCACCCTTGTAGTCTAAGAAGGGCTAACATCTTGCTTGTCTCCTTATCTTATGCCTACTGTCTCCTAATCTCCTAATGACTCAGTTTGACGTGACATCCTACCAAGGCGTGCTGTTTGTCTTCTGCATGGTCATGTTCATCTCTGGAATTGTCCTGTCTGTGGTCTTGCCCATGGGCTATGTAAGTATATCTAGCCATAGTCAAATCTACCCATTGCTTTTTTTGTAGAAACTAATTTGAAGCTAGTTAGTTTTATGTAAAATAAGTCTATTCTATTGGCAAATGAATCCGTGACATTCTCTTTCTGTATTGCAGGTTCCCTGGGCTCACGGTGTCTATGCTGCTTTGGGGGCCTTACTGTTCACCATGGTACGTGTACAACTGACGCCTTCAGATTCATGTGTCAGGACAGCAGCATCCTCAGAAGGATTAACATCCTCTGTTTCTTCCTTTGCAGTTTTTGGCCTTTGATACTCAGATGTTGATGGGGAACAAGCGTTACACCATCAGTCCAGAGGAATATGTCTTTGCCACCCTTAACATCTACCTAGATATCATCTACATCTTCTCTTTCTTTCTCCAACTGTTTGGAACCCGGGATTAAACCTGAGATGAGTTGGAACAAATCACTACTTTTTTCTCCAACGAATAAACATCTCACATAACTACCGACACTGTCTGCCACTACTTATCCTTCTTTCTTTGGCATGACATTGACAATTTTCCCAGGTGTGTGGTTGTCTTGTTTACAGTTGTACACAGTTCTTTACCCCAGTTTATTGCCCTACTTTTTTGCCCCATACAGGGCATACTGTCAGCCTTTCCTAAATGTCACGATATCTTAATGTAGTCATGTGTCTCTCAATGGTTGTCCATAGCAGGATTTGACTCTAGAAATAAATAAATGCATGAATCCCAGTAATGATGCCAACATGTTGACATTATACTCTTGTTAGATCAGTGAGTAGAACATTATTTCAGTGAATGATGGGAGCACATGTAGAGGTGTCTTAGCTCTAAGAATATAATATATGGAGATTCAAGACTGATGTTTTGACATCTACCCCAATGATTGCAGGCAGGAAAGCCTAACTGCCTCAACAGAATTGCAATAAACTAGAGGTGAAGTTAAGTTATTTGCTCTGTTCATCCACCTTGCTTTTATTTGTAGTATCATGGTTTCTATTGAGTGCACAGACCTCAGTACTAGCATTTAATTTCATTGAAGTTTAACCCTGAGGTTTGAATTTATTCATTGAGGTTGTGTAATGCCAATGACACTGGTATTTTTAATTATTTGCAGCATGATGCAGTAATTGGCTAAAGTGTGAGAGAATCCTGTGTCACATTTGTGAGGATAAGTGACAGATGTTTTATTTTTTAAGACCCCCAATGTTCTTTTTCTCTGGTCTGGCTGGAATGTGGCCTTGGAATACTGTTATATTGCATTATGTGTGTGTAATTTGCTGTGTAAATATGCAGCTTTTGGCCAAATGCACTGTGTAATATAATGTTGTAAAAATTTGATTTAATTTGCTGTACATTCAAATGTATTTGTATTAATTTATTAAAGAGGAATGGGAATTGTAGCCTCCTGTATTCATTTTATGTGTCATAAGACTTATTTTGCAATGCTATATCCTTTGTATCATTGTTTAATTTAAGAATACCATTTTGTATTTAGAAAGATAGTTTCAGTATATTTTCCTTTAACCATGTGAAGTGAGTAATTCTGAATTGCCATTTGCAAGATGTGAGTTAAAGTACGATTTAAGAACGTCTCATTCCTATTTAAATAAAAACTATAATATATTTGTTTACATCTATGTACAGATACTTTTTGACATAGTGTGTACATATTTGTGTGAAGTGTTGCAGAGTATAAGCCAGTTAGGCCTGTCTCATGTGACTAGGGTTTCCTTTGCACGAAGTCAACCATTCCCTAACGAGAGCACTCATTTGCTAAACCAATGACAACGTTTCATAGTGGAACGTCCAAATCGGCCATGTTGTGGTTTTGAATAAGGAAGAAGCGGGAGAGGTTATCTTTTAGCGAGTTATTCCACCGTATTTTCAGTTTAAAGTCAACTTCTGCACCGTTATTCTATTTCTGGAGTCAATTTAAGCTTTATTCGGTGTTTTCTAATGTAGCTTTGTTAGTTAAATACTCAAGTAGAAATTGCAACATAGTAAATATCTCTATCCAACAGTTCGCTAGCTAGCTTGCTAAGTAAGCTAGCTAGCTAGCGTTAGCTAGCTCAATTTGAAGAAGGTAGAGTATCTAACATGATGGTAGTTCGCTAGCTAGCAGTGTTAGCTAGCAAGCGAATAAGCCACAGTTAACCTACCACAGGCGAATGACGTGTAGTGTCTTAAGGTGTTTTGGCTCCGTTAGGAGGTGGGTTGGAAGTATCCATAGTAGCCATTTATTTTTCGGCGAGTGGAAGCTTCTGAACTTCTCCAAACATGTTCAATAAGATTTACGAATGGATAGGAACAGGCTTTGGCAACCTTCGCAACGGAGCGCCAGATGCGGACCAGCCAGATACACATGGAGTACAACCGGGTGGTCCAAGTAGGAAAAAAAGATCAAATGACTGGTATGTTTTGCCAACTGGCTTTAGCGTTGTATCTAACTTAGGATAACAGTGTCAGTTTTCTTGATTTTTGTTTAGGACATTGACACACGTGGATCGCAAAGGTGCTGACTCTGCAGGTTTACTTATGCCTCTGGGTTTGCAGAAGTTCATACATCAAAGGGGGACGGGTTTGGAACTTAAATTTTCAGTTATCCAATTTCACAAACTTTTTCTCACTCAATCAAGTTTGGAGGATGGAGATACGCTCGATCAAGATGGCATTGCAGTGAAGAAGTCTCGTATGGGTAAGCAGCAAACTTAACTTCATTTTGACATGTTGATACTTGAACCTGTCCGAGTGTAGAACTGACGTGTACTCATCCCCAGGTGACCTCATAGACTCAGTCAAGACAGCAGCTGAGGGGATGAAGAGCCACAGCACCAACGTGGCCTCATGGGTCAAAAACAGTATGAGCCCCACCTTGGGAACCATCCTGCCTGCCTCCCCCGGTCCCCCTTTACAGCACCAGCCGGGACCCTCGACATCCACCTCAGCTTCATCAGCTGCCTGGCCGCACAGTGAGGTGTGTGATGCTTCACCTACATGTGGACTACTCCACGCTCATTTTGTTAGACATCCCATTTTGATTGAGAAACATTTGTTCTTGTTTGCAGGCCCTCGAGAGGAACACTGCTTCTATGGATGGGACATTTGCTGCTCCCGCAACGACTCTGGATTGGAAGACCTCAAAATCAGGCAAGAATGTGTATGAAAACATTCCTGCTGTTGCCTGGCAACCGCGGCAATGGAGCTATGGATATTAACAAGGTATGCACTTTGTCTCGGTCTGCAGAGTCGTTCCGTATCGAGAGGTCCGTGATGGGTTCAAAAGTGTGCAGACGGCAAGTGTGTATGGGCCTGGCCCAACGTGAGGCGCCCAAAACCAACGGGCACCCCGTCAGTGTGCCACCCTCCTCTACCCCCACAGCAGCCTGCCCTCCTCCACGACTGGGCAGGCCCCTCAACCTCCGACCACATGGAATCACAAGGCATGTCCGCCACTTCAGAAATGCAGGGCCGTGTTTGCAAGGACATCTGAGGGCGTCTGCACTTTTTCATGAGTCTTTTCAGTACCTGCTACTCTGTGGAGCTTCACCGTAGACGGTGAAGAACTTTCCCCGTCAGTGTGACGGGTCATTTGAACCCGACATGTCAAAAGCTAGCCCCCCTCTGTCTCTCTCTCTCGTCCCCACAGCCTGGACACGACACCAGGGGCCGTGTCAGCGGGCAGCAGTTCCTTCACCAGCATGTATGAGAAGACCTTCCCCATCAGGGTGGTGCAGAGTCCCTCCCACAGCGGCTCCTTCAGCCGCCTGCTGGGCGCCAGGCCCCGCTGCACCGCTCAGGAGGTCAGGGGATGCCGCGGGCTCGCTGGGCCCCAGTCACAGCACATTACAAACTTAGTTGTGTCGTCAAATGTCAAGTGTCTCTCAGAAGGGTGCCGGAGGGATGTTGAGATCCAGCGGTTGGCGCCCCGCTTGTACTTGATGAGGGAGCTTCATGGATGGTGTTTGGTTTTCTCCCCCCCTCCTTATCTTCTCCCTCCAGTCTGTCCGGGAGGAGGAGAAAGAGGTGTACAGACAGCTGATCACCATGGTCTCAGGGGGGCAGTCTTCTCTGCTCCACAACGGCAGCTCCCATGGGATGGTTCGCTCCCACCGAGACTTGTGAGTAACAGCAGCGTTCCCTCCTCAACCCGCCACACTCGGACGTCTAGGAGCACCTTGCTCCCATACCTTCCGTCGTCTCACTCCTTCCTCTCCCAACGACTCGCTCACCCGCAGCACCAGCTTCCTAAGCTCCAGCCGCCGTCTGCTGCACTTCTCCCCCACTGGGTCAGGAGCGGGTGAGGCCTCCGAGGGCCCCAGCGGACCTCCCAGCCCCAGGCCCGGCTCCAGCCAGGGCTACATCAACCTCCCCAGCCCCGGGGAGGGCTCCTGCAGCGGGGGGCTCGGGATCCAGGCGTGGGCCCCAGACTCTGAGCTCAGCCCCAGGGCAGCAGCTGCCGTCCAGTCGGTCCCCTCCCCGGCCGCCCTGCAGGACACCACCTCTCAGGACACACAGTCGTCAGGTGAAGTCACACCCATAGGGGATCCATTATGTCGTGGAATGGAGTCATTTTGCTGTTTCCATTGTGCTCCGATAAATAAACAAAACGCAACTCATCTCTTTGTCCTTGTCTTGCAGCCCATGATGGGGACTCTGTAATAATTGTGAGAGAACAGAAAGGCAAAAAGGCAGAATCTTCAAGGTACCTCCCTTTTTGTGTCCTAATTCTGTGTGTCAATATGGATGTTTGCATCTCCCATATTTCCCAGCTACCTTAACCTGGTTTGCTGTCTCCACAGTGCACCCTGCTTCCAAGCTGAACTATGGATCAAGGAACTGTAAGTTTGCCCCTACATTAAAAATCATATTGCAATTGTTACAATTACTAGATGATCGAAGAGAAGGGGTTTTGATGTATGGATACAACAGAGTTGCTGTAGCTGTGATGCTAACTGTACATCTGGCTGTCACAGGACCAGCATGTACGACTCCCGTGCTCGAGAGAGGCGGAGACAGATCGAAGAACAGGAAGCTCTCGCTGCCCAGCTGTTAAGACAGGTGAGTCAGAGCCAGTCATAGCGAGCACCTATTGTGAGCTACTGGTCACTTCCGAGAGAGCCGTAAACCAAAGGAGGAAGGAGGGATGCCTACGATGCCATTCACTGTATCTTCATAAGAAAGAGAATTGAGAAGGTCTGACGAGCCGGCCCGTCCTCTCTGCTCCCCAGCGGCTGACCGAGGAGAGCCACCTGGGCCGTGGGGATGTGGTGCTCCGCGTCCGGGTCCCCCTGGAGAAGGAGGTTCCACTGGCCCCGCTCCTGGAGGAGCCCACAGCCCTGGAGGAGAAACCAGAGTTCCCTGAACTCTCAGAGGTACGGTCGGTTTCATTCCTTCCAGCAGCCACATGCTGTCTTCTAGGAGGGGACCTTGGTTTAGTTTAGACAGGAAGGTCTTAAATAAGTTTCGAACATTACTTTTGATAGAGCATTAGTGGGTGAATCACCAGTTTCGGATGAATTTGATGACCGTAGTTCCCTAGAACTAACGGGTGAGATGATTGGTTTATGAGAGGCTGTGTGTGAGCCGGTGGAGCTGGCATAGAGAATGGGAGCGTTGACACGGCAGTGTTTCCTCTATGTTGAGTTTAGCCGCCACACATCAGCAGTGATAGAGTGCATGCGCAAACGAGCCACTGTGTGTCCTTGAGAACTTTAAGTCGTATAACCTGTGTTGTCAGTTCATTTAAGCCTGTTATTGTATTAGTCGATAGAATTTGCAAATTTAAATTAAGATAACTGGTGATTTTCGTTGTTTGTATTCTTCACCTGCTAGCTAAATTACACGTGGCGGTTGATTGGATAGCGATTGCTGAACACCCTTGCTCACGTTTGTATTTTAGGTGCCTTATTATGCTAAAGTAGTTACACTGCATTAAGATAATGTAATTAATAGTGGGTTTATTGTTATTATTTGCTACAGAATGCAAATGATGGGGGGGGGGGGGGGGGGGGGAGTGTTGTTGTTGGGACAGACCTGCCCCCACTGCTAAAAGAAATCCTAAAGGAAACCCTGCACTGTGTCCACTGTGGCTGTGTTCTCCCTGCAGGCGATGGAGGGGGAGGTGAGCAGGGCCCTGAGGGGAGGCGGCCAGGACGAGGTGCTGAGCGAAGGCTTCCGGCTCACCATCACACGCAAGGACCTGCACACGCTCAGCCACCTCAACTGGCTCAACGACGAGGTCAGAGCCCAGCACCCACAAACACTGGCCTCTACCGGCCTCTACCGGCCTCTCGTCTCGACCCCATTCCTCTCATCACATGGCCTCACTGTGTTGTGATGCCTGCTGCTTTTTTAACGTTTGCGAGGCCGGGACGATGTGAAATGAGATAACGTTCTCATAACGTATTGATCTGTAACAGCCTCTCTCCCTCTTCCAGGTGATCAACTTCTACATGAACCTGCTGGTGGAACGTAGCAAGGAGCCCAGCCTGCCCTCGGTCCACACCTTCAACACCTTCTTCTTCCCCAAGCTGCGCAGCGCTGGCTACTCGGCCGTCCGCCGCTGGACCAAGAAGATGGACATCTTCTCAGTGGACATCCTGCTGGTGCCCGTCCACCTGGGGGTGCACTGGTGCCTGTCGGTCAGTGTGCTCCGCCCCCTCCCTCACATGCGGGACCTCACCCAGAGGACACGCCCTCTGGCTGTTCTCCCCTTACCATGTCACAGCTGGTTGTTATAAATGCTATGTTGATTTGGCTAGATAAAGCGCCGTCCTCTTCTGACTTGGATTCACATGTTCACCAATGCTCTTGTTTGGTTTCCTCCAAGGTGATGGATCTCCGCAAGAAGAGCATCACGTACTTTGATTCCATGGGAGGAACCAATGACGAGGCCTGTCGGATATTGCTGTATGTTCAATCAGATCGGATAAGGGATTGTTGAATGCGATTCAAAGACATGTCATCTTGTCAAACGTAATGATGTTACTGGTAAAGACAGGGAGCTGGCCCCCTGGGTTCCCTAGTCCCTCTTTGTCTACATGTTTAGCTGCGACCAGCAGCTCTATCTTGGTCAGTCAGTTGGCACACCAAAAATTACATAAGTGTGCCTGTTTGTGGCTGTATCAAATTCGCACCTGTTAATCTAGCGTTTGAGAACATACAGTAGGTTGCAACTTTCTGGAGTGTATGCTTTCAAAGACTACAATGACAAACTTGTGAACTAAATGTAATCAGTTTATCACTTGGCTGTAGGAAATACCTGCAGCAAGAAAGCAAGGATAAGAAGGGCAAAGAACTGGATACCTCAGAGTGGACTCTGCAGAGCAAGAGACGCAATGTAAGTGCCAAACCAGAACATGGGGGGGATTTGTTCATGACAAGACTGGCAGCACGTCACGTGTCAACTTCCTTTCCTTATTCTCTTGCCAGGAAATCCCCCAGCAGATGAACGGTAGTGACTGTGGGATGTTCACATGCAAGTATGCAGAGTACATCACCAAAGACAAGCCAATCACATTCACACAAGTACGTACAAGAAGTAGCGCGTCATGGGTTGTATTGCTGGTGAACCAATCCAAGCTTTGCTAACATGCTTTCTTGTTTATTCCCAGAAACACATGCCATACTTCAGGAGACGGATGGTCTGGGAGATCCTGAACAGGAAACTGTTGTGAAATTGGGAGGTTTTTTTTCTTCTAACTTGAGCGATTGGACATGGAGCTGAGGTCAGGCGTGGCTGTCCCAGTTCTGCTGAAAGATCCAGTTAGTCTCACCTATTTAACAGACACTCAAGTGCAGAGATAGTCTGCCCTGGTTTTCTTAAGTTGTCAAAGCCCCACCAGCTCTGCCCTATCTGAAGACCTGATGCCCACCTGCCTCAGTTGGCATTGAAAGCACTGCCCCCTCCATCTTAGTGTCATTGTTTATTTGTTGATACTTGGACAGTTTTGCAATGAAACGATACTGTGTATTGCCCAGCAAAGCCCTCTGTTTTGTAAAAAATCTCACACTTCACTCCTACCCGAGTGTTTGTCCGAACTGCTTCTAGTGGCAGTCCAGGTTTACAGATTGATGTCCATGTCTTACAGAAAGAGAGAAGACAGTCCTGTTGGACCAACACTTTATTTTAAACCATTGCTACCCTTTGTATTTAGCGATTGTTGATATTTTTGTAATCTACTTGTTTGTTGCATCCAATAGAGGTTATTTTTTACATGAATATGTTCACTATCCTAAGGTTGTAAATATTTCAACCACCACACCTCAATCAATAAATATGATAAATTAAACTGGTGAATTTTTGGGTAAAAGGGCTATTAAAGGTCAAAGTATGGTGTTGGCCCTTTAACATTTTGACTCGGTTTAGTATAATTTATTTAATGTAGCAAGTAAATATCTATAGTGATGTTGAGGATGTTACAGTCAGTGTGATTAAGGCTGGGGGTCAGAAGGGACTGAGGGTTTGTACAGTATATGAAGCCAACTTTGCCCTTTTGATGGTAATGTAAGGTGTACATATCTCAGAAGGTAATGTTGTGTTCTGATCTGGACAGAGTTACGTGCCTGAGGCCAAATTGCAACTGGACGTTCATAGATAAGATGACGTTAAATCAAACAAGGCTTTTTTGGGAACCAATTTGTGGGAAATTGGCCTTTTCAGGGTCTTTTTAAATGTGCATATTTCTGCTTCTACAGTTTCTTGGACAACGTATTTAATATAAATTTTGTAAGTTTTTATCCTGTTTTGTATCTAGATTAAAAATAGTTTGAAAAATAAATGCAAGTATTGTGAATGTCTTGCAGTGTGCTGTCTACTTTGTGCCATTTCTAAAGCTACAGACACTCAGACACGTTAGACAAGAGTTTAACTGTAGCTTCAAATTACAAATATTTGAAAAGCTTCATGTTATAACAAACCATGTTATGAATTACTTTCATGAATCATGGCTGGCTAAGAAAATAGATTGTACAGTTTTCAATGGAGAAAGTTGTCTATATACTGTATAATAAAAGGCAAAATAGGTGAAAAAAACAATTACTTTTAATTAAAAAAATTACCCAGCTCAAAAACATTACACAAAAAAACATATTCAAAGCCATAGTTTTCTACAAGGGAAACACGTGGCACGACAGGACAAATAACTGAAAAACCAAACAAGTTGAAAATTTGCCATTGGATACACATGATCATCTAAACAACTACCCAGATCTTTTTTTCACCAGTGATATTTCCACATAATTTGACTTCAGAAAAGTCATTCAACCCACTGTATATTTCATTCTAGATACACAATAGTTACCTACTTCCAAATCTAAAATTAGCAGCACAATATTTAATCTGTTTTAAACCTTTTAGTGAACCATTCAGTGAACTCATAAAAAATGACAAATGCATTAAGAAAATCTTGAATAAAGATGGACTGGAAAATTATTTGGTTTCAGAAAACCTCACAAACTATGGTTTGGACTCAAAACAGTAATTTATTTGTCAAAACGTCTTTCCTGTGTCATGACAAATGCGTTATTGAAGTGATTTGATCCAAATGTACATCAATGCATAACAAAACATGAAACATCTAAGCAGTGCATGATCAAAGTTAACAGAAATCCATTTAATTTGAGTAGCACCTTTTTACGTCTTTCCCAAGTGACAGCTAAGGCATTTCTGTGAAAAAGTGTTACTACTTATCTTCTGATGGAAGCAAACCATCTATTGTCATTCCACAATGACCATGAACTAATAACCAGATTTTAAGATCCCCATCTATGCGCATCAAACAGGAATAGAAAATAAGAATGAGAAAATGACATTGCTCCAATAAGGGTGAAACAGCTTACCGGACCACCGCCCATTTGATGACATCTTTGGTAGTAACACAAAACTAATATCAAACATGTTTGTTCTAAAACGTCAAGGACAGTTCCATTTGAATGGATGGCTGGTGGCCAGTATCCTGTGGTCTGTTCACAAGCTATAGTGTTGAGGGATTTCCTCCAATCACTAAAATTCCCTTTTTGCACGTAATTTCTTTACCATTAGATGGACAGGAAGCCAGGACAGTAATGTTTAAATCAAATAAAACATACATTTGTTGATTTCAAAGCAAGTTATTTGTCCTACCATCATGGGAGCAACACCCATGCACCATCATATGAAAGAATCTGGTATATCTGCAGTATTGCTTTCAGAACAATAAATCTGTTGCATAGATCACCAGCTATTTTGAAAACAAAACAGCATCATTGGACGACTGACTGCGGGTGGGTGTGTTCTTCCAACATTGGACGGAAGAGTGAGGATACTATGGCCACAGTACCAGCTGTGGGCAGGTTTGAGGTCTACTGTGGTTACTGCCTTTCAGAACATCCCAGAACCTTGCTTTTAAACACCCAGCTGAATGTATAGTCCACTAGCATGAGTAATCTGTAATAACATTTATCTTGAATTATCCCCTAAACACTTGGGAGAAAATTCCAGTTAGTCCAATATTTTACTTCCCAGACGTATTTGTTTACTTTTGTGAAAGTACTGAAGTGCCAACGTGACGCAGAGATTACAAACATCGGACCCATCCAGCCTTCTAATCTGATCAACAATAAAACCAGACATAAAGAATCATAAAAATAGCCAAATGCCAAACACAATACTAATATAAAAGCAGGATTGATCACACTGTACATTAAGTCACTCTAATACTGTTTAATAATGCTGTAATTCATCAATAGTTTCATTATGTTGACTAATATAATATTTGCAAAAAGACGGATAGATTTTGGTCAATATAAAATAATAACTGGTCGAATTCAATATAAATTAATAAATAGAAAGTTAATGTAATAAACATTTGTAATTACAGCATTATTACACAGACAGAGCAACTTAAAATCTTAAAAAGCACATATCTACTGTCCAAAAGAACATTTCACTACTTTAAGCATATAGCACACTACCAAAAATAAAGTCAAAACTTCTTGAAAAAATATGGTCGATCTAAAAAGTATTAAAATTGAATAAAAAATCTCTGGGAACGTTCTTTAAATAAAAGTCTGTAAATCAAGATAAAAACTATGAATATTAGAGACCAATCAGCTAAGTGAAACCAAAAAAAGCCATTGTTAATGGCAGGGCCGGTCCTAGGCCCTGTTCATACATCTCGCCAAGGGCGCTGAATGTGCTAGGACAAGCACTGGTTAATGGCATTGTTTATTTTGATCAAAATAAAATTCTCATCTCATTCGAAAACTTTGACTAAAAGAAACTCAAAGTGAAGGAAAAGAGCTTCACAAGCCACTAAAAGAAGAAGCCAGTTGACTGTTAACTACCAGTCATTTGGCATGGACAGTTGTACTTTTGAAATTGTTGATCAATACAATTTGAAGCATTTAGCTATTTATACCTCAACAGAATATCCCTAACGTTAACAATTAAATCCATTGATGTATTGATTGTCTGTAGCTTTTTCCGCATATCCAGACTGTTGGTATGTTATAACATAGAATACATTTGTAGTTATGTTTTTTGTTACATATTACCTCAAGTGCCAAAATTATGAGATAAGAACACTTTTAATTCTGTTCTATTCTGAAATATTTGTTCTGAGTCAAATCTGTGCTTGATAGCACCAACACTGGCCCCAGTTGCAGACATTTTAGAGTACTTTCTTCAAAAACATGAAAGTACTTAAATAGAACAAGGCAGAGTAAAGAGGGAAGAGACTGAAGAAGAGACTCTTGAAATATGTACAAAAAATACAGATTCAAAGCAATAAGAAAACTAAATAGAAAAAAGAAAATGTACATGAGACGTCGCTTCCCTGTTCCCCGTTCCATTACAACGCCCCAGAATGTTTGTAGAAAATCTCTTGATATAATTATGTGCACGCACACACACACACACACAAAAGTGTCATCCTGCTTTGTTTTCGTTTTTTTGTTGTTGTTGACTGGACGAGTAGTTTCTCTTATCAAAATAGACGTTCCGTTCTTGTTCCACATAAACATGTTCCACTGTCATCCTCCTGTCTGGTTAAAGTATAGTTTCTATTGTAAAGTAAAGGTCCACTGTGCAACAGTTCTTAGTCCTCCCCCAGGGCCCACAGTCCACACGCTGAGCTGGACAGTGGGCAGAGGCCCGTGACAATGACTCCACCTCTACAGAAAGAAACAGACAGGAGAAGATGCCACGTCACAACGAGCCTCCAGAAACATGGATAAAGACACTTTAGTTCCACATCACAGTGTCTCATCAGTTAGCTCTGATCAGTTACGTATAGCAGCATGAAATCATCACTCTAGCAACAACAAAAGTACTGATAAACATGTCACGCGCTCGACAGCGCTCTCTAGCTACAACTACATCAGCACGACCCACCTCTGTGTTGTCCTCACTTGCCATGCTGGTAAGAGTAGGCTGTGTGTTCTGTGGGTGTCTCTATGGCAACTTGTTGGACGGCACTTTCCTGAAACAGATGAAAAAAGGGCCGATTTTTCGGACAAAAGTCGCATGTCACAACCCTGAACACTAACACCCAAATGTAAACACACACCGTCATGTATAGTGGGATAAGGTAAGATGCTGTTGGCTTCTTACCTCAACTGAAACGCTGGCAGGAGGCACTTGTGTGTACTGGGGTATGAAGGTCCCCTGCATAGCTGTGTTAGCAGGCATGTACTGAGGAGGAGAACACGGAGGATAAGTTCACTTCACATCAACAATAAGATAAATACATTAAGTTTGTACTACTCAAAGACGCTTTGCAAAGTATACACACAGGCTGTTTGGTAGTAGGCTGTTAAGAGGGGTTTTACATAGCTACCCGGAGTACACTGAAGAGTGTCGACAATAGGGCAGTTGTGATGTCATGTTTTGTGTTTATGTGAGTCTCACCGTGCCAGCGTTGGCCATGGAGAGGTGACTAAGTTGTTGGGTGAGAGGGCCCATCATTGAGGTGGGCTGGATGGACATGGTGTGGTCCATCCCTGGCGTCAACACCGCCCCCTGCAGACACAGACACATTCACAGTTAGTACGTTAATACACACACACCCACCACACATTTACATTCCTGGCCTTATGGTGTGAATAGAATAGAACAGAATCGCTCACTGTGGGCTGCATGAGGTATGACTGGTGATGCATCCAGGAGGGGTTATGAACCTGCAGAACACACACACACACACACAAGCACCAATCTTCACAAGAGGTCTACTCCTCTGCATCACAGACGGATACACCTCGAGTCAGTACTGTACCTATTGAACAAACACTTGCATAAAAAGCCACGGAAAGCCTGATTCCGAAAGTCATTAATAATGTATGAGCATTTGGAGAGTGGGCTCTTTGCTCGCCCACCTAATGGGGCTTCACTGTTCTCATTCTACACACAGCTGTACAACAGAGTGGGCATGGACCTGGTAGGTAGACACTGGGGAATGCATGTACGGAGAGAGGGAGGTCTGGGCAATCATCCGGTTAGGAGCCATGCTGTAGGGAGACGAATAGAATCTGGAGAGAGAGAGAGACAGAACTCCAATGTGTAACCATAATGTATGTATTTCAGACCACGGGTCCATCTCGGTGTTCAATACTGAGCCTCTTAATATTACAATTGCAGACCATGATATTTGATGGCTTGGCATATGTTAGTCTACCTATATGTTTTGACGATTTAACATAACAACATAGTCCTACCCATTCTGTAAGGCTGTGGTGGGGTCGTACGCCAATGTCATCCCTCCCTGTGGACAAACAAGGGACAGACTCAAACATCCAAGAAAGGTTTGCCGCCTGTTTTCTAAACGCGGTGTGAACATTGTTGTAAATATACATGGTGCGTATGTTGTCCCTCCATACGGTCACAAGCTAGGCAACCCACACCGCGGGCACACAACAGAAGGGAACCAGCCTCGACGACCGTTCCAAACCCCAGGGAAGAGCGAGCGTCACACCGATGCTTCCCCACAGCGCCTGAGCGGCTGGTCCTCACCGTGTCTCCGTCCCTGCCCCAAGGCCGTCCATTCTGGAGGTACTTCCCCTGGCTGAGGCGCTTCTTCTGGCCTCCGTCTGCAAACTTACACAGGAGGGGCTCTGCCGGAACTGGAGGTTGGAGAGATGGGGAGCAGTGGTGTTATGAAACGCAGCACCCAAGGGTCACCCTCCTCTGTATGGGGTCAGATACTGTGGGGGAGGCTTTCTAATCAGCTTTCCTCGGCTAGGCCGTGTGATGAAGAGGGGGAATCTGGACTTCTTTGATGTGCTGTTCAAGTTGCCAATGCAAACATCTGTGTGGTGAGAGGTGCTGTGCAGAGGAGCCTCACCGGGAACACCTGGTGGGGTTTTGATATATTTGCCGTTGAAGTGCTGAATGATGGTCTCACATTTCTCCTTCGACTCCATCCTGAGGGGGGGAGGGAGAAAGGGGGCATATTTTTGGCCCTTTCGAATCATTCCTTGACAGAATATTTCATTTGGAGAAAAAAAATCCTCACTTTGAACTGTTCAAAACACCTCATACATTTAGGGGCTCTGGTTTTCTTTCAAGTACCAGACAGCTGTAGTTGGAGGGATTGGTACAGTGTGTGCTAACCCCTGTGGCCACCAGATGGCTCTCTCTGCAGATAGTTCAGTCTCCCTTCTCAGGCTAGGGGGTGTTTTTAGGCCTAGCTCTAAGGCGATGATGGATAAGGAATCTCCCAGCCACAATTTTACGTGGCCCACCTGATCGATCAGGCCAAACAAATTTGCAAACCGACTTCAAACAAGCTCCAAGGCAGCCACACATTTCTTACCTACAGATCCCATCAGAGAAATCGATCCTGGTGTTGATAAGGAGGATGCTTAGTCTAAGTCTGACCCCGCCTGCAGTGTTTTACCTGGCGAAGCCGACCCCCCTGCTGTTCCCGGCGGCGTCGCGGAGGATGCGTGTGGAGATGACCTGGCTGAAGGGCTTCAGCATGGCCTCCAGCTCCTGCTCGTCCATGGACACAGGCAGGTTGGAGATGTACAGGTTGGTGGGGTCTTGTTCCTGTTGCTATGGGAGAGACGGCCAGGGAAAGCGCATGAGTGTGCGTGGGGGCCGTCAATCGGAAAGTGTCATAACCATGAGTCACATATGCTTGAGAGCAGAACTTGAGCAAATGGCTACTTTTAGCTTGAGGAAATGTTCCTTGTTTCGAGGGAAACGGAAGCAGGGTCGGGGTGCGGAGAGATGTTCCTAACACCTGACTAACAGAGAAGACAAGCTGGCGCCTGGTTGACAGCGCTGCCTCGGCCTCCATGCCCAGAGGACATGTTGCCTAGCTCATTGTAAATGCAGCTGAAACTGAAATGGGGATTTGAGTCAACAGATACAAGGCTGTTCTTTTGGTTTGTTTTTCATTGATTCCCAGATAAAGGGTGAGAACGTCCCAGGGAGAGGAGGAGGAGGAGGGGGAGGGGCTAAAATAATATGAGATCTGGATAGAGAAAGTAGTAGTGGAGTTGACATAACAGTCTCTGGCTCGATCTTCTCTCTCGCCCTCTCTGTCTCTCCCACAAGAACACTGCTCGGCGCAGAGGCAGGTGTCAAACCTGATTCAGACTCGACAGAGCATGACGCCATTGCAGTCTCCAGTGGCAATCTACAGTTCATGGATGTCATGTGTAGAAACATCTGTAGCAGGTTCTCAACAGGGCCATCCTCACGTGTCCTCAGGCATGAACCAGTATCTCTGTCGATCCTGACCTAGAATCCATAGGCCAGACAGGACCGGTTCTGTGGGCTTGCATGCGTTAGTCCAATCATGCAGATTTGGCAACACTTAAGGTGTAGTCCTCAGAGACCGGCTTGAGAAATTCTTGTTTTATGTCACAGGGGTTTGATTGATTTGATCCCTATCCGTCTGCTACCTGCCCAAACAAATTGAATCTGCGGAGGTAAACAGCTAAAGATAGCCCAGCGATATCCAATCTGGGTCTCTCCCGAGTGGCTGCTTTGCATATTCATTACTTGGGTGTGCAGATGTGATTAAAAAGCTGTAAATGCATTTCAAATTCGTCTCCCCCTCATGAATAATGCATTTGTGATTGCTGCAACCTGTGTTGGAGGTGAATCCCCCCTCCCTCGTCCCCCGCACCACGATGAGGCGACTAGAAGCGCCAATTGAAACCAGGAGGAGAGGAGGACTGTGGGTTTCACCAGGAATTACTCACCATGAGTCAGAAGCTTGGGCTGACGTCAATGTAAGTCAAGTTGTAAAACCTTCACGGCCGACACCCGAGTGAAATCGGGTTCCTTTTTGTGAGCGAGAATGTCAGTGATCCAGCTTAGGGAGACAGAGATCGGCTTTTCCGGGGTGTTAGGTGTGTGTGTGTGTGTCAATGTTCCAGCTGAGCTGAGGTTGGGGGCAGGAGGAGGTGGTGGTGGTGGTGGTGGTGGTGGAGTGTGTGGTTGCCAAATGTACTCACAGTGTGTGTGTGTGTGTGTGTGTGTGTGTGGGGCGGGTGGCTGGGCGTGGGGCCCTGCAGAGCGGGGAGCCGCTCAGACACTGACTCAGACACCACAAGGGAGAACAGACGAGCTCTTTGTGCAGGGAGCTCTGGAAACAGGCTCAGGGACACACTCCCTCAGCGCTGTCACTGAGCAATCCCCTGTAGTGCACACACATACGAGCACACACTACATGCATGCCCACGCATGTGCACTCACAAGCATGTCTGGGACTTCACACACACAAACGTACACACACAAACATGCATATTAACACGCATATACAGCTTCTCTCTTGAGGCACTGTCAACACAGGAGCCCAAGGATAACCAAAACAAGTCACACCCTGAGGCCTGACATGCCAGAGGGAGAGAGAGAGAGAGAGAGAGAGAAAGAGAGAGAGAGAGAGAGAGAGAGAGAGAGAGAGAGAGAGAGAGAGAGAGAGAGAGAGACAGAGAGAGAGAGAGAGAGAGAGAGAGAGAGAGAGAGAGAGAGAGAAGAGCAAAAGAGGAAGTCAGAGTGGTCAGTGGCTGTAGTCTGACTATGTCTGTGGGGCCCAGAGAACAGATCCTGGTGTGTATGTGTGTGTGTCTGTGTGTGTGTGTGTGTGGGGGGGGGGGGTAGTCTTACCTTGGCCATCTGGGCCTGGACGCCCCCTGCCTTCAGCGCTGTCACCGCCTTCTGTGCTGCGGCCGGACTGTCAAAGTCAACAAATCCATAGCCTACACACACACACACACACACACACATACACATGCACACACACGTCACACAAGGAAATCTACACTCGGATCTGGCATATCACATGATGGTAGAGTGTGTACCTACGTGTGGGACTGTGTGTGTGCAACTACAGTCGACAGATGTGTCGCGATACAACTATACCCACCTAACTTGTTAGTGTTACATCACAACACACACACACACCTGTGTTGAACCAGGAAGAACACGCACACTATGTGGAACACAATACCTCAGCTCGAGGGCATTTACAGGGATCCCTATCTGTCACGGGAACACACCATCATCCTACCGTGACCTGCTGTTTTCCTCACCTTTGCACTTGTTGGTGGACTTGTCCAAGATGGCTTTGGTGGATACGATCTTCCCATAGCTGTCAAACCCAGAAGCAGATGGTTATGGTTGACAGACTCGTTTGAGTAGTCACACTTGACTGAGAAGAGATGTATCTGTCTATTAAAACAAACACAGATCTGCTGAGGATGTTTAACATGACTTCCTGGAACGCAAAATGTAGCAGACTGAAATTTGAACCGCCCAACTATTTTAACTTTAAGCACGATCCTGTGTAATGGTTTCCTACATAAAAGTGTGTTGGAGCGAAAACACTTAAAAACTGTTGCTTCACAGGGCCGTTTCATCACTTGCGGCATAACGTCAAATGGTACGTTGCAGAATGCAAGCACTCCCATTTACCATCCGCATCACAATGCATTATCAGTAAGTAGAGGTGCCATATCGTCTGTCTGGCCCTAAGTATCCAGCAGGCCTATAGGATTCACTTTATATCTTGAGCTCTAAGCTGCTGCAGGCCTGTGGGATTTATCCATCCCTGCCGCTCGATCTGCTGCCATCTCTCCCGGCGTGTATCTGCATTGTAACCTGATCTCCCTCTCCCTGGCTGTCCTGGATAGCACTAGGCTGGCTCCCACCCACACTATCACGCTGCTAACATCCCCCTACAGCTAGCTACCACTACAGCCACACCACACAGCAGCCCTTCTCTCCTGGGTCCTAGCGGCGCTCCCTGTTTGCTCTGTGTAGGTGGCTGCCTGATGTCTGGGTTACAGTCGTCATGGTTGTAATAGGTTACCTCAGGCTGAATGGGAGAAATATTACTCTGTTATTACAATCTGTTGGCATATAAACTGAATTATGCCGCATTATATCACTGTAAGTCAAATCAAAATGTGAGGGAAATATGAGCAAAGTGTTGCTTGGTTGACATTTATACAGCAAGCACTTCGAAGACTACTTCAGCAGTCTATTAGTTCAGGTAGAGAAACGATCTATAACGTAATTTTGTATATAATATATACAATAATAAAAGCAGTCTTCCTTGAGTCAGCTTCCTGGCAGTCATTGGTCTCTGTGCTCTGTTAGGAACACATATTGGCATTTGCAGTGTATTTTATGGACTTTTATGGACTTATGTACCTCATATTGGTGTTAAATAAATCAGACTTTCAAATGGAGACACTGAACACTACAGTACAACTAGAAAGTCTCTATGCAAACTCGCATTATGTTTTTTGATCCCATCCTAGCGTTACTATTTCATGATTTTCCAATCTTGAGACTTAAGTTGATGACACATAGAACACACATAAATCTCCATGTCACAGCATTACCATAAGGGACATGTAAAACAGCAGCATGCATTTTACATGTGTGTGCTTGATCAGAGTGCCAGACTATAATATGCTTTAGCAGAGGCGGTTGCTCGTGCTCTAGGCTCGAGCTATACGATGCAACGTTTGCCAGCCCCCTGTACTCTGGAGTACTGGGAGTGTTTCACCTCGGAGCTCTGCGATGCGGAGCACACCGCGCACCCGGAACAGAGACCCAGCCATGTGAGGAGGAGAGAGAGCGATGTGTCCGTGATCTCATTGGTCAAGCTAGCGGAGCTGAAGCAGAATCTGGGGTCAGTCATCCAGAGATGGGGAGAGAGAGAGCGAGAAAGGGAATGCACTCTTCCCTCATCCCTGGCTCTCTCTCACTTCCTCCATTCCCACATTTCAGAGAGCATGCGTCCAGCAACTTCCACTGAGTTGTGTCAGCTTTGAAGGGGGGGGGGGGGGGGGGTGGTTGCAGGTTCTTGGTTATTGTGTGGGCATATCTGTTGCTGCTCTGAGATACCAGGAAAAAAACTTTTTTTTGTTCTTTTTGTTCTGTGCGTCATTCTGTGCAGGCGGAGGCTTTTCTTCCAGTCATGCTGGAAATTCAGTTAGAGGGTCATTCCGGCATGCGGCATGATTTCATCAGCTCGACTAAGAAGCAAGATTCCCTGCAGTGATTTGTGCGGCTCTGTAACGCCAGAAATATGAGACCCCTCCCACCAAAGAGCACCACCTGACATAGAAACCCTCAGCCTTCCACCACTCCTCACACAGACTCTCTCTCCCTCTCTCCCTCTCTCCCTCTCTCCCTCTCTCCCTCTCTCCCTCTCTCCCTCCCTCCCTCCCTCCCTCCCTCCCTCCCTCCCTCCCTCCCTCCCTCCCTCCCTCCCTCCCTCCCTCTCCCTCCCTCCCTCCCTCCCTCCCTCCCTCCCTCCCTCCCTCCCTCCCTCCCTCCCTCCCTCCCTCTCCCTCCCTCCCTCCCTCCCTCCCTCCCTCCCTCCCTCCCTCCCTCCCTCCCTCCCTCTCCTCCCTCCCTCCCTCCCTCCCTCCCTCCCTCCCTCCCTCCCTCCCTCCCTCCCTCCCTCCCTCCCTCCCTCCCTCCCTCCCTCCCTCCCTACTCTCCATCCCCCTCTCCTCATGTCGTTGCCCTTGTTTGTCTTTCCCTTTCCCCTGGGCACACTGTTTCCTGTAGGGCCGAACAGCCTCCTGTGAGCCATATCTTCCAGACAGCTGTAAAACAGCAAGCCTCTCCCACTCTCTCTCTCTCTCCCTCTCTTTCTTTTACGTCTCTCTCTGTCTTTCTGTCTCTAACATATCTCTCTTTTTGTCCGCATTTCTCCCCCTCTCTTGATCTCTCTCCTCTTCTCTCCAACGTCTCCCAGCTGCTCTGTTTCTCATCAGCAGGCTCCAGTATCCAATTAAGAAGAAAACCAGCTCATTCATCTCATCCCAACTTGTTTTGATCTGTCTGCTTTAAGATCTAACAAACAGGGCTCACGTGATCCCTGCTGCCTGGATTCTGATCGCACGCTTCCCGCATGACAGGCCTTCAACATCACGACGAGCGCAGATGATGTTCCACAGAGACATCTCAGTCCAGAATAGGGGAGCCTTTATGTTGCGATGACAAGACCCTTGTACTCTGTGTAAGGCCCCTAAACTCTCTGGTGTGCAGCACTGTACGCAGGGGAACAGTGAATCATATCGTATGGGAGAGGAAAAAAACAGCCAGCGTATGAGGGACAGAGACTCAACACGCCGAGGGCCTGGGCGTTGGAAAGTCTCCCCTCAGTTGTGCCCAGCTGAAAGGATCTCAGATCGGGGGCCCAAACTTATGTTGATCTTTCCAGAAGGCCACTGACTGGTGATGGCACAGGAAGACCGAGTGGAGGAGCTTAGCCGCATTGCAGTGTGAGAACTGTACATGCTTGTGGTTTCAGTGTTAGCATGTATTATGGTAATGTCATATATAATTCAACTATGTAAAGGGTGTGTCAAAATGTATATATTACATGATGTATATTTTATAATGTACTGGATATTGGAACAAGTCAATCACTTAAATCACTTAAAAGCCATCTGCTTTTTACCCTGCATTTTCATCCCCACCCTTCCTCCCCTCTCTTGTTGTCTGTTTGACAGTGAGTATTCAGCCAGACGGTGGATTATGTGTGTGTGTGTGTGTGTGAGTGTGTGTGTGTGTGTGTGGAGCAGCATGTCGGTCAGGTACTCACGGCTGACAGAGATTGACCAGGTCCTGGTCTGTGGTTCCTGGGTGGAGGCCACGGATGTAGAGGTTGGTTTTACTCAGCTGGTCTCCTCCACCTCCTCCACTGCTGTTGCTGCTGCCATTGCTGCTGCTCCCAGGGGTGGTGTTGGGACTGGTTGGGGCCATCTGATAGTTGGAGGACACATATGTTTGCTGGGAGGAAGAGAGGAAGAGAGAGAGGACAAGCGCGTGAGCTGCCAGGAATGATGCTGTGAAAAGTGGTGTTTTCCACGCGTTCACAGCCTGACGCCTTCCTGAGAATGGAACTGGGAGATTTTAGGGAGCATTTGAGGCTTCATTGCTTTCAAATGCTCAACTCAACTATTCAGGGCAAAATATAGTCATGACAAAGTCCGTATTTAAACCATTTATTTGCTGTTGGACAATCGAATGACACAATAATGATTCCAGTATGATTGCTTATTCAGGCAGCACTCTGATACACCAGCATCCAGGTTCTCATGGCCCACTAAGTCTCTCTCACCTTGGGGCTAGATTGGAGAAGATCAATTAAGAACACAATTAGTTGGATCACCAGTTACAAGGGCTGGTTAAGCTAAAGGCATGCTGTCAATAGCAGCTCACAGACCCAGGGTCACTTCCCAGCAATCAATACAAATTCAAGTCCTACATCTCTGTGGCGACTTTCATCATTCTGGATATTGTGGTGGTTGGCTAACAAGGGGAACACAGTCAAATTTAAACTTCACCTGCGACTGTAATGTAATTGAAATACTTTTACATCTACAACTATTGCCTTCTATATGAATTACATTTGGGTTGCCTGCTCGCAACAGTTCGATATTGAGTTAACCCCCCCTTTGAAATAAAATCATTAACGGATTTGACGAGTCACAGGCCACACAAGTCGATATTCACTTTCATTTAAAACCTGAGAGAAAAGGATGGATGAAGTTGGAAAGACAGAATAAACTATGATAAACCGACTAAAGTCCAAATCTCTTGGTTTCATTTAGAAAGAAACATGGTCTTGTTTCAAAACAGAAATACACTGACAAAGACAACAGACTGTTAGGGTTAGGCATAGTCTTTGATGAAACCACATCAATGGAAAATCCCCATTAAAACAGCTTCCTGGTCTTAGACAAGGGATCCATATCCGTGCCTGAAACTGACCCAACGGTTTCACTTTCATACTGCAGCCCTGTGTCTTCATGTTTGGGCTATGTTTGGCTCTCTCATTGACTTGCCATCAGTCTTAGAGGAGGAACTTTTTCATTAGTGAGGGTCACTAAACCCACCCGCGGCAACAAAGGGCTGGCTTGTTGGACACCAGAAGGTCACTTCAGGACCACTGGCCTATTAACAGAACAGCAGTAGAGCAGGAATAGAGCTTATTATCCTCTTCCCGTCAAATGACTTCTTGAAAACACCCACTTAATTGTTGTTATGCATTTAATGTATTATGGAAGCTGAATTAGGACTACCTCTAAACTGTATCAACGGCATCATCATACTAAGATTATAAAAAAGCTTTACTAGGTCAAATCCATTGATTAATCTATAATTTGTTGATCTTGAAGCCAGTTCTTCTGTATACAACTCCTACTATCATCTTTGAGGATATTAACAAATGAGGACTATCGGATTCTATACTGTATTTTGGTAGGAATATGAATGGTGATATCCATTTCTGAGGTCAATCCCAATCACTGCTCTACACGCACGTTTTATGAATCCTTCCCTGTGGGTGTGCGTACATTTTCCTCTGCAAACACAAATGAGCAAACTCCTCTCTAATATCCCCCTCTCTTTTGCATCAATTTACCGTTGTTTGTTTTTCCACCGTCACAGCCTCCTCCAGAGAGGAGTGATGAAGGCCAGCAGCGTATCCGGCATCTACGCACCTGCATGGAGAGGCCGGGGAAGGGAGGACTGCTTCGAGTCCTGGGCACATCCAGTGCTTTCTAATTGGCGACGGCGCTTGTTAGCGTAGAGTGCTAATCCCTCTCATGTGCTCTCCGGTCAGAAGGTAGACTGTCTCATTAAGGAGCGCTCCGTTTGGCTTGTTGTGAGGAAGGACCAGGCAGAGGCTCACCCACCAGCCCCCCATCTGCAGCGCCCAACCGCGCCAGGTGTTTGTGCCACACATACAAAAACATACCCGTCCCTACGGGCAGCGCAGTAAATAAGCAGGCCATTGAGTCAACGCAGCACATTGATGCCAAGCACTTCTCAACTGGCCTAAGCCCATATGCATGGCCGCCTTATCAGTGTTATTACAACCATGATGTACAGGGACCAACCGTAAACAATGTTCCACTGTAGCAGCATACTACAAAACAAGGTCCCTCCCCCCTTGACCCCCACATGAGCAGGTCAGCACTGTGCAATGCAGGGAGGGGAGCCTGTGTATGGTAAGCAGTGGATCGTGCATGCATGACCACGAGTCACGAGGCTCACGTTACTGCTCTGCTCTTCTGCTTACAACAGCACCACTGGACTGTCTTGTCAGCATGGACGATATGAACTCACAGTTAGTCGACGCCGCGAGCTTGACCCCCTGGGCCGTCTAATGGCTGTCCTTCCTGCTTCGCCTGTCAGGCTTCCCTCAACAGAGCCCCGGAACACGTTCTCTCTCGCAGTTCCATACAAGCACCACAATGGGAAGTCTTCACATTCTTTACATTCCGACGCGGTAAACAAATGTTTGTCCACGACCTCTAGTGAGTGGTCTCATTCAGAGGATGCTAGAGGAGGAGTAGGTTGCAGTCACCAGAACATTAACTGAGTTCTGCAGCGTGCCTGTGATTCCTGTGGTAGATATAGGATGTACCTATCTGAACTAAAATACCACAAACTAAACATGGTCTGTTGGGAGAACATAAACAGCATGTATGTGAGTGAGTGAGTGAGTGAGTGAGTGAGTGAGTGTGTGTGTGTGTGTGTGTGTGTGTGTGTGTGTGTGTGTGTGTGTGTGTGTGTGTGTGTGTGTGTGTGTGTGTGTGCTACAGTCTGGGGACTGATGAGCTGATGGCTGAGTGTTGGACCTGGAGGGTATTCCCAAGAGGGATGCAAGTGATTTAGGGACAATAGATAAGAGAATTTACTGAAGGTAACGACAACCTAATCACTGGCCATCAGTCAGGGCAGGGATTAAAAAGTACATTTGAACTACACAAATGGCCAGTTGTTCTTAATATTCACAATAACATATTTTCGACCATATTCAACATTATAAAAAGTACAACCAAGCACATACAATGATAGTAATCCTTACTGTACATGTACATTTTTGATATCCTGGAGACAGGATACTATTTCTATGAGATATGGGTATGAGAAGATTCTAAACATTCTTATACAGCCTTAAGACATTAAAGAATACAAGTTAACGCACTGTAAGCTGTTGAGTAACAAGCTCCCAACACATCATTTGTCAACACATTTCTGTTACAAGAACATCACACATAGGTGACTCACAACATCAATTATGTTCCAGAACAACTTACTGCTGAAAGTAACACATTTTTGTAGACATTTCTAATACACTGACATTCTCATATAGCCTATAGTATAGACAAAACACAGCTAGACATGTTGTCCTACCTGCTTGGTAAAAGGGATTTTAAAAGGCACAGTGGAGAAGATCATGTTGATGAAAATTGGATGTGCTGTTACAGGTCCAAGAAAAAACTAGAAAAAAACTGCTGACTATTTTCAACCTGTGCCACCAAATCTTCAATATAGGCATGCAGGTGAAAGCTCTCGTTTGGCCTATTCCTCATGCAATTCTAACTTAAAACGGGCAAAACCCCTAAGAGCAAGCAAACGGTTCTGTGATTAACAGAAAAATAAACCCCAACCCATAAAACATGGAGGGAGATTAACACCCCCTTTAAAGAAGAAAACTCTGTCTTGTCCAAGTGAACTGAATCACTGACAGCCAAGAAATAAAGGTATGCGAAAGGGAGAGAGTGGGGGAAAAAGAAACCGGGGAAAGCGGGGAGGGGCGGTAAATCGAAAGCAGAAGAAAGGGAGGGAGAAAAATCCTCTTAATCCTTTTGTTCCCCCACTCTTTCCGTGTACTAAAAGACATAGACCAGAGGTGACCACTTGACGTTGTCAGATTTCTCTCTGTGAGACTTCTCAGCTCTCACAATGGGAAACTAAGGCCGTCTTTTTTCTGCAAAAAGACTTCAGCTTGAAAAAGCATACACCCCTCTTGAAATAAGCACATTTTGTAGAAGCTAGAATTCCAGGAATTCCAGGTCATTAATCTGTGCAATCTGAATTCCTGCCAACCATGAGGCAGGGAAAGAAATAACATAGCTAGGAGAGGGAGTTGGGGTTGAGTTTCAGTAAAGACACACTGCATCTGCAATGTTGTGTTCTGCCAGCAATTAAAAACCTTATAACACTGGACAACACTTTACAGTTATTAAGCATCCATTTTCTTTAGCCATCATTAAAACCAATGGACCATCCCAAACACACCAGTTTTCAATCACTAACAGAGAATGCACATTTACGTAAACTGCATTATGAAAGCAAACAAATGTTTCATGCTTATTGACAGAGAAGGACTTCCTCAATATCAAGCAATTAGTGTTATCTACTCCGTGGAAACCTACATTGTTTGAAAATTGTCAATAAACGTAGGCCAACGTTAATGTGTAGGATAATTTCAAGTACAATTCATGTGGATTAGGCACAATATTAATGCAGACGAATAATTACACCAGCGTCATAGACTATATTTCAGCAACTGTTAGCGTAACTGTGCTTATGGGTATCCTACTACTTTTTCATTCTGGCATACGGACGTTTCCAGCCATCATCGTAGAATTTCTAAGGGGTGGAGCATAGGCTAGCCTTTAAGCGTAAAAAAAACTTTCGGTTAACTTGCGGTTTATTCAATGAACCCTATTGAACAGATAATCCATCACTAAAGCTGGAGGCATTTTATTTCGTTTATAAGTTCATAGTTAACCTTTTAGAAAAAAGACAAGCTTTTAATTATTTCCACACAATTTGCTCAGCAAGTTGAATCCTTTCATTGACTATATCCCTCTTTAAACATGGATAGAGCCGAACGATTTCACATCCGCATGAGAATACGTTTATGGCCATAACGGTCATTAAACGCATTTGCACAACATTATTACAGTGATAAATTAAACACAGTGTGGAATAGTAACCCTGACTTTAGTTGATGTGTTGAATGATCCACTTTCAAGGACACTGCAGATTAATGTCGAGCAACATAACTGCCGATACAAATGTACGAATTACTCCACAGTCAAATATCTACTGTTCGAAAAGGGTATTATAAGGCACTGTTTTACCTTCTTACTATTTCTGCTGGTATAACCGCCGTATGGGTTGATTCCTGTCCTTGGCGGTACGGAGAGCAGCATTTTTGCAGCACTATGTCCGGAGTGGAGAGCACAGCCAAGGCAGTCAGCTGACGTCAGCCAGGGAAATTCAGTTTGGAATCTGTGTTAGTGATTGGAAGTCGCGCTCTCAGCCTCTGCTGTGCGCGCTTGAGGTTAAATTGTTATTTTCTTCCATGCATGATGCATTTCTGATGGCTACCATGTGTGTGTTGTATGTTTTGGGTTTTGAAGACTCTATGAATTAGACCAACTGTAATAATCTCTATGAATTAATTTTAATATTACTTGAAACAATGTAATATTTTATCATATCACTTTACTCGCAAGCTTTCTCGAAAAACAGGGTTGAGGATAGTTGAAAGAAAGATTGAGATAAAAAGTATAAAGTAGCCTTTGGCAATGGGCAACACGATGTAAAGTATATGTCCATTGTATGCACCTTCATTCCACAGTAAATTATCTGTTTGTGTTAACTTACACGGCAAAAAAAAAAAAATTCTGATTTTGATTCTCAGACAATAGTGTCCTTGGATGGCTCTTATATCCATGTGAATGACAAGTGTTTTCATAATCAACGCAAGTTGCTTGGCAACTAAGTCCCCCGACCCCTTGCAATGGCTTGTCTACAAGGCTGATTAGCCCTCAAGTGTGCAGTGTAGGCCAACGCAAGAGTTCACGCTCTCACATTGGCCTGAAATGTGCACATTGTTGCTATGACTGACAAAAGTTGAATAATCCATGCAGGTGAGACACTTCAGATGACTCTCATGAATTTCATCCAGATTTCATCATTAGGTCTAGGCTATACCTTGTCAAATCAGACAAGAATAAAAGGATAGGCTTGCTTTTGTGTGAATTGATGAAAGGCCTTACTCCTTAATTAGGAGGAGTATTGAATGTACCAGACATTCTTTGTAATTGAATATCGTGTGATAATGTTCCATGTTTTTATAAAACAATAACATAGTTAAAATAATTGACTGTTGATGTTAGAGCCAAATGGGGTGGGAGTTCCACTGGGCTAAAGGACAGTTTGGTCTGTGACTCAGTGTAGAGTCCATCAGAGTCAGCCAACCAGCCAGCCGGTCAGCCAACCAGCCAGCCGGTCAGCCTGCCAGCCCACACAGTTCACCAGTACTGGGAAACTGAATATTCAGGAAAGAGGCTCATGGACAGGATGGGGAAGAGAAGGGTTGTAAAACAGAAAATCCCCAGTTAGTCAATTACAACTGACAAATCACTGCCGATGACGTTGTTTTGCGAAATAATTCAACTCTACATTAAAATGCCTATGTTGGTTTTTGGTTTAGTTAACAGCAAGGCTGCATCACACAGTCATTGGCTACAGACGTCATTTCAAATGAGTTACCACAGGATGCCTTCCGTACTTGCCTGCCATTTGTATTCCGGTAATCTATGAATCCTGTGAAAGAGTAGGAAGAGAACTTTGTTCGATCCTGGTCCTGCAGCTAAGGGAACATTTGGTGGGGGGGTGGGGGGCTCTGGCTGTCACTGCATGCTACACATTCCTCAGGTGTTAGTATAGCAGACTCAGTAATCAGCTCTCTGCAGAAGCACGCACATTCACCTATCCAATCTACCTGTAAGGCTAGACCAGTAGAAGCCTGACATGAGACATCAGATACAGAAGCGACGGTGAATTATCTTTAGTCATAGTTTGTCAGGAACAGATATTGCCGGGTACATTAACTTTAACCATATTATTAACTGAATTCCTTTAAATTGTTTTGTTCAAAGCACCTTTGGGGATGCATGCTGAGTGTATATTGTATGTATGAATGTGTGTGTGTCCGTGTGTGGGACTCTGTGTCAGTGTGTGTGAAAGAGAGTGAGAGAGAGTTCTGAGACATGATTTATGCAACAACAATCAATCTTGTTCCAAGGCCGAGGGCTGGTTGTTAGCCAAGCATACTGCATACAGTGCAGTGCTGTGACGCCATACAGCTGGCCCACTGAGGCACAACATTGGTCAACAAACACACACCCACACATACAGACACACACACACACACATACAGACACACACACACACACACTACACCAGTCATCTTGACCAGGGGTTCTCAAACTTTTTGGGGCCAGGGACCTCCTTACAGAGGTGAACATTTTCCAAGGACCCCCCCCCCCCATAAACATCCATTCAGCATACCCTTTGTACTCTTAAATGGGCACAACATGCTTGTCTTACTGCTGCAAATGGTCCCCATCTGGGGGGTATTCCAGAAAGCAGGTTATGTGACATACAGCTGACACCCAGCATTGTAGCAACATTGCCAGTAAGTTGCTGCAACATTGTGAATCAGCTGGTGGGTTAACTTACCTGGCTATGTTGCATAACCTGCTTGAATACCCCCCTTTAGGTTATCATATATTTTTACACTTTTTAATTATACAGCACAATTTTACAATGTTACAATTTATGGAAATTTTTTCATGGACCCCCTGGCTATAGTTTGCGGACCCCACTTTGAGAACCACTGATCTAGACCACATGTGTAAAATACATGCTTAAATAGTGCCTGCATGTGTAAAATACATGCTTGGATTGGAAAGCTGGGTTATTCAATCATTAACACCCTCCACAGTAAAACAGGTACCTCCACTATCATTTCACCCTTTTAATTACAAAGGGTCCCATCTGTTCATCCTCTGTCTGCAGCCGTTCACATGAGGGATCAGCTCTGTTCCACAGAGAGCAGGTTGCCACAGTCTGGGAAAATGCCTATGTAGGCTCCCTCCCTCCCTCCCTCCCTCCCTCCCTCCCTCCCTCCCTCCCTCCCTCCCTCCCTCCCTCCCTCCCTCCCTCCCTCCCTCCCTCCCTCCCTCCCTCCCTCCCTCCCTCCCTCCCTCCCTCCCTCCCTCCCTCCCTCCCTCCCTCCCTCCCTCCCTCCCTCCCTCCCTCCCTCCCTCCCTCCCTCTCTCCCTCCCTACCTTCATCCCTCCTCTGTTCGGTCTCCATTTTTGGGTGATTAAAGCTTGGGGGATTGTGTGCAGATGTGCCTGGAAAGTGGCCAGGTCCTTTGCCCTGGGAGAACATGTGGTCTGTTTACGCTGGCACCCACTCCCACACACATATACACACACACACACACACACACATACCCACAAACGAACACACGGATGCACACATGCACATGCACACATTTGCATCCACACACACACACACACACACACACACACACACACACACACAATGCATGGCCTTGGTCTCACCCAAGGTTAAAAACACAGAATCCTCTTCCCTTACACCAGCCAAGTGGGGTTAAGGCATGACCAATTATCATAGCTGACTAATTGTGTTGACAGAATTCTGCAAGTATGCCAGTTCACAAGAAAAAGGATGGATATATGGAAAGCAGAAAGATGGATTAAATACAGTCTGGGTATACACTTGTGTAACTGCAAGGAGTAAAACAATGTTTTACTTCACAGTGAACTAGATCACACATTCCCATTCTTGTTTATGTCCACCCTGAGGCTTCCCAGTGGGAACATGGTGATCTGACACAGGAGAGCCCCACATGAGAGACTTCAGTCAGTCTATGCACAGATTTTTCACATACCTCACATTCTCCTGATCTTTAGTACTCCTGGTCTACACCAAACATCTGCAGGAGGCAGACATGTCTGCAGACACTCAGGAAGTCTTAACAAAAAGAACAATGAGGAAATATGGACCGCTTCATAAATATTGCTAGATATGGCCCTTTTTACAAGCCAAGTTACAGATGGCTTCACGTACACCCTAGAGCTGCACATCTTACTTGACAATGTTATCATGAAAAATGCTTCTGCTCCACATCTTGATAGTGTTCCATCTTCACTAACGATGAAGAGAAAACATGTTCTAATGAGAGGCATAGGCATATCTCCATTCTTCATTTGTCGTTATGTCTTGTGGGAAATTACTGGAGCACTGCATTTCCGAAAGAAAAAAAAAAATGAACTCAATTTGATTCTCAATACCACGTTGGAAACTGAGGGTGTTTCCAGACTATTTGACGTATATTTAAGTAGTTTACCTACTAGTATAATGTGGTCGACAAGAGTATCCAGCATATTGTATCTTTAATCAGTAGAAATGTTTATCTCTTATGTTGAGAACTGTTTCAAATCACAACCTGAGAAATTGCATTGTTAACAGCATGCTAAATTAGGTGTTCAGTGCCCCCTATAGGTCTAGAAATAGGACTAGGAGATATTGACAGGTACAAATGTATGTAGGTATATGTGTGTGTGTGTGTGTGTGTGTGTGTGTGTGTGTGTGTGTGTGTGTGTGTGTGTGTGTGTGTGTGTGTGTGTGTGTGCGTGCGTGTGCTTTCGATGATGAGTCACACCGTTTACATTGAGTTGACGTCTTTAATTGCTATTTCATAAACACTGTGTTCACATTTTCAAGTCAAAACTGAAGAGAATCACAGAAAACAAACTTCTAAATTAGCTGATGATAGCGTTTCAACATTTGATCTCAAGCAGAAACATGTCTGCCACTCCACCATCAAGTTCATTTCTGGAGGTCTACACAAGAACATGTACTGGAGTAATAAGTAATTTAGTCTACTGAGATTGGATTGACACGATGTGGAAAATTAATCTTGACAATTCCTAATAACATTACACATTTGCAGAGACTGGAAACATGATGTAATACAAATATGATTGCAACAAAAAAACACATTTAGCAATACAATTATGAATTCCTATGGGCCTCGATGCATTCCTTTACTATGTGAGAAAGGAGGATGAAGTTTGTGGACACCACCAAACAAAAATCTTTCAATTTTGTCATGGCCAGTTATACGGTAAGATCGGCCATTCTCTGTGTGGTTTGGTGCTAATCTTAAATATGTTTTGCGTGCAGTTAAATTTATACCACCGAATCATCCATGTCGAAAGTTCTGGATTTGTTGCATGTCATGTGGTGTCTATGCCACTAGAGGGTCCTGTTTTATGCGAAATGCAAAATCAGTTTCAAGCCTCAACGTTTAATCCATACTGTGACCTAATGATTTTAGTTTTTTTTATACTTGCACAATTTGGCCAGAATTGCGAATTATGTGATTGCATGAGACGTATCGGTAGAGCCTACTTTTAATTATTGTTTATTTTAATTTTAAACATATCGTCAATTGTTGCTAAACAAACCAATCAATTTGGTTAACTTTTACATGTTTAAAGACTTTTACTGAGTACACACAGAGTGACATACAGTATTACTCATCATGTAGTTTTATTGGGACTGTGTGACACATTTATCATACACACACCAACCAACGTATACGTTGGCTATAGGCTAACACCACATCCAACCCTACGCTTGGGCCAATTTGGGCCAATTTTTAAGGAGTCGTTGTCAGATAAACCGTGAGACAGTTTTGCTGTAATGATGCCACAAGTGCACTGGTTTGTCACAAAGCAGATTAAACTGCTATTGCTGCACCAACATGGCTGATGGAGCAGCGGCAGTTTATGAAACTGAAAAGCGCATGAAATAGGAGAAAAGCAGTGTTGGCGCTTGCGCAAAGACGGATTGCCGCGTAGTTTGCCCATTTTTAAGCAATAGAATTGGTGACGTCATGCGCAGGTCTACATCGCTGGAGCTCCAGATTCACCATCCATTGAAACCGTGGCCACCAGCAACCAAGGCTGTGGAGCTCCAGAGGAAAATACTCTTTTACTTTTTTATTTTAGTTTGGCATGAAATAATTGCTAGACGCCCGAGAACTTGGGTGCCTGGTTTAACAATTTTTGCGGTGTGGAGTAGTCACATTGTGACCACAACAGATTGAAGAAAAGCGTAGGGCAATGGCATTCATTTTAGCATGCTGATAATCAATGAGATATATATACATGACATTACAGCAGCGTAACCTATTGCCTCGACAGGCTGTAGCAAGCCCCTTTCTTCTAGTTTCAGACTGCTTTCTGGAAGGCTACATCTGTGTACCGTAACCTACCCTTGCAGAACGTGACTGAGGGCGCAAAGGACGGACAATCGCACCGGACTACTGGGGGGGGGGGGTCGGATGAGGTGTTGGAACAGATTGCTTGATTTTAGAATTTTAGTCGATATTCTTTTATAACAGCAGTGCCACAGGGCATTGCAGAGGTGATGGAAATGTGGTTGTTCTACGTGGGATTTATTCTCATTTTGGAGATCATATTACCTACTGGAGCAATTGAAGGTAAGACGTTCTTGTGTTCTCCTGCCTTGTGCAACTCGACTGCATGTGTCCACTTTCTACTCATGTTCTACCAGTGTCTTTAAACCGTAGGCTAATCGCCTGTGTTCGCGAAGAGGCCTCAGGCTACGAAGGCAAATGTTATTGATTGTTGAGCAGTGTTCTGATTCTGAGGATATGCAATTATTGTTTGTTTCTTTATCAAAGAAGCCTGTGCCAATCATGTAACCACCTGTGTAGTCTCGTTTTAATCATTCCACCTGTGTTTACCTCAACGGCATCCAAGTCACAACAAAACATATTTTGTTCTTTTGCTAAATGTTACAAGTGCTTATCAATACAGAAATGAACGATTTTTATCACAGGAGGCTTGACAGGCTACTCGATTTCGGAAGAGCTTAAAGTTGAACCATTTACAAGATAATACTTTGTTGCCTATGACAATATTATTTAGTGACCAGCCTATATGGAACAGGTGACCTGTTTATGGCACAATCTCAATGCAATTGTGGGGCCTGGTTATGCCAATAGGATATGCATTATATGCAATATGCAGTAGTCGATATCGACAATGTTACCCATTTGACTAGCTTTTAATCCTGCTGACCAACATTAAAGAGGAATCGTTCTTTTAAACGGCTTCAGTATTGTGGACGTTATGGCACGAATGTCAAACGAGAATTTAAAGCGTTACGTTCAGGTGAAGTCTTCGCTTTTTGTCGAGGAGATTGAAGCAGGTTACAAACGCGGGTCTTGCTTATCAAGCCTCAATCTATCACTCCCACATCTATCACTCCCATTGTTGAAAATAGGTGTCTCAGTTTGCATGTTTGTTTTGAGTGCTATGGTACTTAAAATAGGAAAACAGTGTTATTGGCGTTCAGACGTGAAGGTAGTTGTGGCTTGTCTCGACGTGCACCACCGTTGAACAGAGGTCTGAAAACTGAAAATCTACCACATCACTAAGTGAAATGTCAACCCACTGAACGCCTTTGCAAAAATACCACAAATACTTTGCTTTGACGTGCACGATTTATAGATTGGAATTCTAAGGCCTTCAGAATGCTGATAAGTGTCCAGCTGATATGAATACTACACCACATATCTCATAAATTTCTTGAAAATGTGCTTTAAGGATGTCATCCGAAGGCAATGTCATAGAACTGCACGCACAAGCATTGGCACAAACCAAAGCAACAACTAGCCTAACAACTAGCCACTATTATTATGCATGATAATGCATTACATTAGATCCTTTTAGTTTCAGTGATTTTGTTAGGGTGTTTATCTCTTCTGGTGTGCTCTGTCAGTGTCATAACCGCCCGGCCTGGAGCTTGGCCAGCTCCAGGACCCTACAGGAGGGCTGGTCCCTGTGAGGGCTGACGACTCAGCATGCGAGCAGGGAGGTGCTCGGTCCTCTCTCCCGCCACCCCCATGAGCCTGGAACATCTGGCTGGAGGGAGCTCACAGATCCAGCAGGGATGTGACTGTGGGGGAGGGACTCAGGAAGGGGGGTGGGGTGCAACTAAAACAATCTTTACCAGAAACCATTGCTTAAGGCCTGAAAAACATTGTTGTAGCCTCTGGACAAACTAGTGATTAGAGAGCGCCATCCTCACTGGGTAGAACTAGACAGCTGAACCTGATGTCATGCTGGTGCCATGCCCCATGACCAGCCAGCTGTCCAGTGCCAAAGCCAGGCAAAGCAGGGGAAAGAGGATGTTGGGGGGAAGGGATGAGTGAGTGAACAAGTGGATGGATGTTTGAGGCCAGGGTCGGCCACTTGAGCTAAAGCACGTGGATTTGTCCTGGTTGGTTACAGCGTAAACTGGGGATTGTGGAGGGGATTGGCAAGGTCAAGGTCAGAGGGTTAGGTCCTTGCCTCATTACCGTCTCATCTCCATGGGCTGTTTGTGTCTGGTGGCATATCAACACGACTTTCCGCACGCCGTGGAAGTGAGGTGATGATCCGCTTACAGATGCAAATCCATGAACGTTGGGTGACCTGATGGGCACACTTCTGGTGTGCCCTTCTGGTCTGAGTGCTGTGAGAATGGCAGGAGGATTGGAGACATCATTTATTTCAGGATGAGGTGGTTAAGTATTAAATCGGGGGGTCATTTCAGTGTCACACATGTTTCACTGTCATACTATACCACAGTGTTTTACTGTGACATGTACACGTGCATCTACTATTTCTTTGTTATGAAAGACGATACATTTCCCGCCACAGTCTCTGGGTTGAAAGGGAGAATGACAACCAAAAATTTGGCAGAGAATCTGAATCCCATTAGTCAGATTTGGTGATGTGGGTTGTGAGGGACGAAGCGGGGAATTGTTGGGAAGTCTATGCGTTTGACTTCTCCTCAGAACTCTTACTAAAAACATTGGCAAGAAAAATGTGGCACCTTTAACACAAATTCAACAGATAAAAGAATGTCCATTACTCTCTTCTTTACCTGTCCTGTCATGCAAGAATGACAGGTCTCCCCCTTCCCCTTGAGCTGACTGCAGACAGTAAATCTACTATAGAAGTGCTTGTGTGTTTAGATGAGAATGTCTTTTCACAAGTCACTGTATGGCCTTCCAATAGTTTTATGTTACTTCCAGTGATATTTATGGCTGGGCATGGCGTGGTATTTGAACCTATAGTAAAGTCATTCGTGAAATGGTAATACCCCGAGCAAGAGCCTTGACAATAACTGTCAAAATATATCCGTTTTGACCCTCCTCCTTTCTGTAATGCATGATAGACTTCCGAGGAGACTAGAAGCTAAAGCCAGATTAGCATAAACGTCTTTTGTATGTATCTCCCTATATTTGGAGAAGGCGTAAGGCCTTAGATGAAAGACTGTTTATTGTCGGTGAATAGCAGGGGTGTACTATAATGGGTGTTTTCTTGCTGTCACATAAATGTCTATTCAGTTTAGCTCGCTATGACTCGGAAGGAACTGTATCTGTATATTGAATAAAATGGTGACTGTGGGTGTTAGTGTGGCATGTGACAATGCCATGAATCATTGACAAGGCAACCATCAAAGGCAAATCGTTTGCCTTGGCGAATGATTAAAGACGCACCTAAACACTTCCTCCTTTGGGAGACAAGGCTACACTGATCTATGTTCCATGTATTTCACACAAGAAGACCACATAACTGTTCAAATGTGACGCCTGTTCGCAACGTTTGCCCGACATCCAGCACAGGCGTGTGGATACGGGCTGTGTAATTGTTTTGTTTTCCTATTGCTGTGTGATGAACTCTTCACCCGAACCCTCAGGGTCCACTGTCTGCCCAGCGAGCTGGACCTTCTCATCCTCCGGTGAAGCTGCAGTCGTTCTCTTTGTTCAGCCTCCAGCACGAACACACACACACTTGGATACATTCAAATGCACATTGACACAAACACACACACCTCAGATGTGCTTTCCCCCACAGGCTGGGGTTTGGGTTTGCGCTCAGCTGGAGAATCGATCCAACACAAGGATACTCAGTGAGCTTTGTGACCTGGACCAGGAGAGAGAGGAGCTGATGTGTGGTGATAAGATTCCAATTTCATGGACGGCTGCCATGTGTCAAACCTGTCTGCTTCTATCACACCCCCAGTCGTTGAGCTCTCTCACAGGGGGCTGTCTATGCATGCGGCATACATCATCTGCTCTCTCAATACTCTTCTGATGGCCGTGGAATTCCTGTTTCTACTGCTCCACAGCGACAATTCGGAGACCACGGTTGAAAAAAATACCCATCGCAGAACTAGATTATAGGGCGTGTCTATTGGAATTCATCCCTAAACTACAATAAACAGTTTGGCATGTTGTCCACAGCTGGAACTCTGTATTGTAATTTAATAATGGCAGTCAGAATGGGAGGGATTCCACGAAATGCCCCTGTCATAGAAAACGAGCACATTTTCCACAAAGAAGCTTTTGATCTGCAAGAATTTCTGTTGTTTGCGTGTTCATCCAACATTCACCATGGCCTAATTCTAGGGCTCCTGGTTTGTTGTGTTGCTGAAATCTTCACCAGACACAAGTAAGCCAGCTTGGGTTTGTGGTTATCTCAGTTGCAATGAATGCCTGGATTTATGAGGTGGGCCGTTATGTCGGTGGCCCCTGTGTTCTGTTTTCATTCCAGCTGGATCAGGGTAGACCTTTCTGCCAGGGGTGTGCAGAGCTGTGTTAGAGAGGGGGGGTTAGGAATGGCCACTCTGCCCCTAACTATATAGACCCATCTATAAATGTAGGTCTCTCCTTTCCTCCGTGTTTTTCTGGGCGTTTCTCTCCGTCCCTCTCCTGCTCGTCCCTCTCCTGCTCTCGCTACCCGGTTTACTGTCTGCCGTGTTTACGCCCCGGCCCCGCCGAGATGAGGACGGCGCGACGAGCCTCATCGTGTTACCTCTGAGGTCGCCGGCGGACCTCTTTTGTTGTGCTTCGACACAGAACGGGGTGGGGCTGTGGGGCGCTAGGGGTGGGAACTCACCGCCTCCAAGTTCAGCTGTTGTTTGTATGCATGTTCGACCACTTTGGAAATGACTGTCGAGGATTAGAACCTGAACGGCCCATGGATATTGTGTTTGGTCAGTAAGCCGGTTAATGCTCTACAGATACTAGGCAGAGGCTAGGCGGCCACAAAGCTAAGTGGCTGTTCCTGTTGGGTGGATACTGCACAGTGCCTCCATTGAAGAAGCTGTGATCGAGTGACCAAGCCTTGGTGTGCGTGTCACTTTTTTTGTTTTTTACAAGCTTCTAGCTGTACAGGACATTTGTCTTTTGTTTAAGGGACATCTCTGTTTAATCAATCCCTGATGATACATTGTTTGAATTTTGGTGTGAAAGTGCCAGTTCCAAATGTCACCCCATAATAATTTGCAAGACAAGGCATTCCTTTACATCTGAAAGAACTTTTACTTTTGGCTTTGTGGCTCTGCAAAAATCCACCAGAATAATAAATGCTCCATAAAATCCAGGAATAACAAGTTGTTTCTTTGCCCTCTCCTTCCTTCCCAAGGTCTTTGTTTGGTTTTAATTGTTACTTGTCTTGAAACAAAGATTCTTGCTTTGAAAAATCGCTAAAAGGAGAGACCGAGAAATGATTTCAAACTTGACCTCAAGGGCCTAATTACATGCTGTGGTTGGTTTTGCTTTTCGGGTTGATGCAGGCAGTGGTGCTCGCTGAAAGCCAAATTCCTCTGAATGTGGAGCAGAGTGAAGAGAAGTGATGGCTGATGGGAAACAGAGTTCCCCGGCAGTGTTCCCGATACACCGCTGTCACCTACTCACACAGACTGAGACAGTCACAGACAGTCACCCTAGGGCCTATTCATACACTCAGTCCATTCAAGATTTCCATTTGCGGCTTATCATTTAACAGCATGTAATAGAATCCCAGCACGGATGAAACCACTCACAATCTGAAACCACTCGCAATCTGAAATGACTCATAATCTGAAATTACTGATGATCTGAATTACACCAGCGGAGCTGGATTTGTGAGATGCTGTCATTCCACGTTGATGAGCTGACTGTATGCAGGTTTCCTGTCCGTGTGATGTCCAGACTTGGTACTTTCTACAGTTATGAAGACAGTTGCAGTCGTTTTCATCCTGGCATGCTCCTGGGAATGATAAACCAGAGCAAAGGTGTAATCTGACTCTGTTAGGGACGCCATTAAAGACCTTTCTTAGTCCTGAAGGCACTCATTGTACAGTTATTACATTACATACAAGATGTACCAAACACAACTTGTACTATTCAGCCAAACGGTAACAACTTGTCCTCCAAATTCCAAATCCCTCACCCTTTTGATTGGCTCTGAAGCTTCCGCACATTTTTCAAAAGTAAGAGTTGGTTTGAGACCGACACATGAAATCAATTACAAGGTGCTGGAATGCTCTGTGCGGGGATCTGGAGTTGATTTGTGGAGCTGGGATGGCCACATTGAGAGGAGACCGATGCAGAGGGAGGGAAAGTGGGTCAGTGGGGTGTCCCAGCTGAGCAGGGTGTCTGGAGGGAGAGGAGGCCTCCGCCATCTGACTGACTGCTGCCTGATGGAGAGGAGGCAACAGCTCTCTCTCTCCCTCACTCTCACTCAAATCTAACTCTCAAATGAATATGTCCACCAGCAGTGCTAATGTGCTAAATTTGTTCCAGGATACATACATGGACACAGCTCCATTACTTCCACATATCAAGAACTGATACTGTGAGCTAACAAACCCCCTTTTTATCTTGTTGTGCAATGCCAAAGTCATTAACCTAGATTGGCAATAGGCAGAAAACTACAATGTACAGTATTACTACCCATTAGGAGGGTGATGCTTCCTCTTCGACTGGCGAGTCCCAGTCGCTGATACAGTAGCCTTCTGTGACCTCATCACCGACGTGTGAAAAGACTCCCACTTCTCAGGTATGTCTTAGACAAATATTATGACAATTTCTACAAAGTGGGCCAGACATGGAGCATTCCTGGCCCTGAGAGAGGGAGAGAGAGGCTGTGTGTGTATTCATATTTAATGGTTTCAGTGACTTGCCCTTAGAGCTTTGCAAAATGAAAAATGCTGCCAGCACAACATGCAGCAATTTCATCAAAGAGTGTCAGGGAGAAACTGTTTGATGCAGATCAGGGTGTCTGGAGACATGATAAAGGATGAAAATAATGGCACACTAACTTTCTTCCTGAATAAAATGAACAGTAGTGTGATCATGCTACAATTGGTACCCACTCATAATGCCCTCATACTGATGAACAAGTCTGTTAAGTTTGCCTTTAGAATTGAAACAATAACTTATCAGTCCAGTCAGACTCCAGAGACTTATGAAAGACAAATGAGGGAACCCTTCACCTTTCTAATACGAAGAGAAAAGTTTGACTTTTTATTCTGACTGTGAGAGATCTACATGTTTATTTTTTGGGATTATTGCATGTGGTGCCTTTTCTTGCCATCAAGAGGGCCATTAAGAGGACTGTGAATAATCTGTGGAGATCAAATTGGATCATGGCAGCTTTTGACATGTGAAACCTAGTCCCTGGTTGGATCTGTTAAATGAAAGTGGATTAACAGTATTGAGTGATGGGCACTTTCCAGGCTTCCAGTGAAGGCGGTGTCATCAAATCACCTCTCCACCGGAGACAAAGGAGGAGGCCAATACGTACAGGCCAGTTGTGGCGGGAGCTTTTCATGTTTCTTGATTGAATGGACCCGGGTGTTTGGTTTCAGAGTCCAGTCCCATAAGAGGGATAGAGAGCCCCCCCCCTCTTCTACTTCTGAGTTGAGACTCTGGTTAACATCCCAGGTTGATTTGCACCTTCCAGAAATTGTCAGCGTTTTTTTGGCCGGGCCTTAGGAAAAAGGAAAGAAAAAGGTGAGCCTGACTGAATATACAATCCCCATCTCTGTTTGAGATATTTTAGCGAGCTTTGAAATGAGCCTGCCGTAAGGAGGGAAATATTGCCAGCCCCCACCCCCCCCCCCGCTCATCCCTTTACTCCCCAGTCCACAACCTCCAATTAGGCCTGAAGGTTCTTCTCGTCTGAGTCTCTCAGCGCTGGTGTGTGGAGCTGTGATAAAATTAGAAGCCGCAATGTTTTATTTCCAGTTTTTATGCCCAGTCATGAGGAACAAGTTCCTCAGCCCAGCTGCTGAGGGGCAAAGACGCCCTGAGAGGCCGGGTGGGGGGGTGTGGAGGGGGGGGGCTGCCCACACATAGGAGCTTGTTCTGGACTTCAATACCTCCACTGATCTTGGCGTGTGGTTGGCTGGTTGCTTGTGCGAGGCAATGTTGTTCAGGCTCATAATTTGGTAGGATGGCTAAGGAACAGCCAGTGTTTGAGGTCACAGCACTGCTTGATGAAGCAAAGGATCGCAACAGTTGGCTTTTTCTCGCTGTCGCTGTTTAGTTTGCAGTCGCTGGCCTTCACACGAAGGTTAGCCCTTCCTGCTGTCTCTGCTCGTGGGTTTGGGTGTGTGCATGTTGTCTGAGTCGATTCACCCGCTGGCCTCCAGCCACCCTTTTTACATCCCTCCCTCCCTCCCTCCCTCCCTCCCTCCCTCCCTCCCTCCCTCCCTCCCTCCCTCCCTCCCTCCCTCCCTCCCTCCCTCCCTCCCTCCCTCCCTCCCTCCCTCCCTCCCTCCCTCCCTCCCTCCCTCCCTCCCTCCCTCCCTCCCTCCCTCCCTCCCTCCCTCCCTCCCTGTCTCCCTCCCTGTCTCCCTCCCTGTCTCCCTCCCTGTCTCCCTCCCTGTCTCCCTCCCTGTCTCCCTCCCTCCCTGTCTCTTTATTTTTCTCTTCCCCCATGCTGCTGTTATGGCCTTGTAAAGTTTATGTGCACTTTCCACTTTGTACTCACACATTACCTCCTCGAGACGGTTGCCTGCTTTTTCTGCACTTGCTGCTGTGTCACTGGGTTTAAATGGGGCAGAGGAGTGGAGAGGTGGTGCGGCATCTTAACTTCCATCCCTCCGCCTGCTGATCTGCCTTGGCAAAAAGGTTTTGTTAGCGCAATAAAGACTTGATCGGATCTCAGCAGCCTTTTAGCTCCTAATTGTACTTCTAATAACCTGACGCTCATAAGACCCAGTGGTTGGACCTCCTCACCTCCCCACGCACACACATGTTCAGACTCTCAACAGTGCACAAAGAGGCTTGCGCTTAAATCGCTCTGTCTGACAGAGTACAGGGAAACGAGACCGCAATGATACACTGCCCTCCTCCCTGTAGTCCTCTTGTGATTGCAGTCACATCCCAGCCCCCTTGCGGTTTCCCCCCCAGCCCTCCCTGCCTCCCTTCCCCCAAACACCTCCAGTCTGCCAAGTGTAGAGGGAGGTAAGTCAACCAGGGCGAGGGAGGGAGGGAGGGAGGGAAAGATAGATACAGACAGACAGAAAGTGGGAGAGGTCTGGTGCAGGTTCCCACAGAGAATCCAAATGAGACGGTCTGCTCTGCTCTGTGTTGTCCATTCCAGAACGCTGCTTCTCGTTAACACCAGGGCATTACAGTACTTGGGAGCTTTCAGATGAAATATCTACAAACATGACTATTGGCATTCTTCAATGCTTCCTGTCAAAACCAGCAAAATCCAGGGAAATAAACTCCATATGTTCCATTATTAGATATCTAATCACAATTATGTACAAGACAATGAATGCTTGATACTAAACAGCACCAAAAAGGAGTATGAACATAAGAACAACATAAAAGGATTTCACCAACTACAGTAGTAGTTTAGTAACACACTGACACATTGCTTCAGAGAGGAAATCGAGGGACTGATTTTTAGTTCATTAATTCCGCAGAGTGTATTATAGATTCACTATGTTTCTCAGTGTGGTTGAGTCTAACTAAGTCAGCAGTGTACAGTGCCAGAGTATTGTAGCTTATGAAGGCTAAACTTGTGGTACTACGCTGCGGTACACCTCAGAAATATCCTCTGACTGACTGGCCTGAAATAATGTACCACATTAAGGCTTTATGGAGGTCAGAATGAGTGGAGACAAGCTTCAAAGGGCCAATCAAAAAAGAAAAATAGCTGATAATAGAGCCATGTTTGCATAATGAGAAATGAAACAACAAACGAGGAGTTTGAGTTGAAGAGTCCATTTGAAGTTGAAGAGTTTGTTCTTTGAGTGCAGTGTCCCTGTGCAGCTTTTGAGACAAAACCTTGATGTTAACCTAACTTGACCCCTTGAATGTCACTCTAACCTGCTGTGCCAATAATCTGCTTCCTTGAAGCTGGAAGATTCCAGAAGGGAATGGGTGAAGGAAACAAGCCAGTAGTTGGTCCTGCAAGAAGTAAAACATTGATAAGCAGTGTGAAAGTGTTACGTTAGTTCACTACAACTGTAAAAAGTGAATGCTTTACTCTTTGGTCCTTTAGGTAATTGTATCACGTTTTGACAGGCACTGCATTACTTACATGAATCTTAACAGATTATCTTTGTTTTTTTCTAGCTCCAAAGACCTGCAGCCCAAAGCAGTTTGTGTGCAGGGAGGACCAGATAACATGCATCTCCAAGGGCTGGCTGTGTGACGGGGACAGAGACTGTCCAGACGGCTCAGACGAGTCACCTGATCTATGTAAGTACTGCAAGCCCTGCTAAAGATACAGTCAAACCAACCAGGTTTGAACAATTATGTTCTCAATTCTATTTACAAGTGCTGTTATTATAAGTAAATACATATTTGTCTTCGACAGTCATTTGTCTTCGACTGGGTTTGTGATTTGAGTTACTATCAAAACAAATAAGATATAATAAATAAAAAAAGACCATCAAATACAAGCCTTTGATCATTAATTAAAGCTTAGGAGGATCGGAATTGGGAATGATGTTGAACCAGCGTTCAGTTGGATAAGGCTCTGGGTGGAGGATATCGTCTGGTTCTGCAGTTAGTGTGAAGGACACCAACATCGTCTGGCTCCAGCTGTGTGTGACTTGGAGCTCTAATGACTGGGCCTTGTTTAGTCTACATGGGTCTGCCCAGGCCTGGGTCTTGTTTAGTCTGCATGGGTCTGCCCAGGCCTGGGCCTTGTTTAGTCTACATGGGTCTGCCCAGGCCTGGGTCTTGTTTAGTCTGCATGGGTCTGCCCAGGCCTGGGCCTTGTTTAGTCTACATGGGTCTGCCCAGGCCTGGGCCTTGTTTAGTCTACATGGGTCTGCCCAGGCCTGGGTCTTGTTTAGTCTACATGGGTCTGCCCAGGCCTGGGCCTTGTTTAGTCTACATGGGTCTGCCCAGGCCTGGGCTGTCTGGTCTGGGAGTGCCCTGTCCCAGGAACTCACATCTGAAAGACTCGACACGCCACCTAAACACATACTTACACACTTTCACTGGGAACACGTCTGACAGTGCTTACAGTATGTGGGGCCTAATGGTGTGTGTGTGTGTGCGCACGCATTATGTCTCTGTATGTGAGAGACATAGAGTGATAGGGTGCCTGAGAGATTGATCCGTCTGTCTGTCTCTCTCTTACAGTGTGTGTGTATCACTGCCTGTGGGCCACACCTTACATCCGTCACACCACAAACATTCTCAACAATACTCTGGCATGCACAGACGAGTGGCTGACACCCAACATCAAGGGATTATTTGTTGCTGGAGTAAACCTGATTTAGTATTCACAGATGGCCATTTGGTTTCAACGTGGATGAAATAGTTAGCCATAAATCATCGTCTGTTGTTTTGTTGATAGAGAAATTAAACCTTAACAGTCGAGAAAGTTCATTTCATTGAGGGTATTAGAGTTCCCCTCATCCTCTGAGTTGTCAAGCTTTCCCCTTGTGGGTTTACAGCTCAGATATATTTCATTTCACTCTCCGGAACTCGCTATCTTTGGCAGTTTTATCCATAACCGGCCCATTTCAAACCTCTGTCGCGTCAGAGTCAATGTGTTGCATGGAGATAAACAAGAAAGAGCCGGCTAAACTGTTCAATATTCCCTCTCTTCTCAACTTCCTTTGCTGCTCTCTTGCACTTTTGTGGCTTTACATGTACTCCAAACAACATGAAATCTTCTCCTCAACAGCATTTTTATGGAGCAGCGGAAGAGTTGTGTAATGCAACTTATGTTGTTGTTAAGCTAGAGGTTGTTCTCATTAGTTGAATGTATCTTTCTTTCGCCGAGTCCTGTCTTCCAGAGCCATTGAGCTCAAGTGAAATTTCCATAGCACTTATGTAATTTGTCCACATGGACAATGGAGTGATTCATCTCGTCAAAGAGAACCTTATGAGGAGCTATGTTTGAGCCAAATGTCTTGATCTGTGTTGCTCAATTACGTATTTCCCTTGGGCAGTGGCCTGCTATTACCTCATCTTGAACAGATAGACCCCTCCTTGATTCATATGAGTAAACAGTAGGACTGTCCGTTATGGTTTCTGAGCAGCAGCTTCAGAGCGTGACCTCACGCAGAGCGTGCGGTTCACTATCTCTTTCCTGTTTGGAGATATATTTGTACATGGGAGTTATCTCAAGCTATTCATGTCTCTGGATCTGTTGTGACGCCAAGCTAGCTATTAGGACGGCTGTAAAGTCATTGTCATGAACCTTTTCAGTATGACTGCAATTGTTTTCGTGTATTAACCTGTCGTTCCCTTCAGTGAGCTTATCATTCAGAGGGGAATGTTTTGTTTTATTTGGATGAAGATAAAGATGGATGGAGTGGTTAGGAGTCTAGACTAGACTGGATGACAAGTTAGTAGGAGGGTCTGTCCGGAGGTTTTTATAGAGTCTGCTCCGAATGTTACCCTGATGATACACGAGGGGAAAAAACGTACAATTTAATTACCTGTATTCTTTTTTATTTTATTTTTATTTACGTCTGTGCGGGATTTAGGATGTCTTGTTTGATTGTATGGTTTGTTTGATTGTATGGTCTGTTTAAAATACAACCAAGAAAACAACATCAACAGAGCATCTCTGAGGATTGGAGAAGTTAACCATGCTGTTGACTTCGGATCTCTGCAATTCCCATTAGGACATCGTAACTGTTAGGAGATCCATCTACAGGATTCTCCCCTGCTTGAATAACTGCCACTCTGTCTAACAGGCTGTAAACAACATGGGCTACTGGCCTGACAACAGCCACAGCCCCTGTAGGGAGATGGCAGAGCAAGAGTTCAGGGTTCTAGACATCACAAATCACCTCCAGAGTGACTTAGTATCTGTTGAAGTCAAGCCTAACTCCTGGGAATCTATTTATTTGTGTTTGGGGAGTTGAAGGTGTCCTTGTTGTTTTATGCACTCCAGCAATAGAACATTGTTTTGTGAGATATTAAAGGAGCCTGTCTTTCTACTCACGGGTAGAAAGTGTGGTTGAAAGTCAGGGGGTGCAGACCAAATTCCCATGTCTGTAGGGGTTTGTTGAAACATGTCTACTGACCAAACTGTCTGGTTCTGAGGTTGAATTAGAGCTGTAGTTTGCTGCTGTAATTAAAACATTATCTCCAGTGCAAGTTAATTACTAACTAGGAGGTTGGGCTTCAAGGTAGGGCTCACCCAGATATCACAAGGCAAACACTTTTTTTCACTTTTGGTTTCACCTTTCTTATGCCTCCAGTTTTCTTGCTGTGGTTTCGTCATTCTCTGTCTTGGTTCTTGGCTCTTAATCCGTTCTGTCTCTCTGAGTCCATCTCTCTCCCACTCTCTCTCTTTCGTCCATTTCTCCATCATTCTATCTCTGTGTGGTTGTCCTCCTCATTCCTGGCAGGCTCTCTTCCTATCTGTGAGCAGGATCACTCTGCGGTCTGGCTCCTCTGTATATCAGACATTGTGACTGCTCAGGCTGTGCTCACAGCCAACATGGACCTTGCATGGCCAGAAGAATAGAAACGTAATGCAGCCTGGGAGCTTCTCTCCCCTCACTCCCTCTCCGTCAAGTCTCTTTCCTCCGCAGCCTTCCCTCAACAGTGAAGTCAATAGTCAAACTCTTCCCACGAAAGGTACATCTAATATGCGCACAACTGCTTGTTAGCGTTAGCAAGTACCCTAATAGGTTTTCAATGATAACCATCTACCTTAAATTTCAGGGCAAATCCCACCTGTTTGCTTTACAGCCCCCCATAAACCCACCTGCCTGCAGTCTGGAGAGAGGTGGGGGGGTATGAACGTGTGTGGTTTTGTCTGCCGACGATTGTTTGATCTGCGGCTGCTAGCTACCTGTGGAGGAAGAGAGGAGTGCAGCGCTGCTGCTGCATCTCAGAGCCTAATTGCACCGTGGTTCCCCTCAAATATTCACCTAGGCTGTTATTATCCTGAGAGGGTAAAGATAGCCTGGCTTCTCTGAGAAGCTGTTAGGCAGCCAGGCTCCCATCACAGCTCTTTGACACAACTCTGTTGATGAGGAGGCTGTTGGAGAAAATCATCATTTTCTTCTGCTTTGTTTAGGAGCTGTGGCTACCTTGTTGGGGCACTGTGTGTGTGTGTGTGTGTGTCGCAGGATCAGGTTAGTGAGCTGTTTGCTGTGGGCCACGTCATGCCCCAGTGTCTTTCTCACTCTCTCTTTCTTTCTCTCGCTCTCCTTCCCCTCCTCACACCCCCAGGCCATGTGTGGAGGTGTGAATGTACCTCTCCTAACCCTCTTTTCTCTTTTTCTTGGACTGCAAGCTTTCAATTGCTTCTTGACATGCTCCTTCACAGCAATTACCCATCAACCCTGAGGTACAGGAAGTGATTGACTCAAATCCAGGGCTGGAGCAACAAAGATGGTGGTTCTTATTCCACAACTCCTTACGAGTGTGTGTGTGTGTGTGTGGAGGGACTTGGATACATGTGTATGTGGTGAGGGGTGTGTCTTTTGCTGGTACGTATCAGGAAGCAAAAATAAAAAGAATCCATTCAGACAAACTGCAATGCCAGCTCCCTCGTCTCTGTGCTATTTCTGCCATTGGGCCTGTGCAGCGTCAGCGAAAGCTCATGTCTTTATTTCCGTTTTCTTTGCTGTTCCGTCTGTCTCCGTGTGGATAATGGAGTGTACTGTAATGAGGTCATGACATTTTACAGGCCAGGGGTTTGTCAGACTGTTTTCTATTATTTGCAAACATGAATAACTCAACTGAAACCTCGACCTCTGCCAACCTTCATTCCTGCACAATTGAAGAACTACAATTCTTCTGAGAGGCCTTTTCTCATAAATCGACAGCTGCTATTCACTGGTTTCGATTTTTTATTTATACATTTTTGTTTTCTTCTCAACACATTTGCATTTCCCTCCCACCACTTTAACTTATTTGAATCTGTCTCAATGAATATTTCACTTAATAGATCAATTTAGGAGATTCCTGTCAACAGGAACACAAAAACCACTTCTGAAGCCTGTATGCAATTAGACAATAGCTGCATGAGAAACAGTCATTGTTTTTCTATCTGCAAATAAAACAGATGTCGGAGAAGAGAAGCTCTTTCCTCCTTCATGAGAGCCGCTACTCACTATGGAGAGATCCTTGTCACCTCGCCGACCGCTTACACTGCGGTTTGCCCCCCCTTCGTTCTTTATCCAACTTTCTCCTTTATTTACAATGCTAATTTCAGTGAGTGGAGCAATGAGGGGAGGTTGAAAAGTGTGTGTCATGTAAATACAGTTGTTTTGTTGAGATGGTATGTTAACCAGTCCCATTCAAGGGGAGTAAATGAGCTGATAACTCCACACAATTAGCACTTGTTAGTGTGTCCAGCCAGCCAGCCAGCCAGCCAGCCACACCCCCCCTGTGGGCCTGTGTAGCCTCTCTGGAAAAGCGGACTTGCAACAGCACTTTACCTTCACTCACACACTTATACTGCACTCATACACACACATTTTTACACTCATCCACTCTTCATGAATCCCCTCCGTATACCGGGATTGTCTAAGTGCATAATGATGGATACCCACCTTCTAACACGAACGCCCTCGCATGCTCTCATGTCTGGACCGTTTACAATGTGGTTTTTCATTTCATGTAACATGACAAAGTCATATTCAGGGGATGTGCTACGGAATGTTATCTTATAATGGAATCATGATGACAATGGATGGATGCAGGGGCTTAGACAGTGGTGGCATGCCTGTCCCGAGGTATGATTTATAGCCACACACACACACACACACTGTTGCTCATCATGGCCCCACACACACACTGGCTCTCTGCACTGCATCCTCTGCCTGAGGGAATGTGCAGGTCAGGCTGAGCAGGGACTGAGGGGAATGAGGACAGGGAGGCAGGCTGGGAGATTGAGTTATCTTCCCCTGGCAGCTGCCCTGGGCAGCAGGGCCACACATCAAGGTTATCTGTCCATCTGGTGGCCTTGAGCCCCAGGCTGGAGACCGGAGGCTGGCTGCTGGAGGCTGGCTGCTGATCCAGGGAGGGAGGACCGCTGTCTGGACTGTCCCCAGTCACACTTGGGCATGCCCTCCAGGACTACCAGAGACACTGCAGGCCTGGCAGCTGAAGGATAAGGGATGGTGGGGGAGCGATGGTGGAGGAGGGATGGAGGGTGGGGGAGGGAGGGGGAATGGTGGGGGATGGAGGGTGGGGGAGCGATGGTGGAGGAGGGATGGAGGGTGGGGGAGGGAGGGGGAATGGTGGGGGATGGAGGGTGGGGGAGGGATGGTGGAGGAGGGATGGTGGGGGAGGGATAGTGGGGGAGGGATGGTGGAGGAGGGATGGTGGAGGAGGGATGGTGGAGGGGGATGGTGGAGGAGGGATGGTGGAGGGGGATGGTGGGGGAGGGATGGAGGGATTGAGTGAGCTGAGGAGTGCATGTCTGATTCAGTGAAAAAGAAGGCTTATTGTAGAGAGTAGCAAAATGAGCAGACCAGCTTTAAAGCTTTAGAAGAAAGAAGAAAAAGGTTTGCAAAGCTGCCCCCCAAAATCCTTTGTAAATGAATAGTCATGTACAGTAGAAGTAGGGGATTTCCTCCTCGGCGTGTGTGTGTGTGTGTGCTCGTGCGTGCATGTCTTTCAGAGTATGAGAGTCAGTGTGACTTTGTAGGCGTGTGCGGGCGTATGTTTGTGTGCGTGTCCATGTGTCTATGCAGGTTAGTCTGCGTGTGGACATAACCTTGTGTGTGTGTGTCTGCATATGGGGGAATTCAGGAGTACAGTTCCATATCAGGGAGCAGGGCAGGCGATACATCTACAGAGGAAGGAGCAAAGCCCAGTAAATCCCCCCTGCTCTGGGGCACTGAGCCCCCCTTCGACTCACCGGCCTATCAGCAACCAGGGAACTCTGGCCTTTCTCACGCCAGCCAGGCACCACTGTCCTCCCTGCCGTCTCTCCTCGGCTGTCTGTCTGTCTACGTCTGTCTGTCTACGGCTCTCTGTCTATGTCTGTCTGTCTGTATGTTTCTTCACTGCCCGTCTCCCTCCACTGTCCCTCCGCACGTGTATACTCTCTAGACATGGAAGGAAGTCATGGTAACCTTCCACCATGATAGTAGAGAGTAAACATGGTCACCGACTAAAAGATTTGTCACGGCTGATTCACCGAAAACAAGTCTCAGATTGCTTGTTTTTATGTGTGATGAATCTGTCTTCACTAAACCGTCTCGTTGCGAGCCTCAGATTTGTATCATCACAGGATGTTATTACACTGCGATACTTTGATACATCAGCCCCTTCACCTCTCATGCACTGACCCACAGAGGCCCTAGAGGGGCTACGGGGGGTGGAGCCCACGCGTTTCACGCTAGCTACTGTACACTGTGATTCCAGCCCAGTCGCCGGTAACCCTAGCCCCCGCCTCCGGCCCCCCTGCGGGACGTGTTCATCAGAGCTGACAGAGGGCTGAATGGTGGGGCACAACGGAGCCCCTGGCGCAGGGTTGAGGGTCAGGAGGGGGGCGGGGGGTGCGGGTGAGTGGGCGCCGGGGTAAACTCAGGCTTTTATGGTGGGGACAAAAGCTCAACATGGAATCACAATGCAACGTTATTATGTCACGTCGGGGACAGTGGGGATGGGAAGTGTGTGGTTTGTGTGTAGTGTGTGTGTGTGTGTGTGTGTGTGTAGTAATGTTTTTGGAGATGCCGGGGGCGGCACACAATGAGGAAGACAGTCTCTCTCTGACTGACCTTCCCCGGCAGCAAGGCTGGAGCACCAAGCCTCTGGGGAGAGAGAGAGAGTAGTGGGGGTGCATTTCAAGGGAACACCCAGGTAGCGACAAATTACTTCTGACAAAGGATCACCAGGCCATGCTTTACTCCCTCCCCCATGGCTGGAAAATCTAATTTGACTCCATAGCTTCTGCGCTTGTGTAAGGACACACATCGAATGTTTAACAAATCAATGTACTTTGTTTCCACTTTGCCACACATTGTAAGCCAGTCAAACCTCCTGTCAGATGTCAGTTGCTTTGTCAATGTGATCCTTGTCGAACACCTCAATCACTCTGAAACGCACTCAAAGAACAAAGGCAACCAAATCTTTTACACGAGGCAGAGAGAGAAAGAAACCTTGATGATGCAGAGAACCCTCCCTCCCTCCCTCCCTCCCTCCCTCCCTCCCTCCCTCCCTCCCTCCCTCCCTCCCTCCCTCCCTCCCTCCCTCCCTCCCTCCCTCCCTCCCTCCCTCCCTCCCTCCCTCCCTCCCTCCCTCCCTCCCTCCCTCCCTCCCTCCCTCCCTCCCTCCCTCCCTCCCTCCCTCCCTCCCTCCCTCCCTCCCTCCCTCCCTCCCTCCTCCATTTAGTATCAGTGTGATGGACAACCACAGTGTGTTGGTGTAATGTAATTATCCTCATTCGGGTCTACTGATAGGTATGAGGGAGGTTATGTTCCATCTCTCACCATGCATGAAGCCCCCCTCACCACCATCATCACACTCCATACATTGTTCTCTCTCCCTCCCCCGGCTTTGTATTCAAAGCTGCCTCGTTCGCTCCCTGGCTCCCTGCACTGTATTAAAATGAAACTGGATAATTTTGACAGAAATTAATTGTCATGGAATAGAATATGTATTATTCACTGGTCACAGCCACCCTCTGTAATGACCCAGGAACCCTAATGATTGTGTTTTATTTCGAAGATGATTTCAAAGATGAGTTTTCCCCCGTCGCCGAGATAAAAAAACCATTAAGACCGATCCGTTTATCATGTTTGTTTGATTGCCGCTCTGTAATTGCAGCTCATTTTCCAACGTGGCAGTTGAAGAGGGGAAATCTCCAAACACTTAGGAAATCAAATTGTTTCAATTGAATATGGATTCGAGTATATAATAATAGATGAGTCATTTTCCATCGGCAGAATGTTTTCTGTACTTACTCTGGGCCATCAACATGAGCCAACATCTGTGTGTGTGGGAGTGCTTCCGAGGGTAAGGCGTGTGCGTCAAGTGCTTGTGTGAATGTGTTAGTTTGTGGTATAGAAAGATTGCAGAAGTGTTGCTCAGTGTGTCTCCGGCTTGCCACATGACACGACCCAGACGAGGAAGGAAGCAGCCTGCCTGCCTGTGTCAGGCAGTCTGTCACATCACCACCTCCAACAACTTCCCAAACGTCGTCCCTTCGCTTCAGTTGTTTCAACCCCCGTGTTGACCTGAGTGCTGGAGCTTCTGATTCCACCGTGGCCCCTAGTTACTTTGTGTGTTTTAGTGCTGTGTGTTGTATTCCTGTGGCGTGTGGAGCTAGAGAATGTGGAACGGAAAGGTTGGCGTTCCGACAGCCTGCCTGTGTCATTGTCTCCTTCAGGGGCAAGGGCACGGCAGCCTGCAGCCTGTTTCTCACTTGAATTCGACTGAGGGAAACGCACAGAAACGCACATGCTGTCTCATGCCCAAGCTTCCAAACAGTAGCACTGAGTTGAAAGTCAGTCAAAAACAATCAGGCAAGATTGTCATAAAGAAACTCCCCTCAGGTTTTCCCTTGCTCTACATAATGTCCGTGTGCTGTGGCCTAGTTCTGGTGAAAGCCCTCCTGTCCAGAGTTTATTGAATGTAAAGCGCAGCAGCTTAGAGTAGGGGGTCAGTGGGAGGGCTGTTAGTAATATGTCAGCAGGCCCTGAAGAGAGAATACCTGCTGTTCGAGCTCTGCTCCAGGTAGATTTCACACACAAGCTCACTTCTTTTCAATGCTCTGGTTAGAGCAAGCTGCCTTGGAAAACAACAGGGTTTCTGCCTAGCTGTTGTTGTGGTCCCTTAGCTGTGGTTTCTAGCAGTGCAAGGTATGTGCGGTTCATCTACCAGACAGGTTAAGGCCCGGGGATGGTAGAGTGCTTGAGGGTGACTGCCGGCTGTGTTTGTGCTGTGCTGTGCCAGTGGCCATCATGGCTTCTGAGATTTCCACCTTCTCATCACACTGCTCTACTGTAACTGTTCCACATCTGGTTTTGCTGAACTTCACATGAAGAAAAAAATATATATTAAAGATATCTAATGTGCTTTTAATGAAATGTGCTGTAACCTGGCAATACACTCCAAAGCTAATGTTATTTAAGTTGTTATTCCAGAATGAAAACATTGTGAAAAATACATATATTCCTGGCGTCCACAATCTAAACTGAATTCCCTCTCATCTAAGAGACAATTGTTTTCATGAGAGTTTTAGTTTCATCTTTGGCTTTGAAGGGGAATTTCAAATCCAATCCAATCAAACTTTATTCGAAGTGACAGTACATTACAAAGACAGGCGGAAAGGGAGATGAACCTCTGGAAAGGGAGATAAGATGATAAAGACAGGGAGAAGCCGATGTGGCCAGCCCTGGCTCTGTCAGGCCGTGCTCATCAGGCCTCAGCCAGCTGGCAGTGGACGACACCACAGTCATGCACATCTCTTTCCTGTGCAGGAGGTGAACTCCATTCTCTCTTGTATTTTTCTAAAATGGGTCAGCAGATGTTATAGAAGGAGGGAAGGAGGAGGAGGAGGATGAAGAAAAACAGCCAAGACAAACAGTTTGCCTAGTAGCGTGGGCAGAGAGAGGAGAGAAAGAAAGAAGGGAAGAAAGGAAAGGAGAAAGAGAGAGATGAGTGCGGGCTTTCTGTTCTGTTCTGACACAAAGGAGAAACATGGATGCTTTTTCTGGGAGACCATCCTACTCTAGATTCTGCGATTCCTGCATCTAGTACACAACATTCTCACTGGTTCTGCTAAAAGTTGCTTTGCAATATTGTGTCTACAGCATATGTGTGCGCAAATACATGTTACACACATCCTATGTGTGTGTCTGTGTAAATATGCGGGTGTATGTGTGCCTGCATGCTTTTGTGGTGGAGCAAGATCTCTTGGCCAGCCTAAAGCCACCCCACACTTGGTTCAGGAGCAACACAAAGACCTGTTAGATTAGAGACGGGAGGTGCAGAGCGGAGTCACTCCCTCTTCTGGGAACTCAAAACAAACCTTTCATACCCTGACGCTCTGCCCAGCACCCTCCCTGAACAACAAGTCACCAGGCTGGAGCCTAACATGCCAGATAACACTGAATACTAGACTCCCACATTAGAGAGGAGATGGAAAATGTCCCAACACTTGGCTGATGTACTCAGTGATGCTTTCATCTTTCATTTGAGTTTGAATTTGTCTTGAAATGTACCAGTATAATACACTGAAGAAACCCTTTTTGACTGTCGTCGATTCAAGTTTGTTCTCTGGATGTGTAAGATGTATTCCAAGCTATGAAGAATTAACAGATTTTCAGATACAATCACAATTGAATTCAAGTCTTGAATAACGGCTTGTCCAGCCGTTTACGAGTTCGTCTCGTAACGTTTGCCGTTTTGAGCGTGTGAGCGTATGAAGGATGACAATTTTTTTCTAGAGATTTTGGCGCAAAGTTCAAAGGTGCATGTCTTTGTGTATTGTTTTCCAGGTCCACATAACCGAGTGTCCCAGTGCCCTGCCAATGAATATGGCTGCCTGGACATGGACCAGTGTATCCCCATGAGCAAGGTGTGTGACGGAGTCCCCCATTGCAACGACGGCTGGGATGAAGGGGCCTTCTGCCGAGGTAGAACACACTTCAACACACCCTCCCACACACGCAAACACACCCTCCCACACACGCAAACACACCAGGTCCCCTTTACTCTTTGCCTCGTCACTGACACAGCAAATGCGTCCACACCGCCCAAACGTCACACACTCCTTCTCTCCCATCCTTCGTGCCACTTCGGGCCAGAAGATTGCCCTTTCCTTCAGCCGTCTGTAAGTGCTCGCTCGCTCTCTCTTTCTCTCTCTGTCTTCCCTCTTTCTTTTTCTTGCCCCTTTTGTCTGCTCACCCCAACTGCAATCTCTCGCCAATACATGGTCCCATCAGCCACTGTAATGAGCTGGCCCCCATTATCACAATGGCTCTCTTCTCTTCCGGAGAGAAAGTCATTAATTTATCAATCGAGCCAGCCAGGCTATTTTCTGATGCTAGCAAGTTGAGCATTCATCCCCGGTAAGCCAGGAGAGAATCCCATCAAACGGCTGATATTAATCAGGGTCGGATAGAGGAGGACACAGTGAGTCCATGAAGTCTCGTAGACGTGGACAAAAGAGTAGGGAAGGGGTTTCATCGTAAGGAGGCCCCTACAAAGAGCTGGCCCATGTTGTGCCCGTTTAGGTGAAATGATGGGTGGAATTTTGACTGGAGTTGAGAGGAATCTGCCCGTGTGTGCGTAAACTACCATCTGCCAATCTCTCCACCCTGCCAGTTGGTAGAAGATTGATAAGTTGGTGTGCTGTTAGCAACTGAGTTAGCTTAAAGTCCTTTCCCAGAATCTGGTATATTGTAACGCGTATTGTGAAAACAAATATTGACAACCAACATTTCTGTAAGGCCAGATTCATGTGGCCAAAGTCCTGGAGCAAGTTCTGGTTGCCGACCAAACTGCATGACTCAGACTCTACCAAGAACACAAACAAGTGCCCCACCATAGGTATACACCACACACAGATAAATGTTCATGTGTCTTGGTAATGACAAATCCGTAGCATTGTAGGGCATAGGCATAGAGAGGGCCAATTGGATTAAACCATGGTGGAGTTTACACAATGCTGATGAAGTCACGTTGGGATGACACACACTCTCCGCCTGTCACCAAGCACACAACCCAGCTGTCCCTAGACTAAGCACGCACACTCATACAAACACTCACACACACACGCCCATACATACTAACTCTCTCTCTCGCACACACAAACACAGCAATAGTATAGCCAAACCTTCTGGGTCCCCCTTTTGCTTCTGTCATTTCACAAGCATTCCAGTGTTTGCCTTAACAAACTGCAGGGTTGTGCAAACGCTCCTACACACACACACCCACACACCCCAAACAAACACGCACACTCTACTGATGTCTGAAAGCAGACTTTGTCATATTATGTGTCCAAATAATTATGCCAAAGTTGTTGACTGGAGGAGTCGGGGGAAGGAATGACAGGAGGCATGTTAGTCAGGAAAAGATTCTATCATACGACAATAAATTCCCCTGGTGCGCGCAAGATATGGGCTGGGATGTGGGAGGTTGGGTGGTTCGTGCGAGTGGAGAATAGCCAGAGTTTGGCCTACGTCGGCCCGCCTGTGGTCTCTCTATATGGTGTCAAGTCTGGTACTGGGTTAGCTTTAGCTTGCTAACTGCCTGGCTGATGTGATCTATGGAGCCTGCTTGAATGAAAGTGTGGCTAATTTGGTAGCTTTTCATCGTTGCCCTGCTCCCAAACAGGGAAGCTGCGTGCAGTCTTCTGTCTCAGGCTCTGACAGGCCAGAGTAGAGGTTTGACCTCCTCCGCAACGGCTGAATGACACGTTTGTTCTCCAAAGCCACCGCGAACACCTGAGGTGGAATAGAAGGTCTCTTCAGCAGGTCCCCAGGCTCAAGGGGAGCATGTGTTCCCCTGCAAGGCTCCGCCCCCTCCCCCTTCCCCCTCAGGGTCAATGGACCCGTTCAGGGGAAGAGACCACCCCAGCATACTCCACTCCAAGTGGCAGATTGATGGAGAGGAAGAACTAAGTCAGGGTGACCAGGCGCTCCAATCTTGAGCTCTCATTTCCTTACTGTCACAGTCCCAACCTCTCTGAAGTGTAAGGGCTTTAACAGTGCGGGGCAAAGTTAGCCTGGCTATCTCGCCATCCACAAACACAGGGAGAGATAACCAAATGGCCAAACAGGAAGTAGTCATCCTAGTTCACATTGTTGTCTGTGTTAGTTATTGACCCAAGTGACTGTGTTGACTGCCTTTATGGTCATGCTGTCAGGACCGGACTTGTGTCATGGCACGTATTGCTTCATGGAATCAGACAGGAACTTTAAAATGCAGGCCTTTGTAGTGCTATTGGTCATCAATCTTCAATTTCCCCCGGGGGGTGAATAAAATACCTATCCATTTATCTGTATCTATCTATTTCTGGAATGCACTTCAGGAGAGTGATAGAGGATCAATGTCATGCTCTGTATTGCTTGTAGAAAAGCAGGGGAGTCTGTGTTTAGAGCTGACTGGACTGGAACATGTCTTGAGTGCCGTAATGGCAGTACACATGGGTTTATATATGTGTGTTTGGAAGTGTCTGGATTTTGTGTGTTTGGGGTCAAGGTATGAATGTGACATCTGTGTATATGTTTTTGATACATGCACTATGTGTGTGTGTGTGTGTGTGTGTGTGTGTGTGGGCCTACCTGTGTGTGTTTATCAGTTTAGCTAGCAGCAGCATGCTGCCAGTGTTTGGCTCAGCGTTGGCCCCTTTTTGCTCTCCAAACTGGTGTCTGCGAGGCTTGTTTGCTCACGGTTACTTTGTCTCCTCTTTTGACTCAACTGGGACTGCAAACAGCTGCCTGGATGCAAACACACTGCTCGCTCGTTCACACGTACACAGGCATGCAGACACGCACACACAGGCAGGCACACACACACACACACACACAGGCAAACACTTGCATGTTGTTACCTTCCTGTAGTCTGATTCATCACAGCTAACTACTGTATACACTATACCCTCGCTCCCTGAAAATTATCCATGCTATCCATACAGCATATTCTGTCAACATCATATCATAGCCTGTTCAGTATATTGTGAAAGGAATAAATCTTGAAGCTATTTCACACTAAATTAATGGTTGAGATTGATGAGTTTCAGACTCGTTCTTGTTACAGAGGGCAGTGATATATTTCCTTGGTTTGGTTGTAAATACATACAAGTAGGTGGCAGAGCATGGTGGTATTTGGAGTTTCTATAAATTGTTAATATGTTACTGTATCTTGAAACTTTTAGAATAATATTTCAATTATGTTGACGAATAGGACATGCTGCTGGGTAATATAGTCCAATATCAATTACTGCCATGGGTAAGTAGTCCCAAATTAAATATGTCTCAGATAATAAATTCCTATATAAAACACTGCTCTGGATAATGTAGTCCTATATTAAACACTGCTCTGTATTATGTAGTCCTATAGGAAAAGGCATGCTCCTATTACTCACGGCTGCTGAACACGAACATGTCCAGACTTGTTGCCAGACAGTGGTTTAGGAATGTCTCGACCCTAGACACAGAGAGCTTCCTCACTCTTTAAGTACCACTTGTGTACCACTGTATGTAATTGGACGCATGATTGTTGTCCTCGTGTCTGTAATCTGACAACCCCTTGTTCTCAATCAAGTGTGTTGATATACGTGCATGGGAATGGACGGAAGACATTGACAGAAAACGTGACTGACTGTGTGATTTTTCAGTTATAATAGTGTAAATGAGAGGTCCAATGAGAGCTCAGTCTGGTGCATGGGCCAGGCCCCGCCTCCACACCACCCTGCTCAGGGCTGGGCAGGTCCAACACTGATGTAAGGACACAGTGCCCCAGAACTGTTGGAGGAAACATCCAACTTTCACACGTTTCCTCCGCATCTCGCTTTGGACAACCTCCAACAGCATCAGTCTTCTGTGTGTGTGTGAGGTTCAAAATAGGACCAAAAGGCCCAGTTAACATCATACTGATTCTCTTTGTCTTCCACCATGATCCAGTCCCAGTGTGTCTGGACGTGTGGGCAGGTGTCCCAGGGGCAGCACGTTCAGTGTCTCAGTGTGAGACCTGTTGGCTCAGCCCAGACCTCTCCGGGAGAGGAATGTTGTCTTGTTCTGAGCCTGAGCTTGTGTGCCAGTCGGCATTAGGATGGCTGTGCCATGTTCAACCTTTGGCTGTGTGTGTGTATGTATGTGTGTGTTTGTGTGAGTGTGTGAAGGGATTGGATACGGGGCCACTGTGTGTGACGAGGCTCTTCCTCCCCGGAGCCGACACACACAAAGGGACATTGTGACCCAGAAAGCCACAGGCTGCAGGAGGAGGGCGCTTCTCTGGGCTAAGGTCCACTCTCTCCTCGGGCCAAAATTGACGAAGCTAATGCAACCCTTTACATCCTCAGGGTGTGTGGGCGTGTGTGTGTGTGTGTGTGTGTGTGTGTGTGTTGTGGCTTGTTTGCGTTTGGATGTCAGTGTACTTTGTGACAACTGTGGAACTTTTGAAGGATGACACTTATTTGGACCATGTTGGAAAGACAGGGAGTTTTCCAACTTAGATATCTGCCAGTCGTATGAATAGGCTGTTTTGATGCTTTGATTGCATTTCTCACAGCGTGTTCTGTTCTATGTTGATCTTATCAGTGTTATCATGTAAACTAAGATATGTGCAGGGCGGAATCTATTAACAGGCATATGTGTGTCTGCGTAGGACCATGCACTGTGTGTGTGTGTGTGTGTGTATGCATACCGAATCCTGTCAATGTCAGACAGGTAATCTTTAAGCATGTCAGTGTCATGCCATTCAAGACACAAACACGTCAACGCTGCATTCAGTGTATACAGCCTGTCATCAATCTATTGTTAGTCTTTGCTGAAATGTTTCTGAAAAAAGCAACATCCCATCTGGTTTCCATCCTGAGGTGGTGCGTCTGTCCCTCTTGTCTTGTCCTCCGTGCCAGCATGCTGTGTCCTTGAGTTACCTCTGAGGAGAGGAGAGACCCTCTATCTGTCTCTGCATCCAAATCACCCCATCTGGCACTGTCGCTCCACAGACACCTAAACACACACGCACACACGCTTAGACATGCACACACACACTTAGACATGCACACAAACACTTAGACATGCACACACACACGCTTAGACATGCACACACACACTTAGACATGCACACACACACGCTTAGACATGCACACACACACACTTAGACATGCACACACACACACTTAGACATGCACACACACACACTTAGACATGCACACACACGCACCCAGAGCTTCAGCCATACACACACATCCACGCTAAGACACGTACACACATGCACAGTGTTTCCTCGAGGATTTTTTTTTAGCAGTGGGTGCAGGTCTGTCCGAACCCCCACCTCCCACGGCAAAATCAACATAGCGGAAACACTGCACACACACACACACACACATGCTTAGACACCCACACACACACGGACTCAGAGTTTCAGACCGACACACCCATACATGCTTACCAAAACACACACACACACAAGCTCAGAGCCTCAGACATACACACTGTTCACACACACAAACATGCTAGGACACCCACACACACCCTCAGACAGACCCACACATGTACGCTAACACACACAAACCTGCTCGGATACACTTTCGACACACATGGACACACACTGCGGAAATCAGGTCTGATTATGACTGTGTGAAGACAGTGCTCGGAGAGTCTGAAAGCAGATCTGCCAACCAGCTTGTTCTCCATTCACTCGTGTTTGGAAGCGATTCATAAACAATTCGCTTTTTACTTTGGGACCCCCCTCTCCCCCCACACACCCGCCTTCCTCCATGTTTTTAGGGTCTTCCCTCCCTGTAGATCAGCCTGATGACCCAGAGCGCTGTGTGGAGGCTTTACAGGCCCACAACATTAGTTTGTTTCTGTCTAGACGTCCTCCCTCTCGGAATCTCATATTGCATCTGTACAGACCCTCGTCTCTCTTCTGTCTGACTTCCAGAAGGCGCGCCGGACTGTGCCACCCACGGCTGCCATGGCAACTGCTCCGTGACGCATGACGGACCCAAGTGCTACTGCAGCCCCGGCTACGAGGTCGCCGCGGACGGCAGGGCGTGCCAAGGTGAGGGGGGCCAGACTCGGCTCGGCTTGAAGTTCAAAGTTCAGTGTTGAAACACACCATGCTCCCAAACATTTCAAGAGATCAGGTGGTTGTGTAACACTTATAAACCCAAAACTTGATCTGAGGGTCACATCATTCTCGCGGTGATAGTAGCTTCCACGTTAGTTCATTTACTAATTGACCAGGCAGCGAACTAACCAGGCAGATACCTGGCTTTTTACGCGTCCTCTGACGAGAGGCCCTGAGTCAGGTGACACCAGCAGATCCATGAATGACAGTGTGTGTGTGTGTGTACTGTTCTCATCTCCACAGACTTCAACGAGTGCAGCGTGTACGGGACGTGCAGCCAGACGTGCTCCAACACTGAGGGCTCACACAGGTGCAGCTGTGTGGAGGGCTACCTGCTGCAGCCAGACAACCGCTCCTGCAAGGCCAAGAACGGTAGGAGAGCCCTCTGAGAGGCAGGCAGACACACAGACAGGCAGGCAGGCAGACACAAGGAGAGGCAGGCACGTTGTCTGACTCTCCCCTCCCTCCCTCCCTCCCTCCCTCCCTCCCTCCCTCCCTCCCTCCCTCCCTCCCTCCCTCCCTCCCTCCCTCCCTCCCTCCCTCCCTCCCTCCCTCCCTCCCTCCCTCCCTCCCTCCCTCCCTCCCTCCCCCCTCTCCTCCCTCCCCCCTCTCCTCCCTCCCCCCTCTCCTCCCTCCCCCCCCTCTCCTCCCTCTCTCCCTCCCTCCCTCCCTCCCTCCCCCCCTCTCCTCCCTCCATCCCTCCCCTCAGTCCCAGTGGGCCGCCTCCCCATGCTCCTGATTGTCAACCTCCACGACATCCGCTGCACCTCCCTGTCGGGCGCCCCCTCCCGGCTGCCCGCCATCGGAACCAATCAGACCATGGCCATGGACTTCATCTACGCCGAGGAGACGGTGTGCTGGGTCACCCTGGGCGACACGCCCGCCGCCACCCAGCTCAAGTGCGCCCGCATCCCCGACCTGAAGACGGTGACGGACGTGCGGACTATCAACATCTCCCTCAGCCTGCACCGTGGGTGTTGAGTTTGTTTGTTCCATTAGGCAGCTGCCATGTTTGTTTGTGTGGCCTGTATTGTTCCCCGTCGTTTTTTTCCGGTGGGTAAACGTTCCTCATCATGTCACATTAAGATTCAGCTGTTGTTCTGCCGGGTAGGCGGGGACGACAAGGGGGGGGGGGGGGGAACGACGGGGGGGGGGGGGTTGTAATGTGATCGAAGGCATGACGCGACCCCAGCGTCCCGCAGCAGAAAGCTGCTGGGCGCAGCACAAATGAAGACGTCCAGGAGCTGCTGTGCCCATCAGAAATCCTCTAAAGGTAACTGTTAGAGAACAAGGGTGTCCCTGACAGCCCTCTAAATCATCCTATGCGAGGGGAGGGGGGGGGGGGGGTGATGGTGGTTTGTCGCGCTGACATTCCATAATATGATACCGATAAAAGTTTATGCCCGCAGTCTTGTAGCTGGCAAGATGTGTTGACACGCACACAGCACCGGGCCTGATATACCCACCACAGCGTGCAGCATTGTGTATTCACTGTGTGTTAACAAGTGTTACTTTATTTATTTACTATTTTCACCGACCACTTATAAACAGCCGGGACCAGATCCATTCTAAACAGCCTTCCCCATATAGATGGACTCACTTATCATCACCAGGATTGGATGATGGCCGTTTGTGATGGATTCTTTTCCCAGGATGCTTTTCTATAAATCCTCCCACCGTGTCCCGGGCTAAGATGTGCTACTGCCCCACCCTGATAAATGATGACATGGGACATTTCTGGCCTGCAGTACTAATGTCCTCATAGCCACAGGCACTGCAGTAACTGATACCTTCATTTCTCTTGGGAAATACTGGCATTCCCCTTTACTCAGCCCACCCCCTCTCTGTCCTCTTCCTTTCCCCTCTCTCTCTCTCTCTCTCTCTCTCTCTCTCTCTCTCTCTCTCTCTCTCTCTCTCTCTCTCTCTCTCTCTCTCTCTCTCTCTCTCTCTCTCTCTCTCTCTCTCTCTCTCTCTCTCTTTCGATGGACACGTGATTTACAGCTGGATGTACCATCTGACAAGGTTTGTTTTTGTCTGCGTGGCTGATACTCTGAGAAGAGTGATCAGGAACATAGACAAAACAACAGGCGTGTGTGTGTGCCTCTTTTTTTTATTTTAGAAGGGTGAATCTGTGTGCCTGTCATTGTCTGGAAATATGATTTTTTTTTATTTTTTTTTAAGGATCAATATAATTTGTCCCCTGGTGTATGTTCAAGAAGTGAGTAGTGTCACAGAAAATCCAGACATGAAGAAAACAAGCTCTGATTTGGGTGTCGGCCTAGAATGTGACAGTTTATGACCTACCTCGTACATGCCTCAACTCATGTCATCATCTCATCAAATGAGTCTGAAATAATCACCTTTGCTTGAACCCTGAGGGTGGTGCAAACAGTCAATGTGAAGTGATCGTTTGCCAATTTAAATTCAAAGTCATTATTGTCTGACTTTCGCAATTCGGTCCTGTTAGTCTTTACAACTCAGCTTTGAAAAGCAGCCTTCCATGAGGTGAACCAGTAACGCAAGATGGAGAGAAAAGAGCTGAGGAAAGCGGTTGCTGGGAGGGAGGGAGGGAGGGAGGGAGGGATGAAGGGAGGGATGAAGGGAGGGAGGAAGGGAGGGATGAAGGGAGGGAGGGAGGGAGGGAGGGAGGGAAGGGGGAAGGGAAGGGGGAAGGAGGGAGGGAGGGAGGGAGGGAGGGAGGGAAGAAAGGGGGAAGGAGGGAGGAAAGAGGGAAAGAAGGAGGATGGAGGACGGGAGGAAGAGAGAGAGATGTGGAAGTGAAAAGAAATGCCGGAACAACAGCTGAGGGAGTCTGTGTTGAGGTGAGCATGGCGTGTGCGTGTGTGCAGTTCCCTGCTGCAGTGGTAATGCAGATGGTATTTACATTCATTTGCCAGTGAATGTCAGCGACACCATCACATAATTCCTCGCTCCGGTACAGTTCTGTCAGGCTACTCTGCAGTCATCACACACACACACACACACACACACATACTCCTTACCCTGCCCCTTTGACCCACATGCTACATGCTCTCTTGAGTGCCAGCACTCTGCATGCTGTACTGTACACATTGTAACCTACTCATTTATGTATTGGTGGCATTGAGGCAGACTGAGAAGCTGGAATGACAGGGGAGTGTATGGGTCTCTAGGGGCTGAGATCGTGACCTGGCACAGAGGGTCTGAACCCTATTAGAAAGAGAGAACCGTCACACAGATTTTCATATGGGTCATGGGGTGACTTTGTATGAAGGCTCCCGCTACAGATCAACTAGGTAAGGATCAACAAATGTACCTATTGAGTCGGTAGTTTGTATTTACACACACACACACACACACACACACACACACACCGTAACACACACCCTTCCTTGTTTTAGCCACATTAGCAGGTCACCCTCCTGCCCGTTGCTATGTATAGATCTAGGGAAGGACCCTGGTTTCACACAGTGTTTTATGTGTGTGATTTCTGTGTGTATAAATGTGTGTGGGTGCTCCAGATGTGTTGTGTCAGGGTCCTGATGGTCCGGACCGCAACACACACAAGCGCACACACACACACAGCACAGCACATTGGGATAGTTCCTGAGCAGCAGGGTTCCTAACCCTCTGAATCTTCATGGTGTGTTTCCTGCTTGCTGGCCTGTCAAGTTTCCCTGGGCTGACAGTTGGCCACCTTCTCATGCCTGCTCCTGTGGAATGCCACACCGCAGTCCAGAAACCTGGCATAGTCGACGATAAGACTCTGAAAAGACAGAGGTCATAAGGGTCTTTTAGTGTATGTGGACCTCAGAGTGAAGGCTATGCATGTGCACAGGACCTAACTGACCAGTACACATTTACATTTAGCAGACGCTCTTATCCAGAGCGACTTACAGTAAGTACAGGGACGTTCCCCCCGAGGCAAGTAGGGTGAAGTGCCTTGCCCAAGGACACAACGTCATTTTGCACGACCGGGAATCGAACCAACAACCTTCTGATTAATAGCCCGACTCCCTAACCGCTCAGCCATCTGACACATACAAAGATACAATCCAGCCATTGACCACAGGGGATGGAGGCTGATGGAACACAGGTCCTTGGGTGCCACTTAGTCTCGGGCTGAACTGCACCACTGTCAAAGGAGCAAGAGAAAGGTGCCTGTGTTGAGGGAATAGGTGTCACCTGTTTAGTAGGTGACTGAAGCCTGTCCGTCAGTGCGTGTGTGAGTTTGAGTGGGATGCATGTGTTTATGTGTGTGTATTTGTGCGTTTATTTCTAACCCTCAGTGTGTGTGTGTGTGTGTGTGTGTGTTGGCCATCAAGACTGTTTCTTCCTGGCAGTGTAAGGTGGGTGTTGAGGGCAGGACGTTCCAAAGGTCCTGGAAGTGGGAGGGGGGGGCATGAGGGGGCGGAGCTTATTTAGCATTTCCCAGCAAGCTTGCTTTCCATTTACGAGAAAACGAAAATGAGTTCAAAGAGAAGACGAGGAGCTTTTATTTTTCTGTCTGAGTCAATGGATTGTGCAACACTCTTACTCTCTCTGTCTGTCTGTCTCTCTCTCTCACGCTCTCATGCTCTCCCCCTTTCTCTGTTTCCCACCTTCATGTACACACACACACACACACACAATTTATCCACACTTTTTGTTCTCCATCTGAGTCCAATCAATACCTGCTGCAAAAGGCACCTGGGAAAGTTTAGTGGTGGGCTATGGATTAAAAATGATACCAATGGGAGTATCACTACCACTTCTGAACACAGCTACACACACACACACACACAAACGTCCACCTCGCTCCTTTCCCAGAACCCAGACCAAGGAGTTGTGTTGGTGTAGTGGAACAGTCAGTAGAGCAGGGTCAATCCTCCCCTCCTTCTCATGTGTTCTCTCCCCTCCTCCGGGGCAAATGTTTACGAGGTCCTGTATTTACGGTTACCTCCCTCAGAACATGAGAGGAGCAATATGCCAAAACCACAGGGTGTTAGTCAATGATTGATTTCCACTTGGAGTGGCACCAAAAAGCTGAATGTTTGGGATATGAAGCTTTCTGGGCCGGTCGGAGCTGTTAGAGTGGTGCAACTGGGTATTCGTTACTCACCTCTGTTGTTTCAGTGTCTCCTTGTACCACAGTTGCTGCATGCAAACAAACACACCCTGGTGTTCTTTCACAAGCACACATCCACTTTCACACACACGCCCACATACCCACACACCTCAGGACTCCTTGTGTTTCAGCACCAAAGCACTGGTTCCATCTGGAGACCAGAGGATGCATCAGACCCAGATGTGTCTGTCTGTCCACCTCTCTGTTTCTGCTGCTCTCTGTCTCTCTCTGTCTGTCTCTCTGTCTCTCTCTGTCTGTCTCTCTGTCTGTCTCTCTGTCTCTGTCTCTGTCTCACTCTGTCTCTCTCTCTCTCTCTCTCTCTCTCTCTCTCTCTCTCTCTCTCTCTCTCTCTCTCTCTCTCTCTCTCTCTCTCTCTCTCTGTGTCTACGTGTCTCTCTCTCACTGTGTGTCTACGTGTCTCTTTTCTTTGTCTCTCTCCTCTCCTTCCTCTCTCTCCCTTCCCCTCCAGTGAAGGCCTGTGTCTTGCTTTGTGTGGGAGTGGCAGAGCTAACGGTACTTCAGCTGTGTGTGTGTCTGTGTGTGTGTGTGTGTGGGGGGGGCTCCAGCACTCACACGCTAGCAGGAGGAGCAAAGTTTCCCAATGTCAGAACGACATGGAAACTGAACTGGAACTGGTGGCTGTGATTCTGAGTGGCTTTGAATCAGCCTTCTAAGCTTGCATGGATGCACACTTGAGTGTGTGTGTGTGAGTGAGATGCAGAGTGTTCTGAGCCCCAGTTTGCAAGAAGCATGATGGCAGCTGTTTCAACACAAGGCAGCGTGGGAGTTGGTGCCCCCCACCCCCCCACCCTCCCTTCCCGCCTCCTACCACCCTCCCACAGCTGGGCCCTCCTGTCACCCGTCCCCAGCCCTGTCCCAGACCTCCCACCCCCACCCCGAGCCCCCCCCCCCGCTCTCAGATATAGACCGACATTGTTGGAGCGCACGGCGGAAGTCAGGGGGGGAAGGAGGGGAAGACGGGAGAGAAGGAGAAAGAGGCTTTGGCAGTGTCCAGTATTAACACCATCAGCATTTCACAGGCCAGCACGCCAGCTCTAGGCCACACGGACACTGTTCTGCTTTTTTCACCATGAGGATCGTGAAAAAGCCCCTAGATTTGTTCAAACTCAGTTGAGTACCTACATAGTAACCTAAGAGTTTCACAACATGTGAAAATGAGAATTCCCGACACTGGAGTTGAAAGGGTTCATGTTGCTGCAGCATTTCTGATTGAGGATTCACCTCAGAGACAGCCATCGCTCACTCCCCCACTCCTCCATCCCTCCATCCTTCACTCCTCCATCGCTCCATCCGTCTCCCTCTCTCTCCTTAATCAGACCTGTGTGAAGACAGTGATGGACACCTCCCCATAGAATGGTCCTACTGTAACAACACTCTGACAGGAACTCATCAATTACACTGCCCTGGTTCTTTCTCTCTCTCTCTCTCTCTCTCTCTCTCTCTCTCTCTCTCTCTCTCTCTCTCTCTCTCTCTCTCTCTCTCTCTCTCTCTCTCTCTCTCTCTCTCTCTCTCTCTCTCTCTCTCTCTCTCTCTCTCTCTCTCTCTCTCTCTCTCTCTCTCTCTCTCTCTCTCTCTCTCTCTCTCTCTCTCTCTCTCTCTCTCTCTCTCTCTCTCTCTCTCTCTCTCTCTCTCTCTCTCTCTCTCTCTCTCTCTCTCTCTCTCTCTCTCTCTCTCTCTCTCCTTCTTCCTCTGTCTATCTCAGTATCCCTTTCTTCTCCCACTTTCTCTTACACACACACGCACACACATACACGCTCACTTACACACACACTCACTGTCTCCCCCCCTCTCCCTTGTCGGCAGATGTGGAACAGATGGCTATTGACTGGCTCACCGGAAACTTCTACTTTGTGGATGACGTGGACGACCGGGTGTTTGTGTGCAACAAGGACGGGCAGACGTGCGTGACCCTGCTGGACCAGGAACTCTACAGCCCCAAAGGCATCGCCCTGGACCCCACCATGGGGTGAGCACCGGGTCACACACGGACCGCTTCCAGGGTCCAAGCTAGCGAGGAGGAGGCTAAGTAGCGCGCCGAGAATCGAGCCTGTGCTCTTAGGTTTTGGAGCAGGCTATGTAGCGCTCCTAGTTAGAGTAGAGAGGACGGATGCGAGTGAGGAGGCGATTGACCCGGAGCTCTTGTGACACACACGCGCGCGCACACTGCCCGCAAGCGTCTGACACGTTCCCCCGATTTAAACGATGACACACCGACGCCCCGTGGGCCCTTCCCTTTTTTACTTCTCAAATTGTCGGAAAACGTCCCCCGCCTCGTTTTGCATGTCTCACCCGAACCGAATCATTTCCACCAAACCCATTCAGCTTCTTTCACTTCCCCCGTCAGCCTGATTATTCACATCCTCCCTGTCTTCGATCCCTCCGTCGTCTGCGACGCCCTCCCCTCTGTCTCCTTCTCCCTAACCCAGGAAGGTGTTTTTCACCGACTACGGACATGCGCCTAAGGTGGAGCGCTGTGACATGGACGGCCAGAACCGGACCAAGCTGGTCGACACCAAGATCGTGTTCCCCCACGGGGTCACCCTGGACCTGGTCAACAAGCTGGTCTACTGGGCCGACGCCTACCTGGACTACATCGAGGTGGTGGACTACGAGGGCAAGAACAGGCACACCGTCATCCAGGGCTTGATGGTGAGGAGGCCTCTGTCCGAGCTCGCTTCCCAGTGCACTTTAACTGGGGCGCTCGCATGCTCGTCTCCAAGGGAGAGGGGGACGTGGAGTCCCAAGTCTTTGCTCGTCTCTCTCTCCCAACCGGAGCCACTGTTTAGTGTTCCCTCTTCCTGAAGCACCACAACCACTCGCCAGCTCCACTCAGTGTCAAACTCCTAGCTGAATGATGTGTTCCCTCAGTAATAACGCTCTATATACTCAATACTGTCCTCCTGTGTTTCAACATCCTGCTCTACTCCCCCACAAGAGGGTTTCAAACCCCCCAGTTATAGCCTTGATTGATATCATTAAACAGTTTGATGTTTCTGGCTTGTCCCCTTTTAAAACATATTACGCTAGCTGCCTATAGCGCAATAATGATCTTAATTAAATCAAGCACTTAAAGTGTGTGTTTGTGTTTGTACTGGCCAAGGGGATGTTTAACAAACCCACGGCTGTTTGTCGCTGACAGTCCAAGGAGCTTTGTTAAAGCAACCGGTGCCTTGTAAAACCAAAACCCAGTTAATCTGGGAGATGATGAAGCTAGCCACAACGCTTTCAGCTCTTTCTTTCTATATCTCTCTATATATCTCTCTATCTATCTCTCTATCTCTCTCTGTCTATTTCTCTCTATTTCTCTCTTTCTTTCTTAAAATGTCTCTTTTTCTCTCCCATTTTCTTTCTCTCTCTATCTCACATACACACACACACACTCTTTGTCTCTCACCCTCCCTGTTTCTCCTGCTGGCCAATCATGTTAAGTTTGATCATTTAGTGATGATTTAGATGATGGGGACATTTTGGTTTGATGATGATGAATGTTCGAGGGGAAGCTTGTCGTCCAGAGAGAGAGAGAGTGAGAGACAAGAGACTGCACTATGAGCTTTTAATCATTCTTGCTAACACAACTTAGTAGCAGGTAATATAAAATGCATGGAGTGCTTCACTCATATTAAAATGAAAGCATGTATTGTTGTACAGTTCATTTCAAGTGCCTGTCTGACACAGCAGCTGTGACTCTAGAAAGACAATCCAACTGTCATACCACCTGCAACTGTTGTTATATGTTTAAAATGTTGTTTCAATCGGTTTGATCTTTCTTTGACAGATTGAGCACCTGTACGGTCTGACTGTGTTTGAGAACTACCTGTACTCCACCAACTCAGACGAGGGGAACCTCAACATCAAGACCAGTGTGGTCCGGGTTAACCGCTTCAACAGCTCCGACTTCCACGTGTTGACACGCCTGGACAGGGGCGGTGCCCTGCACGTGTACCACCAGAGATGCCAGCCCCCAGGTAACCACCCACCATGACTCACCCACCAGGAGAGCCCTCGAGCACAGCCACAACACAGGACTGGCACCATTCACCACTGGAGGAATTGCAGTTCATTCTTGGTGCCTCCTGGTTTGAGGACAGGGACCATGTCCCTGTTGATGGTGTGATATGCTGCAATGTTCATGCCCCCATTTCCCCTCCTCCCCACCCCGTATCCTCTCCCCTCCTCCCCACCCCGTATCCTCTCCCCTCCTCCCCCCTCCTCTCCCAGTGAGGAGCCATGCCTGTGCTCCAGACCAGTTTGGCAAGGCTGGAGGCTGCTCAGACATCTGTCTCCTGGCCAACAGCCACAAGAGCCGCACCTGCCGCTGTCGCTCCGGGTTCAGCCTGGGCAGCGACGGCAAGACCTGCAAGAGTGAGTACCGCCCAGTGGCCCTACACGCACACACACGGATGCACACGCACCTGCGCGACAGCCCGGTGTGGCTGTGCCGCTGATAAGCCCGTGTAGGTGCCCAGAGATGTATGTATGTATGACGATAACCAGGATGATGACAGTAGAGACGCATAACGAATTGGCAGGTAGATCATGTGATTTTGAACACCAATGCGAGCCCACGACCCTCCCCTCCGTGCACAGAGCCCGACCACGAGCTGTTCCTGCTCTACGGGAAGGGGCGCCCCGGCATCATCCGGGGCATGGACATGAACGCCAAGGTCCCGGACGAGTACATGATCCCCATCGAGAACCTGATGAACCCGCGGGCGCTGGACTTCCACGCCGCCAGCGACTTCATCTACTTCGCCGACTCCACCAACTACATCATCGGCCGGCAGAAGATCGACGGCACGGAGAGAGACACCATCCTGAAGGAGGGTGAGGCTCAGGGGCCGCTGCCGTCCATAGGATATGCACGACATGCACTATGCAGTAGTCAACATCCACAACGTTACCCATGGCACCTGCCCCCCCCCCCCTCCCCCCTCCCCCAGGTATTCACACGGTGGAGGGCATCGCGGTGGACTGGATGGGCGGGAACCTGTACTGGACGGAGGACGGGCCCAAGAAGACCATCAGCGTGGCCCGGCTGGGGAAGGCCTCCCAGACACACAAGACCCTCATCGAGGGCAAGATGACCCACCCCCGCGCCATCGTGGTGGACCCACAGCATGGGTAACACTGAGGACAGGGGAGGGAGGGGGCGGGTGGTGGGGGGTTCAGGTCGTAGGACTTTTGGAGTAGAATGTTTGTTGTCTATTTGATGTTGGATCTGTTTTGATCTTTATTCATTCGATAGAGACAGAGAGAGAAGAAAGCAGGGCAGGGGGGGGAGGGATATGAGGGAAATGCAAACCCGGGCACCTGCCAAAGTAGTACAGGATCTACCTAAACATCCTGAACAAGCCCAGGTTCTAATCACATAGACTGAGGCTTAGAGAGTTAGTTAGAACCAGCCCATGCTCCTATGGCACCTACACAACTGGGACTGGGTGGGGGGGGGGGGGATGGAACTAGAACCAGAGCGTACTCACTGGCCCCTCCTCCCACAGCGTACTCACTGGCCCCTCCTCCTCCCACAGCGTACTCACTGGCCCCTCCTCCCACAGCGTACTCACTGGCCCCTCCTCCTCCCACAGCGTACTCACTGGCCCCTCCTCCCACAGCGTACTCACTGGCCCCTCCTCCTCCCACAGCGTACTCACTGGCCCCTCCTCCTCCCACAGCGTACTCACTGGCCCCTCCTCCTCCCACAGCGTACTCACTGGCCCCTCCTCCTCCCACAGTGTACTCACTGGCCCCTCCTCCTCCCACAGCGTACTCACTGGCCCCTCCTCCTCCCACAGCGTACTCACTGGCCCCTCCTCCTCCCACAGCGTACTCACTGGCCCCTCCTCCTCCCACAGCGTACTCACTGGCCCCTCCTCCTCCCACAGCGTACTCACTGGCCCCTCCTCCTCCCACAGCGTACTCACTGGCCCCTCCTCCCACAGCGTACTCACTGGCCCCTCCTCCCACAGCGTACTCACTGGCCCCTCCTCCCCCCCCAGGTGGATGTACTGGACAGACTGGGAAGAGGAGCTGTCGGAGAGCAACCGAGGGAAGATCAAGAAGGCTTGGATGGACGGCTCTCACCACCAGGTCCTCCTGACCAGTAAGACAGTGCTGTGGCCCAACGGCCTGAGCCTGGACATCCCCCAGGGCCTGCTGTACTGGGTGGATGCCTACTACGACCGCATCGAGATGATCTACCTCAACACCACCGAACGCAAGGTCAGGTCCTGGGCTGAGGGGGGGGGGGACTGGGGGAGATGGTGCGGGGGGGGGGGATAATGATGGGAATCTTATTGGTCATGTGGTAAGATTCTCTATCCGCTGATGGGCCAGGTGCTGTACGATGGGCCCGAGCTCAGCCACACCTTCGGTCTGTGCCACTACAAACACTTCCTGTTTTGGAGCGAGTACCGCAGCGGCGGCATCTTCAAGCTGGACACCACCACCATGAACGTCACCCTGCTCCGCAACGAGAGGCCGCCCATCTTCGAGATCCGCGTGTACGACGCCCAGCAGCAGCAAGGCAGGCTCTGTTTACCTCTCTCTCTTCCCTCCTTCTCCTTTTAGCTTTAGTTTACACCCCTCTGGAAATGTAACACTCTGTGGGTATATCATGTATTTGTGTGTGTGTGTGTGTGGGGGACAGGCACCAACGCGTGCAAGGTCAACAATGGCGGCTGCAGCAGCCTGTGTCTGGCCATCCCAGACGGCCGCTCCTGTGGCTGTGCCGACGACCAGGTCCTAGACGCTGACAACGTCACCTGCAAAGGTAACCAGCCTAACCCTCCGCTTGGAACAAGACCATGTGACCGTCCTCGCCTTTAGAACAGCGTGTTGACTTTCCCCTAAACTAGTTTCCACGAGACCCAGCTGAGGAGAAGTGCTGTTTATGCAGAGTTTCTCCCTCTGTCTTCATCTCCCTCCCTCTATTCTACCTTCAACTCTCCCTCTCCCTTGTCGTCCCCCCCCCCCTTCCCCTCTCCAGTCAACCCGACCTACTTCCCTCCCCCAGTGCCAGCCGGGCGAGTTTGCCTGCAAGAACAACCGCTGCATCCAGGAACGCTGGAAGTGCGACGGTGACAACGACTGTCTGGACAGAGTGACGAGGCGCCTGAACTCTGCCGTGAGTGCCAAGCCTGTTCCAGCACACACACACACACACACACACACACACACTCACACATTCACACACACTCACACACACACTCACACACACACGCACTCACACACCAGCGTTCAAGGACTTTACGAGGCCATCAAAGTATCAACATCAATGACCGATAAGCCCGTACTCCCAATCTTCTTTTTCCTTGAATTTGATGTGCCCTTATCTCCATCCACACTTTGTTAGAAGAGAAAGACCAGAAGATAATCAAGAAGACAGTGGTTTGGACGCCTGTGCTCGTCGCTGTGTGTCATGTAGTGTTTAGATGTCAAGCTGTCTGTCTGGTAGTTAGATGCGTAGCACCAAACAAACGGGCTATCTCGATGGTGCCTTCTGTAGATTGGAAGGGGGTCCGCCCAGGATCTAACCCAGTCTCTCCCCCTCACCCCCCTCTCTCCCTGTCGGCCCCTCCCTCCCTGCAGACCAGCACATGTGCCCGGCTGACAGGTTCAAGTGCCAGAACAACCGCTGCATCCCGGTGCGCTGGCTGTGTGACGGAGATAACGACTGTGGCAACGGCGAGGACGAGTCCAACACTACCTGCTCAGGTACACACACACACACACACACACACATGCACACTCACACTCAGAGATAGAGAGATAGAGAAACCCCCCATTCATACCCCCCTCTCACACACCCACACGTACACACCCATTCTCATACAGATACATTCACAGACACACACACACACACATTTACAGTGTTACTCCAAATCCTTCTAACCGAGCCACCCTAACCCTCTCCCCAGCCCGGACATGCCCCCCTAACCAGTACCCGTGTGCCAGCGGGCGCTGCATCCCCATCTCCTGGACCTGCGATCTGGACGATGACTGTGGGGACCGCTCGGACGAGCCCGCCTCCTGTGGTAAGTCCTCCCTCTCCACCACACACCTTCTGACGGCTCACGGTCCTGCTTTGACAGAGCTTTGTTGGACAGAAGGGGTGGGTTTAGCTCAGTGGTTAGAGCATTTGACTACCGATCGCAGGTTCAAATCCACCCTGGACTATCTGTCGCTTTGAATTAAAGCATCTGCTAAATAGTTGTGCCAGATGATCGCAGGGTTGAAACACAACTCCGTGGCGGTTAGTGGTTGGAACCACCAGTGGAGGTTTGCTCGTCGTCTCTTGTTGTGGTGGAAACGTTAATGTTGTGTCTGTGCTGCGTTCCCCAGCCTACCCCAAATGCTTCCCCCTCACCCAGTTCACCTGCGCCAACGGCCGCTGCATCAACGTCAACTGGCGCTGTGACAACGGTGAGAATCCACAGCCCTCTGAGTGTGGCAGCTTAGCAGTTTAAACTGTTGGGTGTTTAATATATGGGTTTTGATATATATATAAACACACACAAACAATATATATATATATATATATATATATATTTATATATATATATACAGATCTAAACAGCCAGTATATCTAGCTGTACCTCAGTAAGCCCATGCCCTCAGTGTTTTCTGCACGTGTTCCAGACAACGACTGCGGGGACAACAGTGACGAGGCGGGCTGCAGCCACTCCTGCTCCAGCGTGCAGTTCAAGTGCAACAGCGGCCGCTGCATCCCAGAGTACTGGACCTGCGACGGGGAGAACGACTGTGGAGACTACAGCGACGAGACCCACGCCAACTGCACCAACCAGGGTGAGCACCGGGCCTACTGGTCCCCGGGACAGAGCACCCTCCTTGGGTCTGACTGACCCGGAAGTAGGGCTCCGGAAGTAGTGCTCCTGGCTCTCTGGAGTACCTGTCCTTCTGACGTGTGGCTTACCGGACCTGGTGGAAAAACCACCTCCCCGCTTCCAGTTTCCTGCCATCTTCATAAGGTGGCAGTGGGCTTACAGAAGTATTGGCTCGGAATCTCAGCCCTCTGTCCATATTAATCAAGTCCACTTAGTTTCTTGTCGACCAGCACATTGCTTCACCCGAGCCGGAGACAGTACTATCAACACACTCCAGAATGTGTGTGCGTGTGGATCCAGTTTCAGCCGTGTGTCTGTGTGTCATTGTTTGGAAGACCAGAGTGGTTGTTCCAGCGAGGATGACGATCATCCATCACGCACACGCTCCCGCGCCTGCGCGTCCGGGCTTGTGTCGGCTCTCGTTTTCAACAGACCCTCCGTCTCGCTGGGCTTGGGACGTGTTTATGTTCTGTGGTCAGCTGAGCCTTCAGCCGGATTGGAGAACCGAGCTGCGCCCCATGACAATGAGGCTCTTCTGTCAGCTTGTGGGGAGTGCAGTGTAGACGTGGTCCTCTTCAGCCGCCTCCAAGCCAGCTCTCAGCGCCCAGGGGCTTGTTAGCGGTGACAACTTGAAGTGACCCGACATGTATTTCATGCTAAGTGATCCAGAACCCTTCGGGTCAAGCAGATAGGTCATAAATCCACATGGATGCTCTTGTGGTGTCTCATGTAGTGGTTTTGTTAGCATTTTAGCCGTTGTAGAGTAACAGGTCAACCTTTTCACCTTTTGTGCTGGAGGCGGGGAGCGGAGTTGTGATGTGTGTGTGTGTGTGTGTGTGTGTGTGTGTGTGTGTGTGAGAGAGAGAGACAGAAAGAGACAGAGAGAGAGGTAACGGCTGAGTTAGGCTCTGTTTGGGTTGGCCCCATGGGGAACCACTAAGCACTCTGCATTTCCTGTCTCACTCTCTGCCCCCCCCCCCCCCCCAATCTCTCTCGCACTCGCTCTCGCTCTGTCTGTTGATTAAAGTTGCATGCTCTTATCCTACTCTGGAATGATAGAGGAATGTGTGTTTGTGTTCTGGTGTTTTGAGATCTCCTCTCCAGGCCTCCTCCTGTAGTCTCAGCAGTGGCCTAATTAGATATCTGGGCCCAGTAGGAGATAATGATTGGGTGTTGGGCCTTCTGTCTGGGCTTCATTAGTCTGTTTGGAAGGCTAATGTGCTTGACTTAACCTTCAAGTATCACCTTCCCCCATATGAAACATCTAGGGATTACTGTCTTTGTGGCTTAATGCAACTTGCCTAAATGATGCCCTTAATCTACTGCTGGTATTGTTCAATGACCCACACATTCACCCTGTCTGTTTCGGTACAGCTTATGTGAGTTGGTTGACCTATTGACCCTGGTTCCTTTGTGTCGGTGGTTGACCAGTCAAGGCTGTGTTGTGTAAGACGTGCTCACAGTTTTCTCTCGTTAGGTTGCAATGCACCCCCCACTTCCTCCAGTCTCTGCGATTGAACGAATACTTTTCCCCCTTTGTCTTCACGTTACGTTAGTGGATAATAATAATCTCGGTGTGCTTTCCCTCTGTCTGTTTGCCAACCTCTCTCTCTCTCTCTCTCTCTCTCTCTCTCTCTCTCTCTCTCTCTCTCTCTCTCTCTCTCTCTCTCTCTCTCTCTCTCTCTCTCTCTCTCTCACCAGCCACTCGTCCTCCTGGTGGTTGTCACGTGGATGAGTTCCAGTGTCGGTTGGATGGACTGTGCATCCCCCTGCGCTGGCGCTGCGACGGCAACGGCGACTGCATGGACCTGAGCGACGAGAACAACTGCGAAGGCGTCACTCACACGTGTGACCCCGCCGTCAAATTCAGCTGCAAGGACACTGGTGAGGGAGGATGTCAGGACCGACACCAAGGGTTCCACAAGAAGGAACATGCAGCGATGATGTGCTTTAGTTTATTAGTTCACATCCCCTTTGGGAGTGGACTGGAACACAGACTGTTCTTTGCTGCTGTTTGTATGTCGCTTTGGACGGATGTGTCTGCTAGTTCTAAATGATGGAGTCGACTCACGTCTTGAGGGGAAGCCGGCGCCGTTTGAAGGTGGTGTCATCCTGTCCCCGTTGTCCTGTTTGTGTCCCCAGCCCGCTGCATCAGCAAGGCCTGGGTGTGTGACGGGGACAGCGACTGCGAGGACAACTCTGACGAGGAGAGCTGCGAGGCGCAGGTGTGCAGGCTCTCCCACCACGTGTGTGCCACCAACGGCTCCATCTGCCTGCCGCCCGAGAAGCTGTGCGACGGCACCGACGACTGTCCCGACGGCTCAGACGAGAAGCTCTGCGGTAAAGGTCCCCCCCCCCCCCCCCCCCGCACTCGCTCGCGTTTCATCGGGACGACAATGCACTGCTCTCCTTCCCCGACCCCCCCCCCCGCCCCCATCCCCGGCTCCCTCGCTAACCCTCCACTCCCTTCTCTCTCTCTCTCTCTCTCTCCCCTCCGCCTCCCTCCTCCTCCAGACCTGTGTGCTCTGGATAACGGCGGCTGCAGCCACAACTGCAGCATCATCCCCGGTGAGGGCTTCATGTGCTCCTGCCCGCTGGGGATGGAGCTGGGCCTGGACAACAAGACCTGCCAGATCCAGAGCTTCTGTGCCAAGCACCTGAAGTGCAGCCAGCGCTGCGAGCAGGACAAGGCCTCGGTCAAGTGCTCCTGCTACGAGGGCTGGGAGCTGGAGCCCGACATGGAGAGCTGCAAGAGTGCTGGTGAGGGCCGAGGCAGAGGGGGGGGGGGGTCGGTTTGAGGAGCGTGGATTGACCATCATGGGAACATAGTTCCTATTGAATTGACCAGAAACAAGGAGTATTATTGTTGACGTCCAACCTTTTCTTTCTTTCTTTCTTTCTTTTTCTCTCTCTCTCTCTCTCTCTCTCTCTCTCTCTCTCTCTCTCTCTCTGTCTCTGTCTCTCTGTCTCGCTCTCAGATCCGTTCAAGCCCTTCATCATCTTCTCCAACCGCCACGAGATCCGCCGCATCGATCTCCACAAGGGGGAGTTCAGTGTCTTGGTGCCTGCCCTGAGGAACACCATCGCCTTGGACTTCCACCTCAGCCAGAGCACCCTGTACTGGACCGACGTGGTGGAGGACAAGATCTACCGCGGGAAGCTGTCCGAGAACGGAGGTGAGACAGCAGCTAGCGTTCAGAGGCTCGACGGTAGATGATGTTTAGAGTTTAGAGGCCTCTGAGGAGCATGGTTATTACATTTGAAGATTTATTAGAAAAAGGAGCCTATTTCTCTCAGAAACTGAAGCAAAATCTGCTTCCAAATCACTTGTTCTGAGCTAATGCACTGCCCTTTCCTCAAACAAAAGTTGTGTTACTTACCTTGGCTGGTCTGGTCCAGTCCAGGGTGCCTGTTTGTGTTCCAAGTCCCAATCTCCTTGGTCACGGTTGGCCTTGGCTGATCCCAAACTCCAGGTCTCTCCACCAATCAAGGCTGTTCCCAGGCTAGCACCACGGTGGTTCAGGGGCACACGGAAGGCTTTGTCTCTTCCCATTTGTCTCGGTCGCTCGCCTTGCGTGACTGCAGCAGCCAACACGGCCATTTTTCCGTAAAGAGTAGGATGAAGAGGAGGAGGCAGGGGGCCTTTAGTGTTTGTGTTCCAGCAACACAGAAAAACCACAGCCCTCCGCAGAGCCTATTATGTCTGACTCACATAGATCAGCTCCCTTCGCTTCTTTACGGAGGGCTTCTATTTTTCAGCGCCTTTGCAACTGTTGAACAAACAGTTTCAGTGTACTGCCAACTCCAGGCAGAAAACGCCCCTCTCCAGGAAAGGCAGGTTTGGCTCCAGCATGACAATAAGCAGAGCTGTGAAGCGTCCCTCCTCCTAACGGGGGCACTGGACCGGCCTTGTGAAGGATCACAGGGGGGGTGGATGTCTCTCGGCCTGAGAGGAACCCGTTCTCGCCCGGTTTTCACACTTGTGTTGCAAGAGCCAGTGGTTTCTGAGAAAAGCTTGGGGGAACATGGGAACAAATGAACCGCACGCAGAGAAATTGAAAGGGAGTTGCTGGCTCGGTTTTTGGGTTTTGGAAGATGGGAATTGTGCGTGTGTGCGGGCTAAGGTTATTGTTGTTGGAAACCACACTGAAGAACAGTTTGTGCCATTCTCTGACTGATTACACGGAGCAGGAATGCCAAACAGTTGTGTACTTGCCAGTGTTTAGACTGCACGGAAACCTGAGACCAAGGTCATACCGATCAGTTTTCACATAACAGATTGTCAACTATTCACTTAACCGGTCAGGCTTTTACTGGAAGTTGTCCCTTGTCGGCATCATCTGTCTTGAGTTTCTCACTGTAAATAACAAAGCTTTTCCTTCACAATACGTAAAGGTTGGTCAGAATGTGTATTACGTCAACAACCCCCCATAACTGAGTACCTCTTTCTCTCCCCCCCTCTCTCTCCCCCCCCCTCTCTCTCTCTCTTTCTCCCCCCTCTCTCCCCCCCCTCTCTCCCCCCTCTCTCTCTCCCTTTCTCCCCCCCCCCTCTCTCTCCCTTTCTCCCCCTCTCTCCCCCCCCCCTCTCTCCCTGTCTCTCCCCCACCCCCTGGCCGGCAGCCCTGACCAGTTTTGAGGTGGTGATCCAGTACGGACTGGCCACCCCCGAGGGCCTGGCGGTGGACTGGATCGCAGGGAACATCTACTGGGTGGAGAGCAACCTGGATCAGATCGAGGTGGCCAAGCTGGACGGCACCATGCGGACCACCCTGCTGGCTGGGGAGGTGGAGCACCCCCGCGCCATCGCTCTGGACCCCCGCGACGGGTACGTGGTGTGTGTGTGTGTGTGTGTGTGTGGTTTACCACAGTAGAGATGGGAGCGAGGTTTATGCCAGGAATATACTCTTTTAAATCTCTTTTTGCCTCTCCCTATCCCTCTCCCTATCCCTCTCCCTCTCCCTCTCCCTCTCTCTCTCTCTCTCTCTCTCTGTCTCTGTCTCTGTCTCTCTCTCTCTCTCTCTCTCTCTCTCTCTCTCTCTCTCTCTCTCTCTCTCTCTCTCTCTCTCTCTCTCTCTCTCTCTCCCTCTCCCCCCAGTATTCTGTTCTGGACAGACTGGGATGCCAGCCTGCCCCGGATCGAGGCAGCCTCCATGAGCGGGGAGGGCAGGAGGACGGTCCACAAGGAGACGGGCAGCGGGGGCTGGCCCAACGGCCTGACTGTGGACTACATGGAGAGACGCATCGTCTGGATCGACGCCAGGTAACACACACACGGGGACACACACACACGCACTGAACTGTTTTGTTCTTACAGACATACACACATCCACTATATATTCTCTCTCACATTTGCACGCGCACACTCACGAAACATCCTCTCTCATTTGCACGCGCGTACATATAAACACACACACCTGAACACACTCCCTCTCTCCGTCCAGGTCTGACGCCATCTACTCAGCGCTGTACGACGGCTCCGGGCTGATCGAGGTCCTGCGGGGTCACGAGTATCTGTCCCACCCCTTCGCCGTCACCATGTACGGGGGAGAGGTGTACTGGACCGACTGGAGGACCAACACCCTGGCCAAGGCCAACAAGTGGACCGGACACAATGTCACTGTGGTCCAACGCACCAACACACAGCCCTTCGACCTGCAGGTGTACCACCCCTCTAGACAGCCCCAGGGTAGGTGTCTGTCCCGCTCTCTCGCTCTCTCTCACTCACTCACACACACACACACACAGAGACCCACATAGACTCCCAAACATACTCACACTCGCTCAGACACACACACACACACACACATGATATGCACGCATACGTTTCACAGGCCCACATAAAAGCAAGTGGACACAAGCATCACCCTCTCCTGTGACTGAGAGGCTCTTTGAAGTGAAAGGCCAGCGGTGCTGAGCGGCTCCACTGCTCACCCCCCCCCCCCCCCCCCACAGACAGCTGACCTTTAGCACCGCCTCCTCCCTCCGTAACGAGCCAGTGGTTTTGACACGTTCCGCGGTCACGTACGCTCGTTCAAGAAAGGCCACCGCTTCATTGTGACGGCGGGGCTTTTAGCGGCGGCTCAGATGTGTCACGTCGGTTTAAGGCCTGTCACCGTGGGCGGGGGGCGAACGGCTCGAGGGATGACGAGCGAGGTGGCGTGTGCTTTGTCCCTCACAGTTCACAGTTTGTATAGTACCCGTGCCGTTTGATCTCCTGACGGTGTCATTCTGACTCTTCAGCCGTGTGTGTGTGTGTGTGTGTGTGTGTGCGTAAGTGTGTGCGTGTGTGTGTGCACGTGTGTGTGTGCTCTGTATATTGACAGCTTCCCCCAGTCGCTCTTACACTGACAGACAAGCTAGGGATTGACAAGCTCTTTATTTTTCTTCATCCCTCTCTCCCTCTCCCTCTCCCTCTCTCTCTCCCTCTCTCTCCCTCTCCCTCTCCCTCTCCCTCTCCCTCTCCCTCTCCCTCTCCCTCTCCCTCTCCCTCTCCCTCTCCCTCTCTCTCTCTCTCTCTCTCTCTCTCTCTCTCTCTCTCTCTCTCTCTCTCTCTCTCTCTCTCTCTCTCTCTCTCTCTCTCTCTCTCTCTCTCTCTCTCTCTCCCTCCCTCCGTGCCTCTTGATGGAGGAGCTGCTTGATAAATCTCCACAGGGACCATCTCCTGTTTAGTGTCTGTGGCTGCTCGAAAGTCTTTATCACTGGATGAAAGGCTTCATACACGACTGACAGAAGGGAACTGAGTCTAGTGTGGATTTCAAACATGTTTTTTCTTGCTCCATCCCTCAGTTCTTTTACTTCTCTTTAATAACCTCTCTCTCTGTCTCTCTCTGTCTCTCTCTCTCTCAGCTCCTAACCCCTGTGATGTCAGTGAGGGGAGAAGCCCCTGCTCCCACCTGTGTCTGATCAACTACAACCAGACGTACTCCTGCGCCTGCCCCCACCTCATGAAGCTGCAGCCTGACAAACGCACCTGCAAAGGTACGGGCCTATGGGAACACACACACACACAGACACAGATACACGCGTGCACACACAGGCATGAGCTCACAGACACGCACTCACTCACACACACAGATAAACACCCACCTTCCTTTGTTTTACTGAGGGTGTATTGATGGTAAAGAGAGGAGGAAAGGTAGAATTCTCTGAGTGTGTTAGAATTCTCTGAGTGTGTTAGAATTCTTTGAGTGTGTTAGAATTCTCTGAGTGTGTTAGAATTCTCTGAGTGCATTAGAATTCTCTGAGTGCGTTAGAATTCTCTGAGTGCGTTAGAATTCTCTGAGTGCGTTAGAATTCTCTGAGTGCGTTCGAATTCTCTGTGTGTTTGAATTCTCTGTGTGTTCGAATTCTCTGTGTGTTCGAATTCTCTGAGTGTGTTCGAATTCTCTGAGTGTGTTCGAATTCTCTAAGTGTGTTAGAGTTCTCTGAGTGTGTTTGAGTTCTCTGAGTGTGTTAGAATTCTCTGAGTGTGTTTGAGTTCTCTGAGTGTGTTTGAGTTCTCTGAGTGTGTTCTGAGTTATCTGTTGTAGTGGGATTTCATTAGCAAGATGGGGGACGGTTTAGAGTGGGAGCTTAGAGTGTGTGTGTGTGGGAGTGTGCGTGTGTGTGTGCGTGCGTGTCTCTGCAAGCTTGCGTGCGCGTGTAAATGCGTTTGGTATTCTGCTCCGAGTCCGTCCCTGCAGTGTGGATCTGAGGGAGAGAGAGCCCCAGGTGCAGCCTGCTATTAACCCTGATGTCAGACACACACACACACACACAAGTCCTTCTCACTTCTGGGTCAGATAATGCCGGCCAATCAGGCCAGTCTGTGACGAGGTGGTGTGAGGGAGACAGTTGAGTGGAGAGGCTCACCATCTGGGAGATGACTTCAGTCATCCTTCTGCTAGATCTAGAGCCATGGAAAAGTCCAGTCACTAATGACTTTGGTAATGTGGTGAGGTCACAGTAATACCGCCTCAACAGGAAATGATCACAGTGCATGAACTTGTGCCTGCGGTTCCTATCATTCGCTAGAAGAAGTAGTTCATATGTAAATCTGGAAGTTGAGACAAACAGTCGAGTTAATTGACAAAAAACTAATGACATTCCCTATAAACCAGGAATAAATGGTGCGTCACAATTAAATGCTTCCCCCGTGTTTACATATCCTGTTACCCCAGAGTCTCGTCAGTTCCTGCTGTACGCCCGTCAGATTGAGATCCGGGGCGTGGACATAGACAACCCCTACTACAACTACATCATCTCCTTCACCCTGCCGGACATCGACAACGTCACATCCGTGGACTACGACTCCCAGGAGCAACGCATCTACTGGCTGGACGTCCGAACTCAGACCATCAAGAGAGCCTTCATCAACGGGACCGGGGTGGAGACGGTGGTGTCGGCCGGTAGGGACTGGCTGGGAGACTAGTTTACAGTTTCTGATTCAATCTCTTACCATTAGACGCTTATAAGCAAATTGAATGATAACATCAGCAGAATCAGTCCCATCTGGGTGTCTTGATTAGAAGGTGCATCTCACTTTAAAAATAGCCATAAGTAAAGTACACTTACATTTCTTTATTATTTGTTTTTGTATCCACAGTATAAACCTTGGTAACATTTCTTTATTGAAGATGTAACATATATAGAATTTCGGATTATTTATCGATGCAGGTATGCTCTAATAAGCTCCGAGTGACCTTTAACCTCTGCTTGCTGGACAGACCTTCCTAATGCTCATGGGCTGGCGGTGGACTGGGTGTCCAGGAACTTGTTCTGGACCAGCTACGATGCCAACAAGAAGCAGATCAACGTTGCCCGACTGGACGGCTCCTTTAAGAATGCAGTCATCCAGGGCCTGGATAAACCCCACTGTCTCGTGCTGCACCCTATACTGGGGTGAGTTAGATGTGCACACACACCCATACCTATACACACACACACACACACACAATCACAATCCATTAACTGTGGGGAGGCCACATTGTCACATATACAGATAGAATAAGGAGTCAGGTGGCTGAGCGGTTAGGGAATCGGGCTCGTAATCTGAAGGTCGCCAGTTCGATTCCCGGCTGAGCCAAATGATGTTGTGTCCTTGGGCAAGGCACTTCACCCTACTTGCCTGTACTTACTGTAAGGCGCTCTGGATAAGAGCGTCTGCTAAATGACTAAATGTAATGTAATGTAGAATGGATTTGACCTTTGCTGACCCCTGTTTGTGCTCCAGGAAGCTGTACTGGACAGACGGTGACAACATCAGCATGGCCAACATGGACGGCAGCGACCACACTGTGCTGTTCACCAAGCAGAAGGGGCCTGTGGGTAAGTGTGCACCCTCCTTGATGAGGGCTGATTGCTGGACTGGATACGCTATGACTGTACTGTATATCAAACCTCCATCCAATGAGGTAACACTTCAACCTTGAACTTGAGTATTTGTATTGCCCAGTTACAATATATACAGTACAATATATTTGACTGTATAATATAGCCATCAACTTACCAACACGGCCTGTGTAAGTCTGCCCACAACTCCGGTTTAGATCAACTCAGCTCCCTCCCTCCCTCCCTCCCTCCCTCCCTCCCTCCCTCCCTCCCTCCCTCCCTCCCTCCCTCCCTCCCTCCCTCCCTCCCTCCCTCCCTCCCTCCCTCCCTCCCTCCCTCCCTCCCTCCCTCCCTCCCTCCCTCCCTCCCTCCCTCCCTCCCTCCCTCCCTCCCTCCCTCCCTCCCTCCCTCCCTCCCTCCCTCCCTCCCTCCCTCCCTCCCTCCCTCCCTCCCTCCCTCTTTCTCTCCCTCCCTCCCTCTTTCTCTCCCTCCCCTAGGCCTGTCCATTGACTATCACAGCGAGCAGCTGTACTGGATCAGCTCAGGGAACAGCACCATCAACCGCTGCAGGCTGGACGGCTCTGAGCTGGAGGTCATAGAGGGGGTCAAGGGCAAGCTGACCAAGGCTACAGCACTGGCCATCATGGGTACGGACACACACAGGCAGGCCTGGCTTGGGTCTAGTCTGCCTGGATTGGTTTATTTTTGGGGTAGAGCTGACAATGTTTATGTCCTTATTGTAGATTTCTTGGTTTTACAATAAAACCACACACTGACAAAATATCTGTTTATATAGAAAGGTTTCTTTTCTGTCAGTTTTACAATAGACAGAATAATGTATTTAAGGCTAGTTCATTTGATATGCAATTCCAAGGGTTTTGTTCCCCGGTGTGTAGGGGACAAGTTATGGTGGGCGGACCAGGGCACAGACCAGATAGGAACCTGTGATAAGAGTGATGGGGGAAACTGGAAGGTGTTGCGTAATAACACGTCCCCCATGATGCACATGAGGATCTACAACGAGACTATTCAGACTGGTACGGAGAAACATCATATTATGACCAAACAATAAGTATTTGATCAAATAAAAAAAAAGAGTTCAAAATGCAACATTCAACTCACTGTACTGTCCAATGTAGTCCAATGTATTCTATTGGCATTCTTAGAAAATACATCCCTTTCCTATCTTTTGGCTCAGAGCATGGCTCAGTTCATATGTGGTCCTTGTTATTAACATTGCATGTGTGTTCAGGAGGGATCAACCTGTGCAGCAAGGCCAACGGGGACTGTTCCCAGCTGTGCCTCCCCACCTCCCGCACCACTCGGGCCTGCATGTGCACCGCAGGGTACAGCCTCCGGAGGGGGCAGCAGTCCTGCGAGGGTAGGACACACTCACCCACCCTCACACACACACACACATACTCGCCTGCACACACACACACGCGTACACAAGGAGAAGTTCGCCCTGTTCGCGCACAGACGCTCTCACACACGCAATGGACACGCTGCTCAAACGACCGGTCGTGAGGAAGGAGCCGGTGTGTGTAACTGTGTGTGTGTGTGTGTGTATGTGTGCAGGCATGGGCTCCTTCCTGCTCTACTCTGTTCATGAGGGCATCCGAGGAATCCCCCTGGACCCCTCCGACAAGTCTGACGCCCTGGTGCCCGTCTCTGGCACCTCGCTGGCAGTGGGCATCGACTTCCACGCTGGTGAGTGGCACCACAGCCAGCCAGAGTGTGGGCGTCGTGGACCCACATCAATCGGACCTATTTACATGTCGCCGACGTTTGTTTCGTTTGCGTCGCGTTTGGCGGCTTTTTCGAGTGGGGTGCTGGAGTTGGGTTGTCAGGACTGTCGAGTCCATGTTAAGGCGGTGTGTTGTGTTCCTGTAGAGAACGACACCATCTACTGGGTGGACATGGGCCTGAGCACCATCAGCAGGGCCAAGAGAGACCAGACGTGGAGGGAGGACGTGGTCACCAATGGGATAGGCAGGGTGGAGGGCATCACTGTGGACTGGATAGCAGGTCAGGACCCACGACACGCTACACTAGATATACACACAAACACCTACTATACTCCAACACACTCTCGCACACACACACACACACACACTACACACACACCTACTCTACACCAACAAACACACACCTTCACAACATATACACACACCTACTCTACACCAACAAACACACACCTTCACAACATATACACAACACCTACTCTACACCAACAAACACACACCTTCACAACATATACACACACCTACTCTACACACACACACACACACACATCCATCCATGCTCATGTTTGCTGTGGTCTCCCAGGGAACATCTACTGGACGGACCAGGGCTTTGACGTGATCGAGGTGGCCAGACTGAACGGCTCCTTCCGCTACGTGGTGATCTCCCAGGGCCTGGACAAGCCCCGCGCCATCACTGTCCACCCAGAGAAAGGGTCCGTTCTAACAGGCATCCCTTAATACACTCAAGGAGTTTATTAGAGATTCGACTTAACGATTTGGGGTCTGATCCTTAAAGTCCTTGTTCTGGGTAAAACTTAATCAAGGGCTCCCAGAGTATTTGACTGTATTTTGAATAGTATTTGACTTGTTCCACAGCCATTGTTTTTGTTTATAGTACTTACTGGCCGTGTGTGTGTGTGTGTGTGTGTGCAGGTACCTGTTCTGGACAGAATGGGGTCTGTACCCTCGTATCGAGCGTTCTCGTCTGGACGGTTCCCAGAGGGTGGTGCTCGCCAACACCAACATCCACTGGCCCAACGGCATCTCCATCGACTACCAGGTCTGCACACACAGTCACACACACACACCCTGTCCACTAGATACTTGCTCATCATGGATGAATATTTACTGAAGCGATTTTCAAGTGAAAAAATACTTTTTTCCTTTAAATCTTATAGTGAGAAAGGTAGTAGTTATTGTGTGTGTGTGTGTTTGCAGGAGGGCCTGCTGTACTGGTGCGATGCTCGTACAGACAGGATCGAGCGCATCAACCTGGAGACGGGAGAGAACAGGGAGCTGGTGCTGGTGAACAACAACATGGACATGTTTGCTGTGTCCGTCTTTGAGGGCTACATCTACTGGAGCGACAGGTCACATAATTAACTACACCTCTCTCTCTCTCTCTCTCTCTTTTTACATGTTTTTATGCGCTAATCTGATAATAATATTAGAGATTTTATTTATTAATGAATGTGAATAATTTATGAGCCAGTTTTGGAGTGTACTGGTGCACTGCAAAAATGCAAAAAAGTATATATATATATATATATATATTTGTGCAAACATATTCGTTTTGAGCTTGCTTTTGCTTAAAATGAGTACATTTGGCTGCCAGTGCAGTACAAAAAAATGTCACTTCATAAGATTTCTTAAAACATTTTAAGTAATTGACTGAAATGAAGTTACCAGCTTAGCCATTTATACTAGAAACAAGTCCAAAAACACGATGATAATCAGATGTAGTTTGCAGTGTGCTCACAGTGTGAGGGGGGCTGTGTGTCTGAGCAGGACTCACGCCAACGGCTCCATCAAGCGAGGCAGCAAGGACAACGCCACCGACTCAGTCTACCTCAGGACGGGCATCGGCGTGCAGCTGAAGGACATCAAGGTCTTTAACAGGGACAGGCAGCAAGGTGGGAACACGCACACGCACACAGGCCACACGCACATGGGCCACACGCACACGGGCCACACGCACACGGGCCACACGCACACGGGCCACACGCACACGGGCCACACACACACACGCCAGCACTTACTGGCACCTTCACACTCGTAGTGGACCGGAGCCGCAGGTGTGCGAGGGAGGGACATGCGCGTGCGCACGTGCACACTTTGTATCCTTACGTTGCGAGTACACAGTGTGCTCAAGTGTGTCTACCCCCCCTTCCCGCTCCAGGCACCAACATCTGCAAGGACAACAACGGGGGTTGTGAGCAGCTGTGCCTCTACCGCGGCAACGGCGAGCGCACGTGTGCCTGCGCGCACGGCATGCTGGCGGAGAACAACAGCAGTTGCCGCGACTACGACGGCTACCTGCTGTACTCGGAGCGCACCATCCTCAAGAGCATCCACCTGTCAGACGAGACCAACAAGAACGCACCGATCAAGCCCTTCGAGGACCCGGAGCACATGAAGAACGTCATCGCCCTCACCTTCGACTACCACGGGGGAGGAGGGAAGGGGGCCAATCGGATCTTCTTCAGCGACATCCACTTCGGGAACATCCAGTCCATGAATGACGACGGCTCAGACCGCAAGATTGTGGTGGAGAGTAAGTGCTAGTCGTTGGTCGATTATCTTTTCATTTTATTTCATCCTCCCCCCCACCCCCAATCTTTTTATCTTTTTACCTATTTACATCCCTGTTTTCTAATCTTCACTCACACACACACACACACACACACGCACACACACTCCTCCCCCGAGCAGTGTGTACCAGAGAAACATCTCTGTCTCCACTCACACCCAGTTTATAAAGTCATGCTGTCATTCATGTTGACAGCACAGAGCCCCTGGAGGGAGCTGCTGTGATGAGCACACAGCAAGAGCCGGTCAGCTCGGGGACCCAGACGTCGCTTAGCGCTGCTGGAAACACACACACAGACACACCCACACACACACACACACACCCACACACACACACACACCCACACATCTGCATTCACACGAGCACAAACACACTGCACACAAGCACACTTGTAGTCTGTCACTTGGATTCCATCGTATTAACTATTCAACAACAAACTCTACTTGACTTCCACATCATTGGAAAAAAAAGAACGTTTTCACATCAGAAGCTGAAAGATCAGCTTCTGAAATGAAAAAAATCGTAGAAAGTGCAACAGCCGAGACAGTTGATTTGATGGTTTTATGATTGTTGACACAGAAAATCCTGAATTTATTCCGCATGAACTTTGTACTTTATGAATGGTGCAAAAAGAGTTCTTTCACATGCCTAAATGCCTGGTGATGGAGAGATGAGTGTGCACAGCCCGTAGGTGGCAGTGCCTACAAGGTGTTCAGTGGTGAGCCTTAGTTCCGGTGAGTGTTACATGGTCGCGTTCCACCCTGCCCCTACAGTCAGGGCTGCCCTCTGTCAGAGGGCGTGTCCAGCTCCACAGAGTTAAAAGGCTGCACCATGTCCCTGCCCATCACGACAGGACAGCCAACCAGCAAACGCCTACACCCCGCCCACCGCCCGCGCCCCAGCTCCACCAGATCCTGCCGGAACTTCTGGGACATGAACACGTAGAGCACCGGGTTGACCACCGCGGACGATGACGCCAGCAGCCGCACGAAGATGGCCAAGGACCTGTGGCCGGCGTTGACGTTGATGGTGCCTCCTATGAAGGAGAACATGAGGGCGTAGGAGGGAAGCCAGCAGAGGGTGAACACCACCACCAGCAGGGCGGAGGTGTGGGTCACCTGCCTCTGGTAGCGCTCCAGCTGGGGCGCGCGGCCCCGCTGCTGGGTGCGGCGCAGGAAGCAGAAGATCCGGGCGTACATGAGCACGATGACGCCCAGCGGGAGGGCGAAGGCGAACAGGAAGAGGGCGGTGCCGTACACCAGCTGGCTCAGGCCGGACAGGAAGGCGAAGCAGTGCAGCGCCGCCGTCGTGCTGACCGTGCGGAAGGCGAACTGCGGCGCCGCCAGCGCCACGGCCGGAGCCCACAGCAGCGCCGCGGTCAGCTTGAGGCACCGGTGCATCCGCGAGCGGAAGGCCCACGTGGGGTGGACCACCGTGAGGTAGCGCGTGACCGCCAACGTGGCCAGCGTGTAGACGGAGGCGGACGAACAGGCCACGCCCAGGAAGCTGACCAGCTTGCAGAGGAAGCCGCCGAACGGCCAGGAGCCCAGGACGATGGCGGCCGTGTGGAAGGGCAGGCAGAGCAGGAGGAGCAGGTCGGCCGCGCTCAGCGCCACCAGCAGGGTGTCGGTCCCCTGGGCCACCAGCCCTCCTCTCCTCCGCCGCCTCCCCGCCATGACGACGATGACCAGGGAGTGACCCAGCAGCCCCGTGAGCAGGATGAAGCTGTCCAGCATCGGCACCACGGTGGTCAACAGGGTGGGCAACATCCCCTCGTAAGTCCTGTTGGCCCACTTATGGGAGCTAGCGTTCCCCAAAATGAGCCCCATAAGGTCTCTCACGTTGGCACGCTGAGACACACCTCCACCCTACTGCCTCACACTCATCCCTCTCTCCACCAATCACGCTGACAGATCAGAAGCAGAGTCGACACTCATGATGACAGGCTAAATGGGCAGTCAGTGTCTCTCTGGTCAGCTATCACATCTGCTTGCGGTCTTTCCTTCACACGTAAATGTGATTAGTTCTGGTTGTTTGTTAGTGTGTTGCTCGTTCAGGGTTTGTTGTTATTTTGATTTGCACAACTATTTGCACGTGTTTTCATTGATTAATAGTCCAGGCAAATCTTATTTGGGAAGTACAGCAAGTTTCCATTCCAAAGATTGAAAATGAAAAGAAAAATCCATGGAAACTTCCCTAGAACACAAGCTTTAAGAGTAGTCCATCTCTAAAATAACGCTTGGAAACATCTTATATTCCGCCAAGAGAAAGAAGTTTGGTGTTAAAAAAGGAAAAAAAGAACAAATGTCAGTCCAGCCCTGGCACTGAGCTTGTATTGATTTCTTGAAACCAAGCAACCCTGGACAATGTCATCGTGGCGATCGCTAGTGTCTCCGCAATTCCACATTAAAAGCAGTCAATGCTACTTGATGCTAAGTGCTCCCAGCGCCGCTGTGGTCGTTGGTCATTTAGTGGCTCTTCACCAGCTGGCCAGCCCCAGACTCAACTAGCCGGGCGAGGCTGAACGATGAGGAGGGAGACGGGGAGGGAGACGGGGAGGGAGACGGGGAGGGAGAACATGGAGGGGGAGGCAGAGGAGGATGAGGTAACATGCTCATTGCACTGTCGTCAGTGAGGCGGTGTCGTCGCAGCGTTGCAGGCCCACCCTTGTTTACACAGGGTGATGAAGCGGTGATGGAGGGAGGTGATGGAGGGTGGTGATGGAGGGAGGTGGGGGCGTGGTCTCAGAAGATTACATGCCATTTAAACCTCTACTTCTCGCCATTACTGTCCAAAGTCATTCTTTGTGTGGTAAATTATAGTGTAGTATATGTGTAATCTTGGAGTAACTGAGTTACTTATGGTACTGTAATGGGAACGTTTTGTATTGTGGCTGTATGTATACATTACCAAAATGGGTTTGAATGCACATGATGGTATAGATTGCAACCTTTCACCACCCACAAGCAATTATTGACTTTTAAACATTGGCAAACATTCACATGGAGTGTCCAGGGGTTTTATTAGTGAGCAATTGTGGGTCATAAAAAGATCCTCTGAAAAGTGATGCAAGTCCGCTGAAGCTAAACCCTGAAGGAGCTGGGAGACTCTGGGGTCGAGGGAACTTTATGATGTGGGGTGGCCAAGGATACTGCAAGCTGTAGAATACTGAAAATGGGTCGCGCTGAGCGAATATAGGGGATGTGTGTGTGTGTGTGTGTGTGTGTGCTTGTGTGTGTGTGGAGACTGCTTCACACTAACGAGCTTAGCTCTCTCCTGACGTGTTCAGCCCACCAGGACCCTAAGGTGACCCAAGTAGCTCCAGTGGACGCTTTTGTTGTGTTTTTCTTCTGGAAATAACAAGTCACTATGAATTAGAGGGTCCAATGGGGAGCAGGGCTCGTGTGTGTGAGAGCAGCCAAGCGTGAACCAACCGGATGGTGTCCACTAAACCAACTCCAGAAACAGCAGGCCTGCAAAGACCTAACTCTATTACACAATCGCCCCCCTCCAACTCTGTTATTCACCCAAAAAGGAAAAAGAATTGTATTTGAATTAGTTTGTCCTTCTCTCTGTTTCTTTTTGTGTTCGCTCTCTCTTTTTCCGTCACCTTCCCCGCTCTCCCTAGCCACGACCCTCTCCCTCGCGGCGCCTCATCGCCCTGGAGCTGATATGGGCCGACAGGGCCATATAAGAGCGCTTCCCAGTGCCATTTAGACGTCGCTCTGAGTTAACCATGCATGCAGCCTGTTCCATCTTTAAAGATGATTTACTATTACCGTGAGGAGTAGCCCTGCAGCGCCCGGCAACAAGGAACCTTCTTTCATTGGCTGACAGGCCTGCCGAAGGCTTCTCTGTGGGTGACTTTTCCTTAGGCTTTGTCCCCTGACCAGACTCCTCCCTCTGAGACACCAAGTCAGAGCAGTAACAGAAAGGTCAGACTCTGCTGATATCCAGGCAGTAATGGGTAGCGAGACAAGATCACAATTGGTTACGGAGAATAGTCCACGCAAAATATCGCAACTGAAAAGGGGGAGATAATATTCTTCTGGCTTTGGCTCCACCAGGTCCTTCGACAGCACAGCCAGTCTCTCCTCTAGAGGCTAGAGGATGATAATGTCACCAACACCTACGCTAACTCCCCCCCCCCCCTCTCTCTCTCTCTCTCTCTCTCTCTCTCTCTCTCTCTCTCTCTCTCTCTCCCCCTCCCTCCCTCTCTCCCTCTCTCTCTCTCCCCCAGACGTGGGCTCTGTGGAGGGGCTGGCCTACCACCGGGGCTGGGACACCCTGTACTGGACCAGCTTCACCACCTCAACCATCACCTGCCACACGGTGGACCAGAGCCGCACGGCGGCCTACGACCGCAACACCGTGGTCACCATGTCGGAGAACGACCACCCCCGCGCCTTCGTGCTGGACGAGTGTCAGGAGTAAGAGGAACCAGCCTCCTCAAGTCCTGTGTGGCATTAAAGGGCCCCGGGACGCTGGAGTCACGATGCTAGTACGACATGGTCAGGAAACTGTTTTCTGCTTTGTTTCTGTGTAACTCCTTTCTCCCCGGTGTCGTTTGTCCCTCTGCAGCCTGATGTTCTGGACCAACTGGAACGACCACTCTCCCAGCATCATGCGGGCGTCTCTCAACGGCGCCAACATGCTGGTCATCATCGGCAGCGACATCAAAACCCCCAACGGTCTGGCCATAGACCACCGAGCCGAGAAGCTCTACTTCTGCGACGCCACGCTGGACAAGATTGAGCGCTGCGAGTACGACGGCAGCAGCCGCTACGTGAGTTGTCACATCAGCTGCTCGGGAGACCCGCGTGACGAGAGTCCACGTGACTCGGTTTGACGTCGTCGACAGAATGGGACGAAATTGACCTCGTGCCGTGTGCATGGAGCTCATGCAGTCCACGGCTGGAGATGACGTCAGACCAGCGTGGGTAGTTGAATCTGGTCCTGCACCCTTAACTGAAGGCCCAACTGAACCTTTCTCCAGGTGGTGTTGATGAATGAGCCTGTGCATCCGTTTGGCTTGGCCCTGTACGGGGATTACATCTTCTGGACCGACTGGATCAGGAGAGCTGTGTTCAGGGCTGACAAGTTCACTGGGGGAGACATGAAGGTGCTGCGCGCTGACATCCCCCAGCAGCCCATGGGAATCATCGCCGTTGCGAACGACACAAACAGATGTAAGTGGTCGGGCATCGTTACGTAAGGAAGATTTCTGACATCTTGTGCAAACGTTCTCCTCAGAAAACTCCCAACTCTAAACACTTTGCTCTGCCTGGGCTCTCATGTGGCGCAGGTGAGTTCTCTCCATGCCTGGCCAACAACGGCGGCTGTCAGGACCTGTGTCTGCTCCGGTCGGACGGACGGGTCAAATGCAGTTGCCGTGGAGACCGGCAACTTCTGGAAGACAACACGTGCTCAGGTGAGTGGTTGGAGCTGTGTGACCTCGTCGCTGCAGGATCCTCCGTGACTAAACTCCCTGCTTGAAATGAAAACTCGTGTCCATATTGTGTTGTGTAACTTCTGCTAACTGACGTTATTTGCTCTCGTCAGCTCTGAACATGTCGTGCAGCAGTGTGGATGACTTTGAATGTGGTAATGGGGAGTGTATCAGCTACAGTCTGACCTGTGACGGCATGGCCCATTGCAAGGACAAGTCGGACGAAAAACAGTCCTACTGCTGTGAGTTCTCACACGCTGTGAATGACTTTCATTATCATTTAACACCCTCGTATTGATTTGGTCCCCTCGAGTTTAGAAACCTGCTTATTTCCCTACTGTATCACTGTGGGTTACAGCCAATCGCCTGTGTAAGCAAGGCTACAGACGCTGCATTAATGGCCGCTGCATCCGACTCCAGTTCTGGTGTGACGGCACGGACGACTGTGGAGACCACTCAGATGAGCTGCCCTGCAACAGTGAGTCTGTGTGTGTGTCTGTGTGTGTGTCTGTGTGTGTGTGTGTGTTTGTTTTTGTGTGTTGTCTGGTAACATCATAACTACCAACCTGCTGGCCCTGACTGTTTATTTCTTCTTGGTCACATGACCTCTTAACGCGCTCGTGTTCCGCCCCAGTGACCCTCTGCAAAGCGGGAGAGTTCCAGTGCAAAGACGGCAGCTGCATCTCCAACTCCAGCCGTTGCGACCAAGTGGTCCACTGCGAGGACGCCAGTGACGAGATGAACTGCTGTAAGTCCCCCCTAAGCGCTCCAATCGAGCAATGGAACGTTTGCATCGAGCGTAAAGTTCCTTTCCGCTTTTACTAACCCCTCTCTCTCTCTCTCTCTCTCTCTCTCTCTCTCTCTCCCCCCCACCCAGTGCCGACCAACTGCTCGCGTTTCTTCCGCCTGGGGGTGAAGGGAGCCACGTTCCAGAGCTGTGAGAGGACCACCCTGTGCTACCTGCCATCCTGGGTGTGTGACGGCACCAACGACTGTGGGGACTTCTCTGATGAGATGAACTGCCCAGGTCAGTCCACCGTTTTCAGGGAGACGACCTTCCACGTCTCAGTAGGTGCCGGTCGTGGATTTTCTCCCATCAGTAGGGAACAAAAACGGGAATATGAAATGGATTTATATCTAAGAAATGCGACTTCATTTCTTTTTTTTCTTTTTTTTGTAATGCTTGACGTGTGAGACGCTGAGATTGAGGGTGTGTGTCTGCTGTCTCCCGTCAGACAAGAGGAAGCTGAAGTGTCCCCTGAACTACTTCTCCTGCTCCAGTGGGCGCTGCATCCCCATGAGCTGGACGTGCGACAAGGACAACGACTGTGAGAACGGCGAGGACGAGTCCCACTGTGGTCAGTCGCCCCCTCTCCTAGCCGGCAGGAAGTTTGGGTCGAGGGATTTCTCTGTTGCTCGACGGTTATGCAAAGTCCTGTTCTCATGTGTTGTCGACGTCCTCTTTGCAGACCAGTTCTGTTCGCCCACCCAGTTTGAGTGTGCCAACCACAACTGCATCCACGCCCTCTGGGAGTGTGATGGAACGGACGACTGCGGGGACAACTCTGACGAGGGCAGCAACTGCTGTGAGTGACCAGCGCCAGCGATGCTTCCAAAGGACCTTTACTATCTTTACAACCTGTACTCTACAGCTTCTATGTCGTTCAATATGTTCCCCGCACTCAGCGTCATACGCAGCCAAATATTTGTCACGCGAAAGTGTAAATTAAATGATGCAATGCCAGAGTGAATCGTATGGCAGGGTATCATGGAGCCGAGTTTCAGCTATGAACCTCTTTGTCTGCTTTCAAAAAGAGTTGTTTGACCTTCTGTACGCCGTGTGTGTGCTAGTGTCGAAGACGTGCAGTCCGGAGGTGTTCCAGTGTCCGGGCTCCCACGTGTGTGTGCCCCAGCACTGGAAGTGTGACGGGGACAAGGACTGCCCGGATGGGGCTGACGAGAACGTCAAGGCCGGCTGTGGTGAGACTGACACACACACACACACCACATCTCTTCATTATTACCCTGCTACATGACTGCTACATCTGAAGGCTATTTTAGAAGGGGCATCCCAATGCCCAATAACATTCAAATTCCTACGCTAACCCCATCTCCCTCGCTTCTCCTTTCCTCCTCCCTCATTCAGTGTACAACAACACCTGCGACGAGAACGAGTTCATGTGTCAGAACAGAGACTGTATCCCCAAACACTTTGTCTGTGACCATGACATCGACTGTACCGACGGCACGGACGAGTCTCCTGAGTGTGGTGAGTGTGTGTGTGTGTGTGTGGAACGAGCCTCATAGCATGCAGAGCTAACTCTATGTTGACAACACTTTACCCCGAGGTTACATTCGGTACCATGTGCCTAGAGCAATACCTATATCAAAAACATCGCTATGTACACCCATACGTCATCAAATGGTGTTTCGTGTTAGGGTTATGGCTATCATTAGGGTTGAAGTTGAGGTAGATGGTGTGAGGGCTTGATGGATGTTTTAAAGGGGCAGTTGAAGGTTGTATTTAAATAAGGTCAATGTGAACATCCACTTTAAAGCCTATCCTTCCCCAGACCAAGTTTCACTTGTACTGACTTAGACTTCATTTTGGTTTAGCAGTACAACTACTTAGCTGTTACATGGCACAATGTAACAGCATTCCCCACCCCAACCCTGCTCTGCTGTGTAGAGTATCCCACCTGACCCTAACCCTGCTCTGCTGTGTAGAGTACGCCACCTGACCCTAACCCTGCTCTGCTGTGTGTAGAGTATCCCACCTGACCCTAACCCTGCTCTGCTGTGTAGAGTATCCCACCTGACCCTAACCCTGCTCTGCTGTGTAGAGTATCCCACCTGACCCTAACCCTGCTCTGCTGTGTAGAGTATCCCACCTGACCCTAACCCTGCTCTGCTGTGTGTAGAGTATCCCACCTGACCCTAACCCTGCTCTGCTGTGTGTAGAGTATCCCACCTGACCCTAACCCTGCTCTGCTGTGTGTAGAGTATCCCACCTGACCCTAACCCTGCTCTGCTGTGTGTAGAGTATCCCACCTGACCCTAACCCTGCTCTGCTGTGTGTAGAGTATCCCACCTGACCCTAACCCTGCTCTGCTGTGTGTAGAGTATCCCACCTGACCCTAACCCTGCTCTGCTGTGTAGAGTATCCCACCTGACCCTAACCCTGCTCTGCTGTGTAGAGTACGCCACCTGTGGCCCAGAGGAGTTCCGCTGTGCTAACGGACGCTGCCTCAACCAGAAGATCTGGGAGTGTGACGGAGAGATCGACTGCCAGGACCGCTCCGACGAGGCCCCCAAGAACCCCAACTGCCTGGACACAGGTGTGTGTGTGTGGGAGTGTATGTGTATGTGTGTGAGTGTGTATCTGTGTGTGTGAGTGTGTATCTGTGTGTGTGTGTATCTGTGTGTGTGTGTGTGTGTGTGTGTGTGTGTGTGTGTGTATCTGTGTGTATGTGTCTGTGTGTGAATATGTATCTGTGTGTGTGAGTGTGTGTGTGTGTGTGTGTATCGTGTATGCTCCTTTTGGTTTCTTCTTGTGGAAGCCTTCCAAAGTGAATAAAAGGCCTCGCCACCTATTCCTCCCTCCCTGCTGATGTGGCTGAATGTGAACGCTTCCTGTCCGCCCTGCTTCACAGAGAGGAAGTGCAACGAGTCGACCTACGCGTGCCGCAACGGCAAGTGTCTGAACGAGACGCTGCTGTGCGACCGCAACGACGACTGCGGCGACGGCTCCGACGAGCTCAACTGCTTCATCAACGAGTGTCTGAACAGCAAGCTGAGTGGCTGCTCCCAGCTCTGCGACGACCTCAAGATCGGCTTCAAGGTCAGCGCGCGCGCCGCCCTGCGCTAAACCACGCCCGTCGCCCGATGGTTTACATTTACGCATTTAACAGACGCTTTTATCCAAAGCGACTTCCAATAGAGGGCTTTACAAAAGTGCAGAGGTCACTGATCATAACAAAGCGATAGCCCCAAACATTGCGGGTAGCCAAAACATGAAGCATACATTGTGAAAACTAAATAAGTCCCAAAGGGAAGAACCATAAGAGCATGTAGTTAAACAAGATACAAATAAACATGAACCTCAAAAAAGTACAAGGGTGTACTTGCAAAAAAATAAAATAAGCAAGCAACAAAAATATTTTGCACAGCAAGTACAGTAGTTTTAAGTCAGTTACAACTGACCAACAACAGCAACAAGTCTCTCAATAAGAGTCATTGTGATCCTGGGGGAAACATCAGATCCAGACAAACATTCCTAAGTACAACGGCGGGTTTGCCTGGACCTGATGTTTCCTCCAGGATCACAATGATTCTTATTAAGAGACTTGTTGCTCTTGGAAGACCCGGCTGAACACAGGACAGGGAAGTTGTGTGTGTGCGTGTGTGTGTGTGTTGACACGCCGTCTTGTGTCCCGCGGGGTCCTCGCAGTGCAGGTGTCACCCCGGCTTCCGTCTGAAGAGGGACGGCAAGACGTGTGTGGACGTGGACGAGTGCACCAGCAGCTACCCCTGCACCCAGCGCTGCATCAACACGCACGGCAGCTTCCACTGTCTCTGCGTGGAGGGCTTCCAGCTCAGCCCCCACGACCCCACCGTCTGCAAGTCCACCTCCGGTGAGAGCTGCGCGTGTGTGGTGGGAGGGGTGGATGGTGTGGTCTGGGTTTAGCAGGTGTATTGTGTGTGTGTGCGTGTCCCAGTCTAACGTGTGTGTGTGTGTGTGTGTGCCGTGGGTCCTCTCCTAGAGGAGGAGCCCTACCTCATCTTTGCCAACCGTTACTACCTGAGGAAGCTCAACCTGGACGGCACCAACTACACCCTGATCAAACAGGTTAGACACACAGCCTCCATCTCCATCGGAGGAGCAGCAGCACCACCCACGCCTGCTGGGAACGGCTGTACTCACCTGTGTGTGTCTGTGTGTCTGCGTGTGTGTGGATGTGTATTTCAGGGTCTGAACAATGCAGTAGCCCTGGACTTTCACTATGCAGAGCAGATGATCTACTGGACGGACGTCACCACTCAGGGAAGCATGATTCGCCGCATGCACATGAACGGCAGCAACGTCGAGGTAATTTGGTCACCCTTCCCCACCTGTGAGTCTGACTGGACAGTCTGTTGTTCGCTGTTCTGTGATTGGACAGCTTGCTCGTCACTCTATGGTCTGGTCAAATAGATGCACATTTTGGTTCTCGTGTGACCGTGTGATTGGCTGTGGGTCAGGTGCTTCACCGGACCTCCCTCAGTAACCCAGACGGGGTGGCTGTGGACTGGGTGGGCGGGAACCTGTACTGGTGTGACAAGGGCCGGGACACCATCGAGGTGTCCAAGCTGAACGGAACCTACCGGACCGTGCTGGTCAACACCGGGCTGAAGGAGCCCAGGGCGGTGGCGGTGGACATACGACACGGGTAGGAAACAGCACGCTGAGCCTCGTACACACTGTCCCTGTGACCGAAGCCTGACTGATGAAACCACTTTAGTTTCGCTGAGGACTGGATGTGAAAGCCCAGATGAGGACTGCTTTGTGTGTTGTATTATAGGACTGAATAGTCACCGTACCATAGCGTATTACTGTATCATATGTCTGCATAGCAACCATGCTGCTCTAACCTGTCTGCTAGGGAGGGGTTATTGTAGCATGGGACTGTATGGCGTAGCATCGTTTCCCCTGGCAGGAAGGGATGACTGGAAAGATGCGCAGTAGGGGTTGGCTGAAAAAATTGATTCACATATGAATCACGATTCAGTCTTCTAGCGATTCACATCGATTCACAAATGTAAAAAATCAATTTTTAAGCGATGTGTGACCCCAAGAATTGTTTCGAATCGAATCGTGAGTTACCAAAAGATTCTCCACCCTTAATATGCAGCACATCCCAGCAGCGACTGTGTACCATGCCAGGCGTTCAGCTGGGTGGTGCAGTATGTGGTGGGTGATGAGTGTGGCTGTTCCAGGTACCTGTACTGGTCTGACTGGGGCGACAGCCCCCACATCGGGAGGGTCGGCATGGACGGCAGCAACCGCAGCGTGATCGTGGAGGACAAGATCACCTGGCCCAACGGCCTCACGCTCGACTTCATCAACGACCGCATCTACTGGGCCGACGCCAGGGAGGACTACATCCAGTTTGCCAGCCTGGACGGAACCAACAGACACACGGGTAACACACACACACACACTGTGCACACACACACGCACACACACACTGTGCACACACGCACACACACGCTGTGCACACACACACACACACGCTGTGCACACGCATACAGTACATACATGACATGCGCTTATACAATGTACGTGCCACGTGCATGTGCGTTCACTTGTGTGTAAATCTAAAAATATACATGCGCATAAAGTGCCCCCCCCCCCCCACACACACACATACACACACTGAACCGGCTGATGAGAGAGAGGACTCACTGCTCCATTTAAAATGGAGTACGTCAGCAGTTATGTAAAACGCACTGAACCGGACAAACACACACCCATCCAACCGGACACACACACACAGCCCCTCAACCAGACACACACACTTACCCAAACACACTCACACCAACATACACACACACACACACACACACACACACACACTGGTACGGGAGCTGCACACAGAGCAGAGTGGGTGCAGCAGAGTGTTGTAGACCCCCTAGAGGACCAGGCCTCTGAATGGAGACGATTGTTGTGACCCGCGGGCGCCCAGCCCTGCACAATGACTGGCCGGCAGGCGGCCTTGTTCGAGAGCCCGGCACAATAGTTGATATTGTCAGTCGACCAGGCGAGCAGAAGAATGCCCGAGCGGGAGGGAGCTCTGCCAGTGAAATTCCTCCTGCTGCCAAAGCCCCTGACGGACAGCACATCTCACACAGAGTGCATTCTGGGAACTAGCTTTAGACCATGTCGCTGGTGTTTTCCTTGATCCAAGTGGGGGTGCCTGGTTCACGTGTGTGTGTGTGTGTTTGTGTGTGTGTGTGTGTGTGTGTGTGGATGCAGAGCTGTGTTTAAGGTGGTGGGGGGGATTCACAAGCAGGGCTGTGAGGTCAGGTTCAAACATGGAGTTCCACTTCTTTGACACATGGTCACTTTGTGGTGTTGGTCCACCTGTAGCCCGTCCTCTCCTCCATGTCCCCCAGCCCGCTGACTCACACTCACTAGAGGGACCACCCGTGACCCGCCCCGCTATGCCCTGTACCGCACTGCATTTTCAGCCCTTGTCCCGCACGTCGCATATCGAGAAAATGTCCCGCATTTTCATCAGTCCGTTGGTTTTTAAATCATATTAAGAAAACGTACATGTGTTTTTTCGCCTTTTTAATAAAGAATTGTATTTATTTACTTATTTTTACAGCGTTGTTGTTCAACTATATTTAACAGCGCTGCGTGAGAAGTACGAATACAACAGCCGTTTTTAAAATCCTATCCAATGGTTCAAAAGAAAGACGTAAACACGGTCACTATAGGTTGTGACAGCTGTAAATCCAAACGTGGAGCAGTGATTCCTTCCATGTGTTCCCTGTCAGAAAACAAATTGATGATTTGGTAAAAAATTTAAATAAAATCAAGGCGGCATAATGGCAACAATAAAGTGTTCTTTTAGTAAAGACTGGGCTAGGACACATACCGGGGCGGGGCCGATAGAAGGAGATACCGAAAGAGTGTTTTGCAGTCTATGTAAAAACAGCTTTTATTTCACGTTTTTTATGTTACATTGTGATGTAGTGGTGTTTTCTGGAAGGTACTAAAGAACAAAGCATAATACAAATGTTTTTATTAAGTTAGATAGACATTATATAACAGTTTCAGGTTATGTTTTAATGTTGGTAACATGCCCCACATTGTCCCACACAAACTTAGTAATCGTCCCACACGTGGTGTGTTTGATGGTGGTCACCCTAACGCACATACACACTAATGCAGTCATGTCTGTTTGTGGAGCGAGATACCATGTTTGAGTTCAGATAAGACTGGTTTAATGGGATGTTGATCTAACTGCCCTCCCATCTCTGCTCCAGCCTCATATTACAACATTGCTAATGCTGCCTCAGTTTGTGCATATTTACTGTTTTCCACAATACTATGATTGTCTCTATTGCGGTACTAAACTACTTGTGATGTGTGTTTTTGTGTGTACACTTGCTTGTGTGTGTGTACTGTACACCACAGTGTGTGTTTTCACCCTGTTGGGCTACTGTGCTGGTGCTCTAATAGAGTTGCGTTTCCATAACAGCATGTTCCTGACACACGCACACAAATGCACACACACACACACAGTGCAAACACAAGAGGCATAATGATAGGAAAACTCTGTGATTAGTGTGCTAAACCCCAATGAAGCGTGACATCATGTCCAGGACAGCCCGGTCTCTGTCATGGCTGTGGTGAATGCTGGTGTCACTGTTGGATGTTTGGTACTACCTGTCTCGAAATTTAAGGTTCCAAAAAATATGTACTTTTCCTTTTGTTGTCACTGGTCAAAAATAGATGTTTTTCTTTGGCTTTTCAATATTTTCGGACTCATGTGTCTTAATCTGGGCGTGTTTGTGTGTGTGTGTGTGTCCACAGTTCTAACCCAGGACATCCCCCACATCTTTGCCATGACGCTGTTTGAGGAGTACCTCTATTGGACGGACTGGGAGACCAAGTCCATCAACAGAGCGCACAAGACCCTGGGCACCAAGAAGACCCAGCTCATCACCACCCTGCACAGGCCCATGGACATCCACATCTACCACCCCTACCGCCAGCCCGAGGGTGACACACGCACACACACACACGCACGCACACACACACGCACACGCCTCATCTGCCATCCCAGAGTTAGATGCTAAACTCTCTTGCCAAAGATTTTCTTTCTAATATCCTCTGGCTCATCCTCTTCCTCCTCCAGTCCGGAATCATCCGTGCCAGACCAACAACGGGGGCTGCAGTAACCTGTGTCTGCTGTCCCCCGGGGGGGGGCACAAGTGCGCCTGTCCCACCAACTTCTACCTGGCCTCGAACGGGCGCACCTGCATGTCCAACTGCACCGCCAGCCAGGTGAGCAGCAGGGCTCACTGGGCCCATGGGACCATGTGACCATGTGATCAGCTGACAGGATCTGGGCTGTGTTTGATTCGGCTCAAGAGTTGCCGCCTGTGGAACTGTTCCCCTGGTGTCTGGACAGTGGGTGAAGGACAGGAAGCACGCCACAGTGTTTGTTAGGACTCGACCCCAGTCTGTTCATGATATAGACGGCACCTGTAGGACTGGTGTTGCTGGGTAAGAGCTCTCTGTCTGACAGCTGAGGGCCTCTTGTCGTGCACAGCAGGAGCTTCTGCCGCTTGCTGTTTGATCAAGTGTTTGTGTCTGGGGATCATGTGTTGACAGCTGACAGGCTGTCTAGCGAGCTCCTTAGCGCCTACCTGCTACTGTCTGACCTTCTCTTGCTTTCCAGTTTGTGTGTAAGAACGACAAGTGCATCCCCTTCTGGTGGAAGTGTGACACCGAGGACGATTGTGGGGACCGTTCTGACGAGCCTGCTGAATGCCGTAAGTGTGTGTGTGTGTGTGTGTGTGTGTGTGTGTGTGGGGGGGGGGGGGGGGGGTGGGGGGGGGGGGGGGAGGTATGAACTTGGCATGTTGGGAGGCAGCAGGTTGGTGTGACAGACGGAGAGTGACTTCCTGTCCCCTCTTCCTCCTGTCAGCGGCCTTCAAGTGTCGTCCGGGTCAGTTCCAGTGTGGCACGGGCATCTGCACCAACCCCGCCTACATCTGTGACGGGGACAACGACTGCCAGGACAACTCTGACGAGGCCAACTGCGGTACGGCAGCCATTTCTGTCTCCGTCCCTGACGCGTCGTCTGTGTCGCACGCACACTTCCTGTCTCTCTCCTTCACACACACACACACACACACACAGACACTGCTCATCTTCCCTCTCTCCTTCCGTACGCCTTTCATCATTCCCAACTTGTGCATTAATATTCTGTCCTCTTTTACATTGCTCAGTCTCTGACCTGTCTGTCTGTCTGTCTGTCCTGCTCCACAGACATCCATGTGTGTCTGCCCAGCCAGTTCAAGTGCTCCCACCCCAGTCGCTGCATCCCAGGCATCTTCCGCTGCAACGGCCAGGACAACTGTGGAGAGGGGGAGGACGAGAAGGACTGTCGTGAGTTCCCACTGCCTGTCTGTCCGTCTCCACCGTGATGTCCTTGTCTGCTTCTGCCGTGTGCTGACACTGACGTCTCTCCACCTCTCCTTCCTGCTCCCCCCCAGCGGAGGTCACCTGCGCCCCCACCCAGTTCCAGTGTGCCATCACCAAGCGCTGCATCCCCCGCGTGTGGGTGTGCGACCGCGACAACGACTGCGTCGACGGCTCGGACGAGCCGGCCAACTGCAGTACGTCACGTCTTCAACCCCCCCACACACTCACTTTATTCCCCTGCTGTCTCCCTCCTCCTCTCCCCTCCTCCTCCTCCCCCCTGCCCCCGCTCGTCCTACCCCTGCCTTGATCACCTCCAACCCCTTGCTTCTCCTGCTCCTACCGTGTGTGTGGTTCTCCAGTGTGTGTGTGTGTGTGGTTCTCCAGTGTGTGTGTGTGGTTCTCCAGTGTGTGTGTGGTTCCACAGTGTGTCACACCCTCACCCCCTCCTCCTCCGCCCCCCCCTGCAGCTCAGATGACGTGTGGTGTCGATGAGTTCCGCTGTAAGGACTCTGGCCGCTGCATCCCCGCTCGCTGGAAGTGCGACGGCGAGGACGACTGTGGCGACTCATCAGACGAGCCCAAAGAGGAGTGCGGTAAGTGCGCCGTTTCCTAGGCAACAAGGGTTGTCAGACAGGCACAGGAGGAGAGCATCTCTCGGTCACACCCTCGAGACCGTGACCCTGTTTTGGGTGATTGTTCTTTTCCTGGCGTGATGGTTGTGGATGGTCATAGCGCGATGCTCGCTTTGTATCGGTGCAGAGCACTGCTGACTTTCGTAGCTTGTCTATTCCCTGTGTGCTGAGTCATGTGACAGACTTGATGTGGTATGGCTGCTGTGTGTGTGCAGATGAGAGGATGTGTGAGCCCTACCAGTTCAGATGCAAGAACAACCGCTGTGTGCCTGGCCGCTGGCAGTGTGACTACGACAACGACTGTGGGGACAACTCTGATGAAGACAACTGCAGTAGGTGTCCCTGACACACACACACACACACACCAAGGTGTTGGACAAGGAGAGTGTGTAAAGTGTTTTACACAGGAAGGTTGTCCGTTATTCAGTATGTAATACCCTTACTGTGCTAAGGCATTCGGCCAACTTAGCGAGTGGTTACGGTTTCTTAGTTGTTGTGTCGCTGACTCAGTCCACGGCTCCTGAACCATGTCGCTCTGATCCAACATGCTTGGACGGGGCGAGGCCTGTGCTTCTCAGCACAGCTCGTACCAATCCAGTCATGTCCGATCAGGCCTCAGTGGACACACAGTCCACATCCCACCTTGACACCAGCATCTCACCTCATCTGTTGTCTGTTTCATTTCACCCACTGTGCCCACGGCCTCTTCCAGAGGTAGGTGTCTCCACTCTCAGCCCTCCTCCTCACTCCCCTCCCCTCCCCTAACCTGCCTCATGTTCCCCATCCCCATTGCATCCCACTCTGTCCCGACCCCATCCCGGTCACTTATACGCCCGAAAGGAATCTGCTGGGACAGGTCAGAGACAGAGCTCCAGATTGACATTTCTAAAATGTCTTTAGGAATGTTAATTGTAGTTAGCATTCAAACAACTTTTTCATAGATGTCATTCATGGGTCATCATGTACAGATGTGTTTTAAGATCCAGAGGATTTAGCAAAAAGCTGTTTTACTTCCTGATAAAATCAGTCAGTTTAAAGTCTGTTTGTGTAGGTTGTGACTCCCATGTTGCCCTGGTTCAGAGAGCTCCTCTTCAGCCTCCCTCCTGCATGTCCGTCCCACGGCTCATGTGCTCTCCCTAGTTTAGTGTCGTGTCTCGGCTGTTGGAAAGCAGTTTTCCTCGAGGCTGTACCAGTTTACCTGGCCTGACGGCAGACTTCTCTCTCTCCAGCTCCTCGCCAGTGTTCGGAGAGTGAGTTTGCCTGCACCAACGGTCGCTGCATCGCTGGGAGGTGGAAGTGCGATGGCGACCATGACTGCGCTGATGGATCTGATGAGGTACTGTAAGCTAGTGACTTAACTGATCCTCAGTGATCTCTGGTACACTGAAGCATGCGACCTACAGGTGGAATCCTGTTATTTCACAGGATTCCAGACTGGTTTTTACGTTTTGCAACAAGCTTTTCCAAATCAGTATGAATTGATAGGATAGGATGCATGCGGGACTGGATTATTCACTGGGATTTAAACCCCGATGCTCTTGGAATATTCCGTGACGGCGGTGTTTGTGCTTGCGTCCTCAGCATGGCTGTGACCTGAAGTGTGACAGTGACCAGTTCCAGTGTAAGAACGGACACTGCATTCCCATCCGCTGGCGCTGCGACGCCGATGCCGACTGCATGGACGGCAGCGACGAGGAGAAGTGCAACAGCACTGGTGAGTGTGCCGGGATGTTCACGCTCATCCCGCCAAGCGTTTGGTGCGCGCGCGTTTCCGCGGACGAACGCACCCAACAGTGGACACGCGTCGTAGATATCGTAACTCCTTGTCCCGCTCATCATGGGATACTCTTTCAGAACGTGTCGGTAGCTAGGCTGTAACGGTTCCCCTCTCCTCCCTGTGGCAGCTGCGCGACACTGCCCCCTGGATGAGTTCCAGTGTAACAACTCCCTGTGTAAGCCCCTGGCCTGGAAGTGTGACGGAGAGGACGACTGTGGAGACAACTCTGATGAGAACCCCGAGGAATGCAGTGAGTACACCACACACTCACTCACTTACACACACACACATACTCACACACACCACACCCACACCACCAGAAGACACACCTCTCCACACACACACATCTGGGTCCTAAAGCCTGTTCTGACCTGTTGCCATCTCCTATCTGCCACTCCCCTAGGGAACTTCCAGTGCCCTACCACCAGGCCTATGCGTTGCCACAACGACCGTGTGTGTCTGCGGGTGTCCAAACAGTGCGATGGTGTTGACAACTGTGGGGACAACTCGGATGAACTGAACTGCCGTGAGTTGTGGGAACCAGCTGCCCTGACCTCCCCTCAATCTATTTCTGCTCATGGGATTGTTGTGAAATGTACTGTAGCTGTAGTGTGTGCGTGTGTGTGTGTAACCGAACTTACAACCGTTTGATGTGTGTGTGTGCTCCCAGAAGCCCCGCCGGCTGTTCCCTCATGTGAGAAGGACGAGTTCTTGTGTAACAACGGCAGGTGCATCAGCTCCAACCTGCGCTGCAACTACTTCAACGACTGTGAGGACTACGGCTCTGACGAGATCAGCTGCAAGACAGGTGCAAGTCTCCACTTGAAGCAGAACTCACGTCTTATAGCATGCAAAGTGAAAACATAGTGAATCAACGTGATCCCAGTCAAAGTTGTTAATTTTTGTAGTGCTAGGAACTCCTTACAATTGAGAATCTTCATTGACGCTTTAAGTTCTATGTGGTGCTTTTGTCTCAACCAAACCAATCCCTTAAATGAAAAAGCTGTTATCATAGAAGTGTGCTTACTATACATTCTAATGCTCAGTGTTTGGAAAACAACATATAAACTGAAACCGTAATGCATTCAACCTCACCACATATACCGGTAGCTAATTCATGACATGTGGTGGTCAGTAATCCCTTCACCATTGATGTGATAGCAACACACAGCAAACAGTGCTTGATAGCGACCCCAGCTAACAGTCCCTAATGGCTGTGTGTCCGCATGCAGACACCAAGCTGAACGACTGCAGGAGTAACAGGACCCTGTGTGGGGACGGAGACGAGGCCCACTGCATCACCAACGGGACCGACTCCTTCTGCTCCTGCAAGCCAGGCTTCCAGAAGACTGGACACAACACCTGCCAAGGTAGGAGGCCACGCCCTGGGAGCCCACGTCCGTCCGAGTCCTGTCCCCTCTGGATTCTCTGTCAAGAGATGCACGTGCTGCTGGATCTAAGGAGCTCCTTTCCGTCCTGTAGAACACGGCAGTGGAGGACGAGTCTGTGTTCACTTGTTTCCTAACCGCCCCGTCACTGTTTCCTAACCTGTCCTTTTCCTGACCCGTCTCAGATAAGAATGAGTGTCAGCAGTTTGGAATTTGCTCCCACATCTGCAACAACACCAAGGGCTCCTACAAGTGCAGCTGCAGCAAGTACTTCTCCAGGATCAACGACACCTGCAAGGCAGACAGTAAGGGCACGGTTCTCAAATGGCTCATTTAGCCAGGATGCCAAAGGCCAAGAACTTGTCAAATAAACAAATGTGTTTGTGTTTGTGTTATAATTGAGCCAACTACTTACATACATCCATGCGTATCCCCCCTCCTCTCCCAGGCCTCAACAGCAGCAGACAGGTGCTGTACATCGCCGACGACAACGAGATCCGCAGCCTGGACCCCAGCATGCCCAGCTGGCGCTACGAGCAGATGTTCCAGGGCGACGCCAACGTGCGCATCGACGCCATGGACCTGCACGTCAAGACCAACCGCATCTTCTGGACCAACTGGCACACGGGGCGCATCTCCTACCACGAGCTGCCCGGAGGCTCCGCCCCCTCCGGCCCCTCCGCCCCCTCCGGCCCCTCCTCCAACTCGCACCGGCACCGGCGCCAGAGCGAGGGCGGGGTCACCACGCTGGAGGTGAGGCTCGCCACCAGCGGGCGTCGGTTTGTGTTCTCGTGTGGGCGGGGCTTCTTTCGAATTCACTGAGGATGCTACCGCTAAATATGATTTTCTTCATAAAAAGTGTAGGGGGAGGGGGGGGGGGGATTTGTTGTTTTCAAAAAGTATAATGAAACCTACACCCCTGTTACACACACACACAAAAACATGACACATATTCTTACGAAGAATAAATATATACAAAAAAAATGTTTTTGCACCCGAGATTACAAGACCGTCAATCCCTGTCACAAACAAACTCCAGCCAGTGACTGTCTCCACACTCCATCAGATCCCAGAGCTGAAGATGCCTCGTGGCATAGCTGTGGACTGGGTGGCCGGGAACCTGTACTGGACCGACTCTGGACGGGACGTGATCGAAGTGGCCCAGATATCAGGCCGCAATCGGAAGACCCTCATCTCTGGCATGATCGATGAGCCCTATGCCATCGTGGTGGACCCACAGAGAGGGTGAGGGAGCAGCCAGGACAGGGAAGATGTCATAAGAAATCCCCAGTTGCCAGTTCTACTTCCTCTTTGAGTAGTACTCCTGTTTTCCCGTTTTCTTGAGGTAGTACAGGATCAGAGCATAATCGTGTTCATGAAAGGGCTCTTCTTCAGAGCTGCTGTTACGGCCAGACCTGTGCTTGATGAAAAGGATGCCCTTTCAGTGTTCACATGTGGCCGGTGTCACGTGCAGCTGTTTTGACCGCGTGTCTGTGTTCCCAGGACCATGTATTGGGCAGACTGGGGTAACCACCCGAAGATTGAGACAGCCGCCATGGACGGAACCCTGAGACAGACCCTGGTCCACGAGAACATCCAGTGGCCCACAGGTCTGTGTTAGCGTTAGCCTAGCATCTCACCTTATACTCCACTGTAGCCTAGCATAGGATATTATAGCATCGTGGGATTGATAGTAGTTTGGTTGTTTGATGGTCTACCTGGCATCGTGTCCTCCTCTTGTCTGCAGGTCTGGCGGTGGACTACTTCAGCGAGCGTCTGTACTGGGCCGATGCTAAGCTCTCCGTGATCGGCAGTGTGCGTCTCAACGGCTCAGACCCGGTCATCGCCGTCACCAATCTCAAAAACAGTTCCGTTCACTTTTTGACTCCTAGATAACCTCGAGCTCTTCATCGGGGTTTAGCTTCACAGACGACATTGATTCAATTATTTCCTTCAGTAGAAAATATGACAGATAGCAGTGCCAACGGTATGACATTTCCCTCCTCTCTCCCGACCAGATCTCCTCCATCCTTTCAGCATAGACATCTTTGAGGACTACATATATGGGGTCACCTACGTCAACAATGTGGTCTTCCGGGTCAACAAGTTTGGCAAGGGCTCCGTTGAGAACCTGACCACTGGCATCAACCACGCCACAGACATAGTGCTCTACCACCGCTACAAACAGCCTGAGGGTGAGATCTACTATCGGTCTACATCACAGGTCACCCACTTGTCCCCCATTATAGGCCTGGCTCCCCAGCCATAGACCAGGCCTAGTCCGAAACCAAGAACACATGCCCCTAGAGATTTACTGACCATCAAAATGAAGGGTCAGCACGTTTTTGTGTGTTGCTTCGTCTGTGTGCTGATTGGTTGTTCCCTCTCTGTGTGTCAGTGACCAACCCATGTGACAGGAAGAAGTGTGAGTGGCTGTGTCTGCTGAGCCCCAGCGGGCCGGTCTGCACCTGCCCCAACGACAGAGTGGCTAACAACGGCACCTGTGTGGAGAGACCGTCTCCCACACAGTCTCCGTTCTGTGAGTACACACACACACACACACACACACACACACTGGAGGAGGTACTGTCCACCGTGTATACCCACATAACAGCAGTTCCTTCTGCATGTGTAAGGCAGATGTTCTGTGTACACGTACAGCCTAAGTATCTGTAAGGTCAAGAGGTCCTGCAGCGAGGCCTCCGCCGAAGGTCTCCATAGAAATACAAACTGTACTCTTGTCATTAACTCCTCCTCCAGCCCTAACTCTCTCCCCCTCCCTCCCTCCCTCAGCCCCGCCCGCGGGGACGTGCACTGTCCAGTGTCAGAACGGAGGCAGCTGCTACCTCAACGCCCGGCAGCAGGCCAAGTGTCGCTGCCAGCCCACCTACAGTGGGGAGCGCTGTGAGGTGAACCAGTGCAGGGACTACTGCCACAACGGGGGCACCTGCACCGCCTCACCCACAGGTACGGACCACAGCGTGCTGCACGCACACAAGGACACACACATACACACACAAACACACACTCCTAAAGCAACCAACAAACAAACAAGCACACATACCTGAACAGTGACGTAAACGCACACACACAGACCACAGTGTATTTGAAAAGAGAGCAGGCCTTCGGTCGAGCAACTTTGAACATGTACTGAAAGTCATAAAGTACTTTTGAAAAGACCTCACAACGGAAGCACGTGTATATGTCTGTGCTCATCAGGGTGTAGACAAACGTCTCATTCCTCCCTGAGAGTACTAACCTCGCTCCCCTCCTGGTCGCAGGTTCGCCTACCTGTCGCTGTCTGAAGGGCTTCACTGGCCCCCACTGCAACCAGCAGACCTGCCAGGACTACTGCCACAATGGAGGCAACTGCTCCGTCAACCAGGGGAACCAGCCCGCCTGCCGCTGCCCACCCGGGTTCCTGGGGGACCAGTGTCAGTTCAGTGAGTGTCTGTGCTCCCTATCGCCCTCTGCTGGCAGGATGACTTGATCACATTCAGTCATTCAAAGGAAGGAAGGCTGTTTTCGAGGATTCAGACTTGGTGTTTGTGCTAAGCTGCCGCCCTCTTCCTCCTCCTCAGCCAAGTGTGAAGGCTTCTGCCAGAACGAGGGCATGTGTCTGCAGACCAACAACGGTACCAAGCTGTGTCGCTGTCCACCTCAGTTCCTGGGGCCCAACTGTGAGCTGGACAAGTGTGTGTACTGTGGGACGGGCAAGTGTACGCCGCAATCGACTGGAGAGGTCACCTGCAGGTACGGAGGGCCTGCCGTGTCCCATGCATGAAGACACTCAGACTAGTCAGTAGTCACGCAAAAGCCACTGGAATCGACTGGACTCTGTTCCACCCACACATACACAAACCAGTTTATTCCATCATATGAACTGCGTATCCATGATATCCATTTTTATCCAAAGCGACAGCACAAGTACACATTGTGAACACAGCATTATCACCAAGGACTACAATCGCACCGTTCTAACAGTATTTCAGTGGTTAGTGTAGAGGACAGCCTGTGTTATTTCCTCCAACATGGGACTGGGTGGTAGTCCTGGTGTCTCACTGTGTCTTGGGCCGGACTGCTCTCTGTGCAGCTGTAACGGCCTGCTCCAGCCCAGCTGCTACTCCTGTCTCAACTTCTGTGTCAACGGCCAGTGCACTGTAGACCCCCGCTCCCTACTGCCCCAGTGCAAGTAAGATCACTCTCACACACACACTGGGCAGTCAGACCACTGCAGCAGGACCTTAGGGCTGTCTGAAACCCTTGTAGTCGAGCTAGACTTCCACTGTGTGACCAAAAAAAGTGTCTTTTTAGTATCTATGCTGTATCCATATCGTAACTGCTACATTTGTGGACTCCAAATGCAATCCAAGGAAGATTTTTTTCTTTGATCGTTTTTAATGCGAGGGACAAAACAGACTTTAGTTTGAAATGTGCTTCAAAAAGTTTTGAAATAATGTGGTGTTATGAAGTATCCAAGCTCGCCAAGGGGTTGTAAGAGCTTACAAAGACCCCTTCAGGCAAAGTGTCGACACTTTCTTGTGAACCTGTACACTTTGACGTGTCTGTAGGTGTCCCACTGGATGGACTGGCTACAGGTGCAGCGACGCTGTCTTTACTGATGCCGACTCTCGAGGATCCAGTGGAAGTAAGATTAATGAGACCAGTAAAGTACCTTTGTTGTATCAACACCTGAGCCATTCATAAACCTTCCCCTCTCCTCCTGACCCTGCACCCTCGTCAACAAGTTCTTCTTCCTGTCCCCAGGCACGGCCTCCGTGGTCACCCCAGTGCTGCTGCTGCTGTTACTGGCGCTGCTGGTGGTCGGCGCCATCCTGTGGTACAAGAGGAGAATGCGGGGGTATGGAGACGGACTTGCATGACTTGTTCCTGGGACTTTGTGAACTCGTCTTACTTTACATCTGCTGTCTCTCTTTCTCACCTTCCTCTTTCTCTGTGGCTGTCCCTCCCCTCTCCTGGGGATAACCCCTTCTTTCCTGTCCCCCAGGTCTCTATGGCCAGGCAAATCTCGTTCCCGACACTCGCGGTAACTTGACAGGGTTCCATCTTTTACCTGTCTTCGTTGCCCTAAATTCCTCACAGCAACCTTCCATTTCCCTACTGTCCAATCAGAGCGACCATAATGTGTTTTGGTGCAGTTGTTGGCTGGCCTCTCTGTCTGTCTGTTCCCTGCCTGCCCTCTCCTGATGTGTGCGGGGTCTCCCACCCAGCAACGCAGGGACCCGTAAAGACAACCTGATAACAGATGGGTTGTTGAAAGACCAGCAGAGGCCATGTTCTGTCTCCCCCCTCCCTTTCCCCTTCCCATACCTCATCCTGTTTGTCTATGAATAGATTGTTTATCCTATCGTGGTGATGCTGTGCCTGTAATTGTACAGTAGCAGTCAGTGTGAAAATCCAGCATTCTCCTTAATACACACTTTTACACAGTAATATACTGCCGAGTATGTTCAAATGGATTTTTGATCCAAGCCCATTTGTGCTACTGTGTTGCTACAGCAACTCTCCATGTGTCTGTGTTGCCTTTTCCATGTCTGTGAGTACATGAAGTCAGTTGTGTACCGAATGTTGTTGACTGTGTGTCAACGTTTGGTGTCTGCTGGATTTTTCTCCCGTTTTTATTGGCTTGACTAGAGGCTTTCCTGGCTCTACCGTGTGTGTTCATGTGTTGCCCTTTTCCTGTGAAGCATGTATGCTTTGAGGTCACTGTCTGATTCTCTGTGTGTGGCTGTGTGTGTGTGTGTGTGTGTGTGTGTTCACAGGGCCAAAGGCTTCCAGCACCACAGAATGACCAACGGGTCCATGAACGTGGAGATCGGGAACCCTGCGTACAAGATCTACGAAGGAGAACCTGACGATGACGCTGGGGAACTCCTGGATTCAGACTTCACTTTGGACCCAGACAAGGTACACACACACACACACACACAACATATGCACGTGTACACAAATACACTGGTGTTCAGACTGCTGAATCTTTGACGGTGACAAAATATTACCTGAGAGGGAATCACACCTAGAAACCCACATTATAATACGTTATGCTAAAGCGGACACACGAAACATGCTTTGACGTGTTGACTAAAAGCTTTTGACGAGTCACGCCTCCACGTGTACGTTCAGCCCGTGACGTAGCGTCCATGTCCCTCTCTCTGTCCTGCAGCCCACTAACTTCACCAACCCAGTGTACGCCACCCTGTACATGGGAGCCCAGACCAGCCGCACCTCTCTGGCCAGCACCGACGAGAAGAAGGAGCTGCTCTCCCAGGGCGACGATGACATGAGTGACCCGCTGGCGTAGAACAGCACTCTGCCTAGCGCCTCGCCTCGCCCTGCCCACCATTGGCTGAGCATACAAACTCTCTTCAAATGCCTTTTACCAATTGGAAGAAAAAAGCAACAAACAAAAAAGAAAGAAAGTGAGAACACTGTATAAAATGTATAAAATGAAGGACTACTTTTGTATGTGATTGCAGTATTATATTTTGTTCTTTGACAAATAGGGAAAATAATTCCTCCGGAATGAAAAAGGAACCATTTTATAGTCAGTACTCAATTCTCTTTTTCCCCACCTCACCATTTCACTGCTCTTCCTCCCCCTCTTCATCCATATAGCCACTACCTCTGGGCAAATTTAAAGAATAGAGTGGTAGAAAACCAACAGTGAAATCATTATACATTTTTTTATTTTTGTATGAATTGTATAGGGGAAGACAAACATTGTTCCATTTCCGAAAATTGCCTAAAGCATTTGTTGAAAGATGCAGAGGCGAATGGAGGGACGAGTTGGACGCCTGGTTATGAATGCTAATGGGACGCTGGCTGGTTTGGTTTACGTCACTTTGTGTCTGTGTCCTCTGTTCGAGTTCTGGATGTAGACCAAGGCTGCAAGGCCTCATGGGAGTTATGAACCTGCACATGCACACATGGAGTCAGCATCGTAGAAATGATGTCCATTCTGTTGTCTCAATGAACAAAGTGATTGTCTTTTCTTCCTTGCACAGACGAAAGTTATATATATATATATATATATTTACATATATATAAACATATTAACAAAGTGTCTTGAACAGTATACCCAGGAATACAAACACCAATAACAAATAGCAGTCAATAATTGTTTTATCACCTTTTTTTTGGTCTCTGTATAAATTCTATGCTACGCTTACATGTCAGTGATGAATGTGTTTGTGTGTCTGTATGTATCAGATGAAGATGATTGTAACAAAGTCGATGTTCCAGTTTAAAGACTCTGGGATGGCTGTCTGTGGCCTTGGAGGAACAGAGGACGGCGTCCTGGATGGGAGTTGTAGTTCTTCAGTGCACCAGAAGGATCAGGATCGCAGTAGAAGCCTGAGGTGTTCACTCAGTGACTCTTCTACAACGTTTTTAGGACGCTGCCACAACCCAAGCCTCTGTGAAAGCCGGCCCTCTCCTGGAACTCTCCCTGACCAGAACAAGAAACTTGAGAGAGACAGCATATAGATTTCGTCCTTAGTCTGTGATTGTAAAACACATTTCAGGAGATGGTATAGAGTATGATACTTCTGTGGGAGTTTCACCTTTTCAGTTGGTTTTGATTTACATAATGACATGCCTTTGTCATTTCATTCCGATACTCATTGTTAAGTGCATTCTGGGGAGGTGGACTGTTAGCTCTCTGATGGGCATTGCCCCATGTTAATTCCTCTGCCTTGCTGCTAATGTAAGGCTTCTGTTAGCTTGCTGTCTGTCTGGGACAGTCAACTGGGTGTCTATCTCACGCACTGCCGATCATGCTGCTTCTAACACAGGTTATCAGCCATATCTGCCATAAGTACACTGCATAGTACTCCAATAAAATGATGCTCTGGCTTACTCCTTCTCTCTATAACAGTATTCATTCATTTGGCTTTTGTTTTTCCAAATTCCTGCTCTGTTACATTTTTTCCATTGATCCGTGTCAAATTGAAACAGTCGTTTGATAATTTTGGGGAGAAAATGATGATTATAAATCCCATAGCCGCGTTGTTTGGTTTATGATTTCATTTCATTCTTTTGATATAAGAAAAATAAATGGATTTTTATAGTAGAAATGCATGGTTGTTCTGGCCTTCATTTAAGGGGGTCGAGGATAACAGAAGGGATCTTTGGATATATCATGACAAAAATATACAAAATACAGTATACACATTGTAAATGCATTTAACAGGAAGGCACATTTAGTGTTTCTCAACATCCTCTAGGTCTTATAGTCAGAGGTGAGGAGACATCTGTTATTTTTATGTCACATAATCTGTTTATTATGGAGGACGTGGGGTGGAAATGATCTTTTAGACGACATACAACAAGTAAGAAGAGGCAAAATTTTGAGTCAATGATTTGCATGAAATGTACATTAACATGATCAAAATGTCCACCATAAAAGTATCTCATTCAAAGTTAAGGCATTGTAAGTAGTGTAATATGGTCTGTCCCTTTACCGGAAATGCCATACGGATACACACAGATTGTAAGTCTCAGAGTGCACAATCATTTTGCTTCCTCGATGGCTATTAAAAACTGATTTTTTTTATAACCCTGAAAGACAGAAAGCGTTAAAAACATGTTTGGACTCTAAATAGGAATGCATACCTCCTCTTTCAGGTAACTTTATCTTCTGGAACTTGTAAACGTAACAGTCATTATAGAATCATCTTCATTCAGTTTGTTAGTCACTTCCTATGTGTCACCAACAGGGGGACAGAAAGTGTTGTCAGGTACACATCGTTAAGACCAACTTGACAGTTATTTCTTCTTCATAAACAGAGCTCTTCCCCAAGGTGTTGTGGCTGTGGGTTTGATTAAGTGTGAGTCCAAATCCCAGGAGGTAACTGAGAGGTATCCACAAACAAAGGAATGTCAAAAACCCACAAGAATTTAGGATAGACATGAGATTAATTAGAAACTGAACTGAATCATTTAAAGTTATTTTTTCAGGGGTTTAACTTCTATCCATTGCATATTAACTTTACAGTATTCAGCAGAAACTTTATAATACAAGGCAATTAAACATACAATCTTGAACCAAAAGACTTCAAGGATACAAAGTATGGCTGATTCACAAAACAATAATACTGTCTACACAAAAGGCACTTCTTTAGCAAAGTAAGAAAGACACAAGAGGAAGTTTGGTTTGGCTAGCTTGTCTTAAGAAACAAAACAAAAATCAATGACTTAAGTGAATGAGCTTCCTCCTAGATGAAAAATAATGACCAAAGTAGGCTCTACTGAAACATGGCACATAATTCAGTCTACGTATGTCCAGTAAATTGCTTCAAACAATCAAGGATCATATGTTTTCTAAAACCTGTGATAGGATGTCTTGTGAAGGCAAGTCGAGGATGGTGTAAAGCAGCCTTTCCAGATCTAAGGAGACACGCTTTGTGCTCGGCCTCCCAGTCTCTATCTTCCTAGGATTGCACAATGTTTGGAAAGGCATGAGGATGGAGTGAAGATCCGCTTTGGAAGGCTCGTGTGTCCGTAGTGTCCAGAAGTCTGGTGAGATCAGCCTGTCTTTGGCCCAGCTCTCTTAGATCTCTGCCAATTCTCGCTTGCAGCGCAGACACACCGCAGTGTCCATCTTCAACTCTGAGTGTGTGTGTTTGTGTCAGAGTGTTTTCAATAAGAGGAGAGTAGCCCACCTGATGTCTGTGCTTTTACTAGTACACCTGCTCCTTAAGAATCTCAATTAAGGATCTCCATAAATAAATAAATACCCCTGTGAGATAAGGGTCATTGGTTCACTCCTGTGCCCTTCTCAGTCTTTGTGAGCTTCAGCCTCAGGGGTGGGTGGGACCACGGAGGGGGTTACAACATGGGTAGGGGGATTTAGAGGGTAGAAACAAGTGGTTTAGGGTCTCTTCCAGCCGCTCCGGATCAGCGCGTCGGCTCGCAGGAAAGGCTGGCTGCGGAGATCTGTGAGTGGGTGAGGGAGAGAGGGGTGAGACACAGGGAGGACACATGTTAACACGGGGATCAACCTCTGGTCCCATCATGGAGTCAATCTCAACGTTGGGACTACATGAATTGGTGACAACGCATTTATTTGGTCATTTTCTGTGAAGGTGCAAGAATGGTGTATGACTATGTGCAAAGAGATTTTGACACTTGTATCTTGAAAAATACTAATTGGAATAAATTCTCCAGAGAATGACTACATCCTATGGCTTTGAATTTCAATACTTAAATGTGGAAGAATGGCACTAATGAAAATGGAATCTAAGGCTATTGGGTTTTAGTAATTGTGTAATTGTGACAACAGACACAGTAGCAAGACAACAGTCAACAGTTTGATCAGAATACAGTCATGGCAGACAACAAGCTCTTGGAGGTTGTGTGCTAGAGAGTGGCTAACACCCACCTAACCATCTCAAATATTGGCTACAATAATGATATGATTATTTATGAGTAAACATGTTGATCTTTCTCTACATGTAACCCCAAGAAGCTTGTCGACCACAGAGCTGTTTGGCACACCGCAAAACACAGTTAGCAAGGACACAACATGGCAGACACTGTTGACAGGTGAGAGGGGGATTGACACTGACAACATGCAACACATAAATGGGGGGGTGACAATGGAGGTGACCTGAGGAGTTGGAACAATGGATAGTAGAAAGACCTGGAACTATACTACCTCTGAGGATCCTTCCTGGAAGGCAAAAACAGATGGTGGGGGGAAAAAAGGCCTGAGGTTTTAACTTTTGCTTCTCTTTAGGGAAAGGGAGACTAAGACCATTTGAAATGCGGAAGAAAAATTCATAATTGGGGCTATTTGATTGTCATAGCAGCAAAAGCACTGTTAGGGGAAGCTCTGTATTGTCCACTGTCAAACTATCATTCAGATCAGCTGTGTGTGCTGTGGAGCGTATTCTGCATCTGAAGCGCATTGCTGAAGCAGCTGACAGCACAGGCAGACATGAGCTCAGAGCCAAGCAGGCTGGGGCGTGAGACTGCCTTCCTTACCCGGGCTTTAGGACTGGAAATATATACTGTCATTAATCTTCTTTTGGGCTGGAGAGGTAGATAGAATAAAGAGGAGGAATGGTTGAGGAAAGGATGGTGCAGTGTTAGAAAGGGAAAGACCCCAAAACCACCACGTTAGTCATATGGAACAAGGCTGTCTAAACCAGACCAGAGATCTAGCCAAACCTCTTTATGCAAACATATAAGATGGCCGATGATATTCTCAAGCTGTGGAGTACATCTAGCATCGATTTCCATGCTCATGCTATGCTAGATGCTTCCGTCGGCATACAAACATTTCACATTTTACCAAATATATACAGAATATATATTCCCATTTGAACATGATCAGGCATGGTCAGTTTAAGCACTCAAGAGGTTTGGCTAACGTCTATCCTGAGATGCCAGGTAGAGGACTTTTGAGGTAGATCATACAGTCCACATGGCCACCAATGACAGCCTTGGTTAGTACAGGGAGGAGGACCAGTCTTAGGGGTGGGTGGAGTGACGGGGGGTGGGGGGGGGGGGGGGGGGGTGCATGCCGCATGCATCGTCAGATGTGAAGGGGGGGCGGTTTAACGAGAGACACCTGGACAACCTTGGCGTTAGGGGCAGGGGAGGAGGGGCTAGCAGTTGGAGTCGTCACAGAGGTTGGCCTCACAGAAGAACCGCGAGCCGCGCTTAGCGGTGCGCGCCGTGAATGGGACGCTCTTCAGCACTGAGGGGAGGGAAGACAACACGTCACATCTGACACACAACCTGGCCTGGCTGCTCTCCCTTCATCCAGGAGCTCCCCTGATCCTTCCGCCCCAGGATAGGACCTGGGGCTCCCCATTACTACGAGCTCTCCATCACTTCCCCCTTGTTCATTTTTCATGACAGTAATTTCAGTGTAGCTACACTGTATGTGGCTTTATATTCTGTGATGTTTATATAAGCCCCAAACCCATGTCATTAGACATCTAAACTGGTGGTAGTAGGGAGACAAGAGGCATCATTCAAATCAATAACACAACGTTAAGAGAACACTCAGCTGCATTCAGATGTCGATTAAAAACAGTTGGCTGAGACACGTGTAAGATGGTTAGTTTGATTGTCCTGTGGTGGAAGCCACATGGGAGAGACATTGCACCTCCACCAACATCCAAGCATGGGGCTGTCATGACTGAAGCTCATGACACCATTGGCAGATCCAACGTCTTGCCTATATACATGTGTTTTTAAATGACTGAATCAGTACAGGGCTCAGTAGCAGCAATCTTTTCCTTTACTTCTACTGCCAAAGCAGAGTCTTCTGTTAGCTTTTGGCTGTGTTTTTGCCTACAGTTTGCTTTTTCCCAATCGTTCTCTCGTGAAAGACTTTATACACAAAATATTCTTTATACAAAATGAGCTAAAAAAAGGGATTGGTTCCATTCCATTCCATGAATGACATAGCAGACTACTATCTATAGAGACTCGCTGCCTTGTTGCGCGCTGTGGTCTGGGCGTGGTGAGGCCTGACTCTGCACCACGTAGCACAGAGTGCACTGCAGGGGGGCGGAGGAGTGGAGGACCACGGTCATCTTGGGGCCGGGCCTCCTGGGGCCGCCAGCACCCGCGGCGGGGGTCCTGCCTCGCCCACCTGTGATGATGTCCTCAATGGTGCCGTCCTTGCCCTCGTACACCGGCCGGTGGTCCTTGGCCTGTCTCTTACGCAGCTCCGCGATGAGCTCGTTCTGCTGCTGTCTCTTCTTGTGGGCCTGGACCTGGTGGAGGAGGAGGAAGGAAGGGGATACAGGTCACATCCTGACACTTTAGCTGTAGGGTCGAGGAGGGTTCCTGAACTGTCAACTTGATGTCAGACGCTGTGTTTTCCTGCAGGGTTGATTGTGTTCATGTTGAGATGTGTGCGTTCTACCTTGGGGTCCTGCTGTTTGGCCTCTTGTGCCAGTAGCTTCTCCCTCATGGCTTCCTCCTGCCTCTTCCTCTGGTCATTGTCCTCCACTGCGTCCTGGAACACAGAGAAAAAATGGCCTCTGCTCAGGGGAGGAGACTGCGGCTTGATAAACCGACAGTCCAAACTCGAACCGAGCCAAGCTGCAGAAACAAACCACCAGCCCCGAGACTGGAGGAAACTGGCCTGGCGCTGACGACACGTCGTCGTGAACGGTCATCGATCTTTTGTCACTGTCACTCTCTCACACACACACACACATACATACACACAGGAAAATACATAAGACAGTCAGGAACACACTTCACTACAGGAAAACACACATTCACACCCATGTGTACGAACGCACGCACACACACACGCAAACGGATCCTTGTGCTTCACGTTTCCTCAAGCAGGTCCATAAATCCAGCCCCAGAACAATCCCAGGAAGAGCGCTGTGTGGAGGGGCAGGGCGGGGCGGCTCAGGAGGTCAAAGGAGGGGGGCAGGAGGCCCAGTCTAAACAGCCCAGCTGCTGCTCTGAGCACAGGCCCAGCTGGGCCTTCCTGTTATTTGGCCTGTGACTCCACAGCACGTCCTGTATCAGACACACACACACACACAGTCCTCTCTGCCCTGCACTAAGAGGCAGGGAGGGAGACAGAGACAGCGCCCTGACGAGCAACCCTGGGGATATTCCCAGAGGCCCCTGAAGAGAGAGCCCCACCTGGTCCATGGCAGAGAGTAGAGAGACAGAGTCAGGGGTTCACCCTCACCTTGTAGGCCTTGATGAAGCGCACAAACACAGGGAAGAACACCGAGGGAGGGGTCGTCTTGGAACTTTCCCCAAAGTAGTTCACCACATTGTTAAAGGCCTCCTGGGATTGGATGAAAAAGGAGTGGGTAGGGCCCAATGTTTGTAAACACGAAGAAAAAAACGTTGGTTCAGGTTCACGTCAGGGATCGAGCTGTGTTTGTGTGTTGGGCTTTGATGTGATGTATCAAGGGAGACGTGTGGCTCCTGGTTGTGTTTCATCTGGGGTCGAAAGCACGTACCTCGGCCATCTTGGCGTCCTTCTGCACCTTGTCCAGCTGGGTGTCACTGGTCTGGAGGAAGCCCTTGAGGACAGAGTGGTCATGGAGACTGCACTCTCGCCTGATCAGGTCCATGCCCTTCCCGAGCTCCCGCACGTCCAGCAACACGTTCTCCAATGACACTGCAGACACACACGTGCACAAAGCACCAAAAGACACACATATCTCAATATGAGTCCATATTCCTGATTCTAGTACATGCAGTACTAACACAGAGTGGTAGAGAGTTCCCCTCTCTCTGTATCTCTGCTGCTGCCTGATGGGGTCTGTCTGTGGCACACCTGCTGCAGCTTTGTCCACGAAATGCAGCTCGTTGAAAAAGTTGGCGAGCTCCGGGTATTTCTCCTTCACCGTGAGAGCGATGTAGTGGAGCAGAGTCATCTTCCGGTCCGTCGACTTGGTGTCCAGCAGCTGTTCCGATTAGAGACACGCGGGGGAAACGTCAGCCGGGCACTTTAAAAACCAAATCCTGTTTACCAAAGAGGAAGTTCTAACTGTGAGGACTCACAGAAGCACCTCTCGGAGATGTGCACCTTTTGACTCAAACTTACCAGGTCGAGGCTCTGCAGTTTGAACCCGTATACCGAGCCTCGCTTGCTGCTGTTCATGTAGTTTCCCAAAGCTAAGATAATCTGTGGAAACACGGACGGATTCGTATTCACACCCTCAACATCCAAACCACTTCTCAAGTTCCTGAAGACACAACCAGGCTGAAACAAACTCTCACCTCGAGCATTCTCTTCAGCTTGGGCGAGGATTTGACGGAGGCGGACGCGGCGATGATGGCGTTGAGCTGGGGCGTGAGCATGTTGACGCTGTCCGAGAAGTTGCCCACGAAGGTGATGATGTTCATGCGCTGGGTGAGCCTCTCGATCTTGCTGAAGTGCAGCATGAAGCGGTCCTCCTCGGCCAGCTGGTCCACGGGGCGGCGCTCCCGCTCGTACTGACGCATCATCTTGGTCTCCGTCTCCGTGGGCAGGAAACGCATCAGGCACTCCATGAAGTCCACCGGCAAGGCCTTCAAGTCGAACCTGCGGACCCCACATGAATCATCACTCTCCCTCGTCATTCACGATTCTCGCTGAAACACAGTGAGGGTGTAACCACGTGATCCTGAGACCAGAGATGGAACGTACTTCTCGATGGCTTTGCAGATCTCCTCCGTGCTCTTGTGGGCTTTGCGGAGCGTGATGGCCAGGTTTTTGGAGCGGTTGGCGTCCAGCAGGTTGACCTTGTTGACGGCCTTCTGGGACACCTTGCTCTTAGTGCAGGTAAAGTCCACTATGGGACCCTGGGCTCTGGTCTTGAACAGCTCTTCAAACTTCTCCAGGTCCAGCTCCTTCACACACACACACACACACACAAGACACGGTTAACACAATGGCAGTTTTCAAATTATGTCGTCATTTCCATGTTGTGATCTTCATATGTGTAAAATACGTGTGACGTGTGTGTGACATAAGGAGTTTGCACAGGAACGAAGCTCCATTGGACTCACCTCTAGGACGCGCTCATCATCAATCTCATTGAAGACAGTGCCGTTGATCTGGTTGGGTTTCAGAGCGGTCCAGTTGAACACGGGCAGACGGAACTTGGTCTTGATTGGCTTCTTGATCCTGATAGCTGCACACCAACACAGTACATGTTAGGTAGAAACCAAAGGTTGTCGTAGTGTGAACATGACAGAACTGCTCAGCTCTTACCAGATAGGCCCAAGCTGAGGATGACAGAGGGTGAGGTTCCTGGTAAGGGTGGGGCCAGAGGAGGGGGTGGTGGGGGCATTGGTGCATTCTCTCCTGAGATTCATGAAACACATCGTTACTCAGTAGTCAGTAAAGCAAACTCTGTCTGAAAAACATTGGACCACCATTCACAATGTTAGCCTACGATGGCTGTCCATCCAGCTGTTTCCCTGTGTATGCAATAGAATCTTTCTGTACCCAAACTCAGAGGAAACCCCCTTTGAATGTCCTTTTTCCTGTCTCGACAGGCGGGGCCCTGCTATGACCCATCACCGAGCTGAGCTCAGAAGATCACTGAAAATAGACCTGCCCTCATCCGTACCCCTGTGTCCCTACCGCCTTCCACTATCTGACACGATGTATACCCCAGGCAGTGAGTCATGGACCGGTACCTGAAGCTGAGGGGAGAGGTGGAGGGGGAGGAGGTGGAGGCGGTGGGGGCGGGGGGGCTTCCGTGGCTGAGGGAAGTCCAGCCTCAGGCCCCCCCGGTCCGACCGGACCAGTCAGACCGGCTGCGGCCCCGAACGAGAAGTGTCCGACATCCCCCGGGGGAAGCGCAGGCCCACCGCCCCCACCTCCGCCCCCCACCAGGGGCTCGATGGCGATGTCCCCGTCGGGCTTCTTGCGGAGGCGGATGGTCCCCTGCTGCTCCAGCTCCAGCAGGCGCTTCTCGATGTTGAAGTGCCTCTGGTAGGCGGCGTCCTTCTCCTTGATCACCCTGCGCAGGGTGTTGACCTGGGTGTTGGTGGACTCGTACGTCTCCTGCACAAGCACCAGGGGGAGGCAGAGAGCACAACGCCCCCAGGAAAAAAGAAACACATCACAATCCTGCCGGTTTTGATCCCGTTTCCTGCTGATCGATACGACTACAAAGCCTTCTGGGATCGAGGCTACATTATTGAGATGACGAGCAGAGACGCAGCCGTTGATTACGTCGTTGATAAATGGGGGTAAAGGCGGCGCGGATGTGAACGTGTACTGTTGTGACGGCCAGCTCACCCTGATCATCTGCAGGTCCTTGTCCTTCTGAAGTAGCAGCTTCTCCAGATCGGCCACCTTCATCACCGTCTCGTTCTCCACGTCCAGGAGCTTCTCCGTCACCTGAAGTCAGGAGGACCAGAGAACCACAACATGCCCGGAAAGTCAACGGAAAGAGAGTAGCGGAGGAATAGAGACAGAGGGGCTGGAAGATTCACGTATTGATCCAGAATCAACCAGAAGGGGCGTCTCTCCCAGGCCCACTCTGACTCCTCAGTACTCTGATGCATTAATAAGAAATGAGATTTAATCCCAGGAAAACAGCATGACACAGCATGAAACTCTAGCTGACACAACTTTCACTTTTGCATTAGAATTGATAACAGGTTTCCGAGGAATTCTTGGGACTTTTAGGCCCTCATCCTCCCCCTAAATGCCATGCCTCATGAAAGCACAGTGTGTTAGACTATTTCAAGAATGACAGTATGTCCGTGACCTTTTTATGCAACCTTTTCAGTTCTGCAATGCTGTGTGGGATAGTGTGGCAACCTCCGATAAATAATGAAATTATTTTCAACTGAATTCACACTGTAGCGATACAGATGCAACTGTTTGGAGAGTACTTCAAAAGTCCATAGTTTAGTTCATGAAGTTCTTACATGGGATAGGTGCTCCTCCAGTTCATCCACCTTCTCCAGGGCCACATTCTTAGTCTCTGCGTCCTCCAGGAGCCCACCCACGTCAAACACGTTGTCCAGATAGGCCTGGATCTGCACGGACAGCTTATCGCTCTCTGTGTGTTTGGATTTCTGCACGGGAGGACAGACTCAAATCAATCTTTAAAAGTTCTGGTTTTGTGGCAGAGCGTTGTGTTCCTTCACAGTTCACTTGCATGTCTACATCTTGGTCAAGGTGTCGGTTTACAGAGTATGGCCTGCTTACCTCCAAGTAGTCATCCAGTCCCAGCTTGGTGAACTCATATTGCAGGTGAACCCTGAAGTTCATGTCTTCTACCGAGTGTACGACAATGTTGATGAACTGCATGCAAGCAACCTAGGGGACAGACAGAAGGATTGGGTTTCTGTGAACTAGCCTGCACAGCCAGATAGATGATCCCAGTTTTGACAGGAGACTCAGTGCCTTTACCATGAAGTCAATGTTTCCATCCTCACACCGGAAGTAGTCCATCAGCTTCTCAAAGCGATGCTTCTCTTTGCACACCTGAAATGTAAAGTCCATGAAAGTACAGGAGCAATGCACTTGGAAAACATGTGTTTGTGATTTTCAGAGCCAGTCAAACATAAGTCACAAAGGCACTACCCTAAATCGCATTCCTCTACAACTGCGATTCATTGCAGAAATGTTAACATCTGTAATACCTTAGCACCTGATTTCTCTAGCTTTATGCTAAATGTACAATGCAGAGCTGCTATGATGTACAGCAGCGCCTCAGGTTCAAATGAACATTGACAAGTACGTAAGCTGAGGTCAACACACTCCATTAGCAGTGAGAATGTTTCCTAATAATAGGAGTTCATGGGAAGGAGAGCGAGTCAAAATAAGGCAAAGGGATAGAGATCTCTCCAGACTCCCACACAAACAAGCTGGAGAGAAAGAGAGAAGGAAAACAAACAAAATGTTCTCAACCCAAAAAAAAAGTATTTAATAAATGGAAAATACCAAATCCTCCTACTGGATCCCGATATGATGGCCGCAAGATGCTATTTCGCAATTAACACAACTCGAATGTGATGTAAAAAAAAAAAAAAAAACTGGAATGGATGGCCATCTTGAAAAGTCTCATAGAGAAACGTCATTGTGAATTACAGTAGCGTTTTAGAAATACCACTGTGCAGTGGTGGCACCCACATTGTTTTGACTAGCCAGTTGATTAGCCATCATAGCTTTTTGGGGCTAGGATTGCTGAGTAATTGGCTTGTTCCGGTATTTAGATGAATATGTGGGCAGAAATGAGGAGGCTAAGCAAACCTTTGTGGTCCACTGGCCCCTGCCAGGGGAATAGATTCTTATCACTGCCCATGGTCACCTCACTCACATCTGGCACTTTAATGAGCCTAATAGCCTTGGAGCGACCACTGTAGGGTTCTGCTTACACCCTCCGCATGCTAGAATCCCCACAGCTCCTCAATCTTCACTCCTCTCTACATTGGGCCCCTTCATGCGCTAATGCACCCCATTGGAGTCGGGGGGAAACGACTGTGCCACTTTATGAGTTGACAGGATATATTTGAGTTCTCACAGAGTTGACAACATTTTGGAAAGGCGCCATGGTAAACAATGCGGCGCTGCTGCGGTTCGGAGGCTGTAAAGTGTGTGTTTTTGGGATGGACTTTGTTGATGTCATCATTGGGATTTGGTGGCTGGATTAGCCTGAGGGTATACCGCACCTCTTTGAAGTTGTCAAACGCTGAAAGGATGATCTCGTGACCTCCTCTGACTAGACACACAGCAGCTAGAAGCTCCAGGACCAGGGCTTTTGTCCTGTTGGCACACAGCACACAAAGACACACACATGAACATCCAAACTGTTCAAAGTCACTCAGTCCCGGCTCCGAACATGCGACTACCTTAGTAACGACACTCTCTCGGCATTCTCAAACCAAATGGACACTATAAAGAATCTGTGTAACGTGCCACGTGAAGGTCTATGTTGATAATGATGTATGTTAACATCAATCATAAAGTTGAAACTCTAATCCCTAATCCATACGTTCAGGGCCCCACTCACACAGGGAAAAGGCTTTTCACGTCTTTTCAAGTGCTTGGCCTCCCTAGTCTCATTAGCAGGTGATCAGATCCCAAGGTTTACCACTAATCTCCCCGCTGTAAACACTCCCGTAACAGGCTGACTGCACAGCTCTGATCCCCCACATCAGAGACAAGGCTGAGCCTCATGGAGAATGAATGGAGGGAGGATCACATGAACTGAAGGGTTTCCTCCATTGTTTGACCCAACCTTAAGCCTTCTGAAGCCATGCAGACATAACATTTCTTATGGGAGAGGGTGGGTGAGCTGTCTATGCATTATTAGACAGGATAATTACAGTAGAGGAGGGACCTCGACAATGTGGGCTATCAGTTACACACTGGAGGCCGTTTCCAATCCCATTTCCAATCCTCTGCTCGTGTGACAGGCCAGAGGGACGGTCACCTCTAAAACACATTTGTATTTACCGTGAGTTCTTGTTGTTCAAGCTGAGTGCAATCTCGTTGACTGCGTGTGCGTGTGACATGACCATGTTGAAGCCATACTGGGGAGAGAGGTTAAGCACAGAGAACAGGAAGTGAAATGAAAGGTAGGTAGAACAGGATGTGGTGTTGAAAAAAAGAGTGTTTATCAGTTTCTGCACATCCATTCACCCCATCTCAGGTGACACAAGAAGCATTACATCATCACACTTTTCCCCCTCAGAGGAAACGTAATATGACAAGATGCATCTTATTTTTTATGACCTGTACACACGAACCGTATAGACTGGGACACATTCTAGAACGTTCTATGCTCTTTTGTAAAGAATGGGACAAAATGTGAGTGTTTAATACCTGATAGTTCATGATTGCTCTTAAACACATGATGCACACGTGCACATCATCCTTCTGACTGACCAGCCGGGAGTTCTTGATGGTTTTGCTGTTTGTTGCTGTGTTGTTTCCATAACTGCAATGGGGGGCAAAAGTGAACAACACAAAAGCATTTCCAACATGCACTTATAATGGCACACCAAGGCCAGTGTCTGAAGGTCATACACCATAAAAAGATTATTTTGTTGCAAGAGGTGGAGACTAGGAAGTAAGACTTGGATGCAGCGAGCTGCACAGTGTGTCTGTCTGGCTCCCATGTGACTGTGGGGTTTGTGCACCGAGCTACAAAGTGTGTCAGGGATCTGGCAGAAAGAGCACAACGTGAAAGGCCTGTGTGGTCACATGCACACACTGGAAGTTGAAGCCGATGGTTTCCTGACAACCTATCACGAGATTGAGGTCTGCTCATCCTGCACACATGTACTGTCTATACAAACACACACATGCACACACACACATGCGCACACACACACACGTACACACACAGCTTCTGTGGCACAATAATAAACACTTTATTTGTTCTCTGTAAACTCTCCATCGTGGTGTCTCTTTCTGTTTAAATTTCACTCTCTCAACTGCACATTCTCACCACATTTCCTTCCCCCTTCGCTTGCTTATCACCAGCTTCATGTCGCCGCACATCTTTTACCTTCCGCTGTATCACGCAGAGAGCACAGCTTCCTAATCTCCAACTCATCAGTCTGAGTCTAAGGATGTCATGTTTATGCTTTTCAACCTTGGATCTATCAATCATACCCCTCTATCCAGCCTTCTGTGGCTCTCCTCACTGTGTGTGGTGTGTGAAGAGGGTAGAGAGAGAGAGAGAGAGAGAGAGAGAGAGAGAGAGAGAGGGAGAGAGGGGGGGGAAGGGAGGGGGGGGGGGCGAGAGAGAAAGAGAGGAAAGAGAGAAGAGAAACATGCATTCCAGATGTGTAGCCCAGTACAGCTGGCTGTAATCTGGGCCAGGACAGGAGAAACACATACAGTATGTATGGAGGGAGGGACCGAAGGATGAAGGTGGGGGGTGAGGGTAGGGGCGGGTGGTGGTGTTTGTGGGGGTGGTGGGTGGGGGGCCCCCGGGTGCAAAGAATGAAAGGGATGGTAGGGAACTTCTCTGTCTCTCTCTAGTCTGCAGCAGGTCAAGAGAGAGAGAGAAATAAAGAGAGGTGAAGAGGACGATGAGACCAGAGGAGGGCCATCCTCATCCTCATCAGGACTACCTCACCATCTCCATCACTCCTTATCAATCAAGCCCTTGTCTGTCAGCTGAAAGTCATCACATCCCCCCCAAAAGACATGCTAATGCTACAGCAACAACCAAACCTAAGGGCACAGACAGGGTTAGCGTAGCGCGGCAGCGTAGCTGGCTAGCGGTTACAACCAGGGCTCAGCGGAGGGGGGGGGGGAGATACGTACCGAAGGACAGACTGACGTGCAGAGCGGACCAACGTGTTGCAGAAGGGCTGGCTCACGCTCTGGTGCAGATCCTCGATGGACCTGCTCCAGGACTTAGTCTTGTCCAGGGAGCCCTCCTCACCCGTCTCCAGCCCCTCAAAATCCAACCTGAGGCGGCGGACGGACAAACGGACACACGTACACGTCGACGAGCAAAGTCGGGATGGCGGGAGGGCAGACAGGAGAGGGGTCGAAGTTGAGGGAAAGTTAGGTTTGGAACGCAGCTTGTTAAAAGAGCCAAGGTTATGTTTAGAACCACACAGCAAGACTGCTGCGCAGTGAAGCTTATTGCAACGGAAAAAAAAAAACACAACACCTCAGCTCCCTTCACAGGCCAAGTACAGATCAGCCTGGCCATAAAACAGTGCTTAACCACACAGCATCATGTCGAGCAACACATTCATTATGGCCAAGTATGCAGCAAATAGTACAAGCACATTCAAGCACATTCAAAAGGTAGGTTGATCCACCGATTCAAAAGCCCATTTCCACGGCTAGAAAGCAGTTCACCTTTGCCAACCTACTATCTCTCCCTACGGAGGTGCATTATGTAGCCTAGAGTGTGCGTGTGTCGGAGTGTGTGTGTTGGTACTCACATGACTGCACACTGGGCAAAGGAGAGGTACTCGACCAAAATGTCCAGCCCTCGGTTCTCATCGTTGAGGAACTCCCTGACCCACCTGTGTGGAGCGGGACAGAGACCAGGGGTCAGAGCTTCACCAGCACACACCCTGTCCCTCCGCTCAGGAAGGGGAGAGGGGATAGGGAGGGACAGGAAACGAGGAGGAGGAAGAGGAAAAAGGTGAAGGAGAAGCAGGAGGAGAAGAAAGAGGAGAGGGACGTAGGGACTCAGAGCTAAGTACAGTATACTCGTCACCGAGACCTTGAAAGGGGCCAACGATTCGGGTGTCTGTATCGTTTGGACTATAGGCTGCACAGAATGGGGTCCCCCCCCCCTTTTCACCCTCCCCCAGACAGGGAGACAGGGAGAAAGAACTTGGCAGGGCTGCAATGGAAAGTAAACGAGAGAGAGCACGGCTTCAGATTTCCTCTCTTTAACTCACAGTTTTCAGGGGAGAAAGAGACAGGGGGCAGAAAAAAACTCCAAACAAAGGAATTCCCATTGCGATCAGAGAAAGAATGTGGAAGGCATATGGCTGAGAGACTGGGGCTCAGGTCGAACCCCTGACAGTCACGGTATTTAGTCTGCCTCCCCCCCCCAAGACCCCTGCTCTCTCCAGCCCCCTTAGAAAACACAGCACAGGATTGGGGTAAAAGGTTCTTAGAATAGTCTCAGGAAGTGCTGGATTGAGAGACTGGACTATTTGGAAACATATACTGGCTGGATCGACCAATGATGGGCCAGGAAGGAAGCCCAGTTAGTGGGGGGGAGAAGCGAGGTGAGCAAGAGAGTGAGAAACAGTAGAGAGCGAGAGATAGTGAGTGAGAGAGAGAAAGAGAGAGAGAGATTGGGAAAAGAGGTGGAAGGGCAGAGGGGCAGAGGGGATGGGGGAGGAGCATTTGAACATCAGTTTCCTGTCTACCATCCCCCATTTGCTCCCTCAATCTTACCCCCTCTCTCTCTCTCTCTCTCTCTCTCTCTCTCTCTCCCCCTTTCTTTTCCTGTCCGACCAGATGCTATTTCAGATTGTCTTGGCAATGCAAGGAATAACACATCGAATGGGGCAGAATTCAGACACACAGGCAATAAACAGGGCCCTGCTACACTTAATCCAACACAGCAAAGCCTTCTGAAAATAGCCTGCATGTCCACTACCGTGGGTCTTTCTGGGAAAAGCATAAGGACTGGAATTTTATTGATGAGGTTACAAATATTACGAGTTATTCTTGGCACATCTTGGCTATTATGAAAAATGAAAAGACCTTCTGTGTTTGGTTTCGGTGTTTGGTTTCATCTTAATGTCAGCTTTTATGCATATTTACGGTGAGTACCTGTGGCACTCTGGATAGGGGGAAAGAGAGAACGGCAGAACGAGGGGACTGGGTTATATTAGTAAATGAGTGAGACTGCATCCCTTCATGTCTGTCTTGCACCATTGTGCAAATTCCAAATTTGCGGTGTGTCTGTGGTTTGGTGCTGATTGAAATCCCCACGTGTTCGCCTGGCTACGCTTATGTGCGTCTGTGTGCTTTTGTTTTCCGTCAGGGTTCGCCCTGGTCGGCCAGGCTTCCTGTCCCTCTGGCGTACACAACAAAGCTTCCTGCTCCCTACAACGGAGGGGAGTGGAGCGAGCGGCAACAATGACTACCATCTGGGCATTGTGAGGACTCCTCCATGAACTTAGCGCTGCGGAGGCTGGCAAGTCTGAAAAACAATAGAGCAGAGATCTGGGCACCAGGAAGGGCTCCGGGGCCCTGGGAGCAGGAAGAACAGAGAAAGGCCCTTTCTCGAAAAGGAAAAATGAAGAAAGAAGCTGGTTTCCTTTGGCTCCTATGCGATTGTCATTATGTCCATGTCTCCTACTTAAGGCTGCCGGCTATTATGTTACGCAAGAAGGTGTCGACGCAGGCCGTGTACATGTAGAAAGTTTCCTAAACTGGTCCAGAACTAACAGGGTAACAATGATGGATCTCCATTGACAGTAGAACATAGAGACAGAGGGACAGTGATGAAAGGGATCTGATCGGTGCCACAGAGTTTGAAATGGGGAAGGTGATTGGCTGGAAGGTGAGAAGAGAGTAGGTCACCCAATGTGGTTTGTCCTCAGAGAGATCTCCAGCTCCCTCAGGACTTTCGTGGATTCCTGGACCCGCCTGCGGAACTTCTGCAACAGAGATAAAAAAAACGAGAGAGAGAGAGAGAGACAAACAAAGAGATAAAGTGAGAGAGGCATCCAGGTTTGTGTGCAGATAAGGCCTGCTTTAAGGAGAGAGTGCAGGGCCGTCAGACAGCACTATTGTCTGAAAGAATGCTGGTATGAGATGCAGGAAGAGAGCCCAGTGTGTCATCGCCGGAGGACATACCTTTCGTGTGACTCCAGGGTCTAGATACCCTCGCAGTTTCTGGATGTAGGTGTGAGGCGGGTTCTTCACCTGGAACCTCTCCTAACACACGACAACAGAGGACAGAGTTACACGCAGCTGATGTATCAACCGAAGGCCTTTGGTTTTCAAAACATGGCGGTGCAGATGGTTAGATGTACACAGTGGTGTGACAGGAGCGTGATGGTGACACGGTGGTATGAACCTGGTCACAGATGAGGTCCCACTTCTTCTCGTTGTCGTACTGTCGAAGGAGCCTGGCTTTGTCAGGGGGCAAGTTCATGGAATTCTGAAAGCCAAAGAGAGAAGAAGGTATTTCATTAGCTTACACAGGTCATCTTGTCATCTTAATCGTGGCCATGGGATGATGGGTTAGAGTCGGTGTAGTGTCTTTTAGGCCCTTGACTCCAATAGGTCAGCAACGGTTTATAACCAAATCTGGATTGCGGCAAAATGACCTCACTTCCTGTGTTGACTTTAAACATCCTGTTGCGTGAGATCATCCAAATCCGCCTTACTCTCGCTGAAATAAAATCTGTAGCTCTAAGCCAACGTAGCACATTTGACTACAGAAGCCTGTGACCTATCTGAGGAAAGGGATGTAGCTAACTCTGGTCATAAAGCAGCTAGCACCATGCACAAGTCAAAAGCCCCTGGCTGCAATGTTTACTGAGGCTCAAATTAAGCAGTTTAACATAATTGCTCTAATTAGTTTGAGACCATCCCAGTTAAGCATTTTATGTCTCTGCCACTGAAAACATAAACAAGGGTCACATGACCCTGAACTTGGAGTAATGGCTTCCTGGTATGAGTCACCGCCTCATAAAAAAAAGGTCAACTTGGAAATCTTTTAAAATGATGAGGAAGTGTAACAATGTTATGAGCTGGTGAGCCCACCCCCTGAAAACGAATGGCCTCAGCGTTTCTCTTTGAAGAGGCATGAAGGGCTGTTTTTTCACCAGCCCCGGTTTGCGCCTACATCCACCGCGTCCCCTCCCCGAGGTCTCACCACAGACTGTGTGTCAGATTGACCTTTAACCCCCAGCTATAACTCACCCTCTCCCCTGACCCAACCCCAACTTCAACACATCACGGCCCAGGCACGCTAACACGCACGTAGAGCCCCTTGTGTTTCAGACACATGTAGTGCTAGCATATGGCGGCGGATGCCTCAACTCACAGAATTCTTCCTGAGGCAGGCTCGATTGCTGATGTGTGATTCATAGATGTGGAATATCACATGCAAGTATTTTGATTTGTTTTCCACTGAGGGGCGTATTTATCTCCGTCCGTTGGTACATGAATCATACTGACTGGAGGCATGAGAGCTGTGGCACAAATCGCTCCTGTTCAGTAGACTAATGTGGGTGCCTGACATGACTCATGTGAGTCTGTCTGCAGAGCTTTACATAATATGGTACTGAGCTTCCTCAGACTAGACAAAGGCTAGACTTAATGCTTCGACATCGCAGCCTAAACAAACACTTGGGATTTGGACCTTTTCGAAACCGCATCTGTGGTCATAAACGGTGACCGTGTAATCACCAGTGCTTTGAAAGTCTCCGACAAAACCAGCAAAAAATATGGACAAAAATGAAACAGCACACGGTGCCCTGAGAAGCTGTGTGTTCTGCTGGTTGGGGAGGGCAGAGAGGAAAGGCTGCATTAGGGTTTGCTGACAAGCCTCGCCTTCCAAAACCCACACAGTGGGGAAAAAAGAGAAAGGCCAGGCATTCCAGATGTCCAGAATTATAGGAGGAATGCGTCCTGTTTATAATGGTTACAAATTTGCTATAAATTCTCTCTCTCTCTTCCTTTCCTTATCCTCCCCCTTTCCTCATCTTTCTCTCGAGGGGTGAGGCTGTTTCCTACGACGCAGTCCCAATCTTTCAACCTCTTTCCTTCATTATGGAAGGGATGGGAGTTGGTCTATCTAATTGTCAAGACAGGCTGAGAAACGATTACCACAAAATGTAAGAATGCTGCTTAAATGGCCTGTCAGACGATAACAAATAAGGCGGATGACACTTGCGGGTAACCAGCCTGGCATGTTTGTGTTTACTTGTGTCAGCTTAAACAAGGATGGATAAGACGAGACAGTCCAGCAGAGAGACTGGTGGATCCTCCAGGCAGTCACTCTTATTAACATAAAGTATCTTCAACATCTTTAAGACCCTATTACCTGTGAGGACTACAAATCCCAGTAAGTAGGAGTCAGGTTTATTTGAGGTTTGGTTGACCTCTGTACAGACCTCTGTACAGCTGCTGAATGTCAGGCTAAGACCATACGTGCTCCTCTCTGACCCAGCCTCTGACCCAGCCTCTGACCCAGCCTCTGACCCAGCCTCTGACCCAGCCTCTGGTCAAGCCTCTGGTCAAGCCTCTGGTCAAGCCTTTGGTCCAGCCTCTGCCCAGGGCCATAGAATGACCCACCCACCCATCACTTGACCCCCTACTGCAGATCAGGGAAGAACCCCAGGCCATGTTCCCAAAGAGCAGAGCTCACTTTTCTAATTCAATTGTGCAGGCCACAGACTGTGACAGGCCAGACAGACAGAGCTGTCTCTTATTACTTTAGACCCTGAAGAGGAAAGCTCTGATGCAGTACATGTCACTCAGTCACTGAGAGATACTGAGAGATATATCAAATAAGATACAACTCCGAAAGTAATGTTAACTGGAACTGTAATGTGGAAAGTTGGACTGGGCTCCAAAGAGGGTCTTAAAAAAGAATACATTAAAGCACATCGAACAACCAACTGTACTAATATACCAACAGTTACTGCCTGAGGTGGTGTAAATGTGTTTGTGTGTGTGTTGCAAGGTTGGAAAGGGTGAAGCAGGGCTGTCTCTTTAGCCTTAGTTGTCTCTTTCAGAGACAAGGAAAGGATGTTTCTTCGAGGGATAGATTGGATAATTGGAGCTACGTAACCCAATTAAGATAATTTCATTTCACCCGCTATCCAATGATACAATCTTCTACTTCCTGTATTTAAGAAAGAAGCAAGAAAATACATACTTTCAACAAACCTTTGGGCAGGCCAGCACTGAGGACAATCAATTTTGGAAGGAGAAATAGATTGGGATTAGAAAACTCAACAAAAATGTCTGGTGCTTGTGACTGTGCCATTCTGCCCACAACCTTTGCTTTGTGAGGGAGGTTCTTGTTTGACCTGCAGTTGGTCTAGGATAGGGGTGAATGCGTTGCTTTGTTCGCGATGTTTTGATAAGACTTTTAATTCCTGTTGTTTGACATTTGAGCAGTTCATTTATTGTACCACCCAATACCACATTATTAAGCACAACAGCCAGTGGACAGGGACAATATTTTGACTTCCCAGAGTCACCAAGGCCAGTGAGACCAATTCACTGCTGTCCAACAAGACCAACTGGTTTCACCAGCACCATTATCTATCAAAATAATGAAAGCTTCATTGTTGGCACACAGGCATAGAGCCAGTCATAAAATGAGACTGGACAGAACGTGAGATGAAGAGATACGCATGTTTGTTTATTAGATTGCTGTCTGTCCATCATTACTCTGTGGCTAACCTTTTTTTACTAGCAGTTTGGGATTCTCAAGGCAGAAGACACATTTACACATTCTCCCCTCACACCCCCGTCTCTCTCCAGTTCTCTCACACACAAATCAAACACTTACACAAAAGGGGTTGGAAAGTGCAAATGGAAGGGGAAGTGTAAGACTGACTGCAATGGAAGAAATAACAAGAGAGAGAGGGGGGAGAGAGAGGGGGAGAGAGAGAGGGCGAGAGAGGGGGGAAGGGGGGAGAGAGAGGAGAGAGAGACAGAGAGAGGGGGGGGAGAGAGAGAGGAAATGAAGAACAGAAACACACAAAGAGGGCAGCTCAGCCCCAAAACCATAGGACTGTTTTTTTAAGGAGAAGAGTCTTTGCACAAGTCACACACTTGCCACGGAGCAAAGAGAGCGAGGGAGAGACAGAAAGACAGACAGAGAAAGAGAACAACAGAGGGAGGAAGGAGGACAAGGCTTGAGAGCGGGTGTCAGGTCGCATGAGGAGTTGGATGAGAGAAAGAGGAGGCCAAGGGAGCCATCAGAGGGCCTCAGGACAGAGGGGCCAGTCACACAGACAGGACCAGTCACACAGACAGGTGCAGTCACACAGACAGGCCCAGCCACACAGACAGGACCAGTCACACAGACAGGACCAGTCACACAGACAGGTGCAGTCACACAGACAGGACCAGTCACACAGACAGGACCAGTCACACAGACAGGTGCAGTCACACAGACAGGCCCAGCCACACAGACAGGACCAGTCACACAGACAGGACCAGTCACACAGACAGACCCAGTCACACAGCCAGACCCAGTCACACAGACAGTCACACAGACAGGGCCAGTCTCACAGACAGGGCCAGTCCAGCTTTACAGCAGAAGATGAGGATGATGAGGAAGATGTGAATTAGGGGCCCAGTGTAGCAGAGACATGGCGAGCAGAAAGCAAAGCAATCCGCAGTCATGGAATGTATAGCTTGCGACTCCACAATGCTCTCAAGGTTGACCTGTCTTGAAGCCAGCAGCTCTCTCTCTCTCTCTTGCGCTCTCTCTCTTTATCTACCTCTCTCTTGCTCTTCCTCTCTCTTGCTCTCAGTTTCTCACAGAGAAGCCAATGGCAAAGAGACAGGATGTGTTCCCACTCCCCCAAATCGTTCCCATACTTCAACACCTACACAGGGATAAGACGAGACAGACACTGACACAGCACTGGCCAGCCCTCGCACACAAACACATCCTCCTATCAAGCAGGTTTCCTTTGTTTGAATTTGATTTTGGACTGCAATAACAACACGGAAATGAGCGAGCACGTATTTCTGGAGCTGGACTTCTAGAGCTGGTCTTGATTTGTTGTTATTTGGGTTCTTTGGTTGGTTTCCAGGCTTCGGTTTGTTGCGTCAAGACCTCTGCTGTGTATTCCAAGACATCAACAAGTCCAATAAATTGTTTGGGCTAAATCTGTATAAATTGGTGAGTCACAGTGAGATGTGTCATTAGGTAGCCCAGTAAAGAAGCCCAGTGGGTGGGATTGTGGATGTGTGTTCTTCTATCCAGAGGGTGTGCGTTACACAAACACACACATACAGTAACATGTAACAAAAGCATGTATGATAATACATGCATGCACACACACACCGACACACAGGTTGTAAAAAAAAGAAGAAGCTTCAACCAGCCCCAACTGACTGTGCCCAGCTACTTCAGCCTGTCACACTGCTCGACACAGACGCTAGACACGGTTGTCATCACTCCATCCCTGAAGAGAGCAGAGAGAGAAGTAATATAGAGGATAAGGAGGTCCTATCCAGTGGATGGATGGAAGGAGCATGTGTCACACACACACACACAGCTGAGACATGGTTCAGATGGACACACTCCCACAGTCCTGGACTAACACAGTCATGGGACACAGGAATAGTCTTTCCCCAACACACACAACTATAGCAAACAGTGTAGCTGGACAGCATCCAGCTGGTGAGTCCAGACACAAAACTGTATTTCACTCCTTCTCTAACTTTTCACTTTCTATTCCAAAGCAGTCACACTTAAAGTTGCTGTAAAGCAAATTCCATGATTTGCTTCTCAGTACATTATACAAGTGTGAAATTAGTTGCTGAAAGGATTAGTTAGACCGTTGAACAGTTTCTCACCCGTTTTCAGCTCAGGTTTTGGGTAGGCGGGGCAAAACCCAACCTATCTACGTTACAGCCACCTATCTATGTCAGATCACAGACGGTTTATATAAACTCCAAAGTAATTAACACATTAAACACTTAGAGACTGCAGGTAGATCTGTTCTGATATCTGCAATAGATTTAGCTAGTTGTTGCTGTTGTTGCTAAATTCAATACATTTGAGGGTGCAGAGCTTCAGCTCCTTCAGGCGACACGCCCCCTCAGTATCAAGCAGAGAAGACAGCTGATTTTCTCACGATTTCAAAGCCTAATTTAACATACTTGTCTGTGTTTTTTTTCATTTGAATTTGAATGGGTAGTTAACACAACACATTCTTCTGTGGTGTGAGGAACTGAAAACTCATTTTCAGTTCTGCTTTACAGCATCTTTAAAAGAAGATTCTGGTGTTGCAGCCACGTTGAAGCCAGTCCATTGAGAGGACAGCCTGAAGCACAGCAACAGTGGAGTGGTCCCGCTGCCCTTTAATGATGGGGATTGTCTGGTGAGGATGGAAAAACTCTCGCTGTTGATCCCAGTCAAAAACGTGGATCCAAGATGGAGGCAAAGAAAACAACATGAATATAGCCTTAGTCTGCCAGGGTTTCCTTTTGCCACTTTATTTTGAAGCGAGCACATCTAAAGCCAGCTCAATGAGAAAAGCAAAGCCTATCTATTGAGTTTGGGGCGTCAGACCGGTGTTTGTGCCAAAGCTGAGTGGATTCGTCTGGATTGGGCTCAATATAAACTTCTCTCCCACCCCCCTCAAGGCGGAACAGCAAAAGAGTCCGAAACGAGAGCATGTGCACTCCTTAGGTCACCAAAAGGTCAGTGACAGATCGAATTTCATTACGCCTACCTTTTTTTATATCAGTTAAGTTCACTGAATGGAAAGATCCGGTGGGCATATGACATGAACCTCTTTATATTGTATCTTCAAGTACACAGCAGCCATTGGACGTACACACTTCTACACACGCGGTATGCAGTATACACACATACATACACATCAATTCCAGTGAACACCCTAGTCCACAGACTACCCGAGCTACGACAACCCAGATCCAGCCTGAGCTCCACTCGTCCTGAGGCCATGGCCTCAACAAGCCAATGGTCCGGGCCAGTGACATCACACCATAAACAAGGGTGGAACCACTTACTGTATCAGTGAGAAAAAACTCTATCCCAGACGACAGGAACAGATACTGTACACCGCTGGCCTCTCACCCACCGCTATCAGTGCCAGGGCCATTGTTGGGCTGGATTCTCCTCTGGGGGATGAGAAGGGGGGGTGGCAGGACAGGAACCTCAGCTGTCACCATCACCAAAGGACCCAGGGGACTTCCACAGCTCTTTAGTGACCATAACAGCCTGGAGGACTGCTGCCTCTCCGTTAATTAACCTATATGGAACATGTGTGGATATGGATGTGCATACACAATTTGTATGGTCTTAGCTTTGCAAAACTGAAAATATTATGTGCAACCATAAATTTCTGTGTGTGTGTGTGTGTTTGGCTGGTGTTTTTCCAGCCCTCATGCAATTCAACTGTTGCAGAGCGGAGTGTGAGAAAATGCTTCCCCCCTTTCTCCGCTTTGACACCTGATCTGCCTGCCAGTCTTTATGAGGTAACACGACGCGGGCAATCACAACAAAGCATGGGCCCCCTGCATAAAGACTCTGGAGAACCAGGAGGCCCAGGGCCCGGCTACTGCCTCACACTCCAGAGAGAGAAAGAGAGAGAGGGTGTGAGAGAGGGTGTGTGAGAGAGAAAGAGAGAGAGAGAGAGAGAGAGAGAGAGAGAGAGAGAGAGAGAGAGAGAACAGATAAAGAGTAGGTAACAACAGCAGAGGGGGAGAAGTGGAATAAAAGAGGTATCGGGGGAGGAGAACAGGGGGAGGGGGTGAAGGGCTCTATCTCTTCTCTCCCCTGCTAGGTCTTGTTTACAGAAGAAACCTGAAACAAGCTCAACTGTCACATTAAGGTATTAAGCTTGGACTGAGTTAAAGCTACCCAACTCATTTAGATGCAAATCCGGTTCAGCCAACCCACATTCTTGATAGGTGAAACCTTAAGGCAGAGAAAACATTCCAATCCAACTGACCCAAACAAAACAAGAGACACTCCAGGCAACCAGGAATCCTCCTGACCTGAACTAAAAATGGACTGAAACAAGCATAAAAGGGGGAAAAAAGTGGTTTCCGCTTTCTTAAGAATTCAACACACAAAATCGTTTTCTCTTCTTCATCTGCATCGCATCATGAATCTCCTCTACTACACAAACAATGAATTCTTTCATCCTGCCATTCCTCTGGCTGCAACATTCACTAAGAAGCGTGACAACACAAATCAGGGGGCGAAAATCCCCTTGACACCGTCTTGATGTGGCTGTTAACAGCAACACGCTTTACAGCTGTGATGTGGACGCTCCAGCCACTTTCAAAACTCTGCCATTGGTGTTGAAGCACTGTAGAAATCAAGCATACGATTGGTATTTAAGTATTTTTCTCCTCGCTGTCTATAACCTTTAAGCCAGTCTGCAAAGAAAAATAATGACCAGGCGCTAACTTTTGAATGGTCGCTCAGGACAGAAAGAGACATTCCTCAGTGACTCAAGTTCTAAAGACTTGACATCGTCAAGTGTCGTATCATTTGGGGTGAATGTACTGAACAATCCCAGGAGCCATGGGACAGGGCGCCAGCGGACACCTTGTGTCTTCAGAGTCCCGCAGAGTTCTGTTTCAAGACAATTATCATCACAGGGTTCTTTGAAGCCTGCCTTGTTATGACGGGGGTCCAGAGATGAAAAGCCAAACGTCAAAAGATCAGGATCCCTGCAAAGGGGCCAGATGTTCATGAGTCAAACGTGAAAAGAGCTTAAGAGTAGCATTTCATCCTCCACTTGAAGTCAAAGATTAAGTGCACCTGACAGGTGATTGTTGTAAACCTCCAAAACACATCACCAACCCACTCAAAACACCCCAGAAGCCTCCACCTGGCAAAACACTGCTACAGAACCAACCATGACATACTTTCCTGTTAATGGATTTTGACACTGGTAGGCTCCATAGTGTCGTACAGAAGTAAAGAAAGATTATGAGTAACGTAGA